>NW_024340847.1:1549261-1588542 GCF_902729225.1 Pteropus medius
GCCAGGCATGGAGACACTTATGCAAAGCACGGGGAAACGAAGGCCAGGCATGGGGACACTTATGCCAGGCATGGGGACACTTATGCCAGGCGCGGGGAAACGACTACCATGTGACTTCACACCCTCGGAACACGTAGCTACTACAGTTGTTATGTGACATCAGGCTCCCTGACTAACGTGGCGAAGCCACGCCCTGCTAACGAAGCCACAGAGACCGATGAAGCCCGATGCCACTTTCTCTCTGAGCCGCTGCCCACTGCCCTCCGGCGTTCGGCCAGGGCACCATCTTCCCCTTATCCACCACCCCGGCCTATGACTGCGAAGCTCGCTCTGCAATGTTACTGATTCCTCCTGCTGAAGGACATCGTGTGTTTTTCCCATCATCCTGTTTCAAGACCTTTGCTTCACCCCCTTTTCCCCAAGGCCAACTGCAAACTCTCCCTTAGAAACACGCGCCATCCTGGTTCAGACCAGCTGGCTGCTTTACACCAGTACGAGCGACACTGAAGGGAAGGAACTGTCTTCGGAAAAACGTCTTCGGAAATCTTGGGCCAAGAGGTTGAGGGAAGACGTGGCGAACTGAGGCTCTAGAACGGTCTCTCCATAAAGCTCACTTGGTAAAGGAACGTACGACTAGCTCGCTACTGTCAGCCTGTGCATCTTTGGGGCTTAATGTCCTCACGCAGAATTCCTGTCTGCCACTTAAGGATACATGCTCATGTTTCCAGCCGAAAGTGGCTGACAAATAATGGTTTTGAGAATAAAGCCAGTAAGGGTTAGTTTCTTGATTGTTCTTTTGACCAAGACCAGAGAGCAGGTACAACCCTCTACCCTCTCTGTTGCAATGTGACACAAGATCCCAGGGACGGGAACAGAATCACCTGGGAAGTTATCAGAAATGCACCCTTCTTGGGCTCTGCCCTACGCCTCTGAAACCAGAAAAGCTGGACGTGGTCCAAGAGTCTGTGTGTCACCAAGCCTTCTGGGTGACTCTTGCTCACTCACTGAGAACTGCCACAGACACTGGGGAACACTGTGGGGGCGGGGGGGCCGGCACTGAAAGGCCTTCTTTCCCGCTGGCCACAGCGGCCCGCTGCATATCTTCAGCAGCAGGATTTGCCCAGAATGCTGTTCAGCTGGTCGTGTCTATAATCAAGACACGCTGTCTCATCGAGCATCGAGAGAGACGGCATACAGACAAAGAAAGCCCGAAGATGGTTATGATGACACTAAAAGGTACACAGAAACTCGTCTGGTCCCAAATGAGTCCTGGCAACCTTGTGGGTCTCAGGAAGGGTCACGTGGACCTGTACCATCCCCACACCACCTCCGCAGAGCCAGCCAGGAACCACACAGTTCACACGGGAGTAGGTCTAGGCCACAGACTCCAAAAGAAAAACTATTTAAAAAATTAACAATCAAATATTTTATTCAAACATTTTAAATCCAGAAGACAGTCACTTTTATAGATGACTTTTACAGAACCTTAACTCGGCTCTAACCTCGCACAGACCATCCACCCTCCGATGGCTTGCGTCATGATCTACACAGTCGACTACTTTTTACCTATATGATTAATCATAACAGTAGTACGGAGGAAGTTGAAATGAAAGTGAAGAAGGATGGGAGACAGGCAAAAAAAATTACCCAAAGTTTCTGGAATGTTCCTTCTCTCTCTAGTTACATCTGAGAGCCTAATAATCGTTCCTTCTTTCCTTTCCGTCTTGAAACGTAATCGTCCGGATTCTTCGTCGTCGTCATCTTCTTCATCCGATTCCTCTTTCATTTCCTTCTGCAGTTCCAAAGTTTCCACACTTCCCTACGTGGCAGACACGCAAAACAGAAAGGGAAGAACACTGAGTTCACATTCTCCTGAATACTGAAGAATAAAATATTAAGTTCTTTATACTTAACAGGTAAAAATACTGTGAAATGTCCTACGATAAGGCCGTATGAAACACTAAACTGATTCCAGGAGAAAATAATTTCAACATCAGAAATTTACTTAACGTTAGAAAAGTCCGAACCTCTGCATGTGGCGAATATACGAAGCCCCGCACACCGCTGCCACTTCCACTTCCGAGACAAACGTCAACTCCAGAAACTCCTGCTGGCTCGCAGCCTGATCCGGAGTCCGGCAGCGTTCAGTATGTTGATTAAACGAACACTGGAGTCCCACAAGCGCATCATGAGCACGTAACTCACCTGTCGCTTACACCGGATGACAGCGTCCTCCTTCCCGTGACCGGGCTGGGGCTCTCCGGTGACTCCTGACCCAACTCCTCTGACTTTCACTGCCAGACGCGCGCTCCACAGCTGCCCGAGGGCTGCTTGGCTTTCCAGCCTCTAAAACCTTCCCTCCGTCACTTGTCCCCCTTTCGACTTCATGCCACCGTCTAGAACTGGCTCATCACTAACCTCTGGCTCAGACTACTGCGACAGCACAACTATTTATCAGTCCCTTCTTCACACTAAAACCGGCCTTGACCTGCTATGTTGTTACGTCAGTAATCTTTCAAAAGTTTTGCCTCACGGAGTCCCAAACTAAAGGCAATTTCCTCATCGGCAATTCTTACCGCCCGTATCATTCACGTCCCTTTTGTCGCTCGTCACTTTTCACCTCATGTGAGGCCTCAGAGACCTACTTCCCGTTAGACATCTACCTGCTGAGTGCCAGGCTCATTTAAATACTTTTTACAAACTTAAAATCTGTTCCTTTACTCTCATGACTCATAATTTTAATGTCTTTTATTCAGAATAGAAACAAAAATGAACTTGATTAGAAAACGTGCAAGAGCGTATTAAAATAAACCAACGTACAGTCATATTCTTTACTCAAAGTTTCCTGCGCAAGCGCGCATCCTCGTCGCTATAATCTCATCTCACAAGGAGGCGCGTCTGCAGCTCTGCGGGGCGTGCAGTCCCCCAACTGGCCCGGAAGCACCACCTGGCCTCACATGCCTCGCTGCAGGCCACCTGACAACGCTCCCTAAGCAGACCCGCTCCTTCGGCCACTGCCTGCTCCTTCTTAGTCTACATACTGGGCTCAAAAAAAAAAAAAAGGCATCTCCTTTGGGCCGTGTGGTTTATAGAATTAACTAACCTATCTGACAAAATGCCTTTCTCTGCAGTTTTTAACAAATATTACCTAGTATTCCATTCACAAGTAAAATTCCTTTCAAAGGCAGCACTGGGTAACAATATAAAAATCAAATTATCCTAAGATTATATTGTGTAAGTTTAAATATGTGAATCTTTAGTTTCATTCTACACATTGCCAAAAATAGTCAAAGGTTTGATTTTTAGTTAATTTGATTATCTTGGAAGCCTGAAAGACGTAACTGTAATTCCTAACAGCGAGTATATGTGAAACTCATCACGGAAGTTCTTTAAAATAGAAAAGTCCACTGACGCCTTATCACACACACGGAAAGAATCAGAAAGTCTAAAGGGAGCGACACCCAGGCCCGTGTATTTTTCATATTCTCCAGCTAATTCTAAAACCTGTGATCTCAGTGTTTTGAAAAATTCAATATTTCATCCTAAATTCAAGGGAAAAAATGGGTAGTTCTCTGAAGTAGGGAGGAAAAAAGAAAGAAAAAAAAACTATAGAGAACACAGCTTTTAAAAAACTTCCCAAAAGTTTTTAATGCTTATAGAATAATTGATAGAGTAATTATTCTGTCACGAAACACGAATCAAAGTACCTAATTCTACCAACAGTGAAAATTTACAAATCAGAAAGACTGAGAAACCGAATCGTGTAGAAATTGAAGGAGAAGAAAATCGCAGCCCAGCGTCTTTCATAAACGCGCGATGAAAGTACGTGGGGTCTGGCAAAACGGAAAAAGGAAACCACATCACAACCAAGGCAGGTTTAGCCAGAAGCACAAGGTTGATTTAACAGTAAAAAAAATCAGTCGATTTACTAAATTTTACTTGGAGAAAATTCCAAACACATGCAGGTACCCCCGCTCCAGGTGAGATGGAAGGGCCTCCCCTGCTTTGCAGGCCGAGGAGACTTGGTGACTTGCTGCCAAAGAACAGCACAGGGCAGAGGGACTGATGACGGCTGCAATGGGACAGGAGGGACCTCGCTCCACGGGACGCTTTCCAGAAACCCATAACCCCCGTCCGACCATGAGAAAAAGTTCAGACGAGTGCAGGTTGTAAGATATCCTACAGGGTACCGGCAAGCACCTGTCTGGACTGTCAAGGTCACGGAACACAAGGGAAGACTGACGCTGTGACAGGCCAGAGCCACGCCAAACACGTGGCGCATGGGACTGGGTCCAGGACACAAAGAGGACACTAATTAATAAAGTCTGGGGCACGGCTAATTAATTTTTAAAAGCCTACTTAATTCACATTAATAAAACACGGGATAAAAGCCACAAGACTTGATACAGAAAAGACACTGACAAAATTCGACACCCATTTCTGATTTTTTATAAAATCTCAGCGAACCACATATAGGAAAGAACTTCTTCAATCTGATATAAAAACCTCCACCTACTTTATATTACTTATGTCACGAAATAGTGAACATTTTCCCCCTGCCATCAAGAACAAGAACAAATGCCCTCCGATATTCCTATTCGACACAGTCCTGGAGGTCAATAAGGCAAAAGAAAGAAAGGACAGGCTGCAAATGAAGAACGATACACTGCTTACCAGGCACTGTGACCATTAAGAAGTTAGTTTTCCCCGATTTGATCTAAAGCGACAACGAACTCTTCATCAAAATCCAACGAGATCTTTAGTATTGACAAGTCAATTACAAAATTCGTATGAAAATTCGAAGGACCTACAACAGCCCAAATAATTCTGAAAAGGAGAACAACGCTGGTGGATTTATGCCACCTGATGTCACGCCGCAGAAATCAAGACAGTGCAGTACTAGCAACAGAACAAAAGAGGTTCCAGAAAAAAATCCAAATTTAAATGGTCAATTGATTTTTGAAAAGCACTACGGCAATTCTATGGGAAAGGGAAGTCATTACAGCAAATCACAGTGCGACAACTAGATAAACATACAGAAAAAAGTGAATCTCATAACACACACACATCTATTAGCTGAGATAGATCTAAACTAAACATAGCTAATACCATAAAGGCTCTAGAAGAAAACGAGATATTATTTTTGCAACTTGGGGTAGGCAAAGATTTCTTGGGCCACAAACTTACTTGGCTTTCATCAAAATGAAATTTTTCTTCTCATGAAAAAAATATCTTTAAAAAAATTAAAACACAGGCTCAGAGAAAATATTCACTCTCTATATACATATATGTGTGTGTGCGCGCGTGCGCACCAATGAACTTATGCATCTACCTAGACTATATAGACAGTATGTACAGATTAATACATGCTTAACACTGAAAATATATCGACAATACATACGTATGTACAGACAATATGTATTTTCTGCGTTGACTACACAGACTACGTAGAGCATATACAGACAAAAAATAAAGACAACCTACTTTTCTAAAAGAGACTAAAAATGGACACAAGATATATAAAAGACCGATAAGCACAAGGAATGGTACTCAACATCCTTAGTTATCAGAGAAATACAAGCTGAGGCCATGATGACGCATCTAGCAGGACTCGATGGAAAAGACTGACGACATCACGTGATGGACGACGCCGGAGACTCACACAGGACCAGTGGAAGCACGGAGTGTGCCGCCTCCCTGCAAACCCGTGTGGCGGGTTCTCAGAGAATTAAACAGGCTTTTACCCCCATAACTCCAGGCCCAGTTAATATCGAGGAGAAAGAACAGATACAGCCACAAGAAGATGTGTGAAATAGCTGTCATAGCTACTTTATTCACAACAACAGCAAAAGGATGGAAACGATCCGCGTATCCGTCATCAGGAGAATGAACGAATGAGATGCGTCCGTGAAAAGGAACGAACTGCTGACGCGCAAGTACTCGGATGAGTCTCAAAACCAGTGTGTCGAGCAAAGGAAGAAGACACGGCCAGCACGCTACTCCACTGCACACCGCGTGGCCACACTCACGTGACGCTCCACAACGGGAAAGACTAAGTCAAGGTGACAGAAACAAGGGCAGTGTTTGCCTCGGAGGAGTCAGGACTAGAAAGAAACAGCGGGGAACTTTCTGGGGAACTGGAACTGCTCCCCACCGACAGGAACGTGGACGCGCCCCGTAGCAGAACAGTGAACTGGACACTTCAGATCCGAGCCCGTCGCTGAATGTAAATGTTACCGCAATTTAAAAGTAAATATTTAAGTACAAAGATTTTTAAAACTTCTCTCATCTCTTCCTCCATATGTGCCAAACTATCTAAAACGGTGAACCTTTTAGCTAGTTTTTGGAGACAACAGCATGACTGGCACCGACGTGGCCATATAATGAGAAAGGCGGGACAGTGTTTATAATTAGATCTTCCTAATTTGTTTTGAGTAAGTGATTTCTTTGTATTAACCAAGCAAGAACATTCATTAAATAAAAGGAGACGCCTAAAATAGGCTTTTCAAACGGAAATTACTTTTCAGTTCCATAATTCGGGTGCTAATATGTGCTTAAACACGGATCCTGGAGTGAAGTCATCTGAAAAGCTGCAGGACGCTTTCTGCCCATTTCAGCGAGCTGGAGCCGGAGCCAGAGCCGGAGCCGGAGCCGGAGCCGGAGCCGGAGCCACCTGCGCGAGGCCAGAGGGCGGGGAGCAGGTGCTGCCGGTTCAGCACCCTGCAGGCTGCGTTTAAGAAAATGGTCAAAACTAGGGAGACAGCGAAACACAGGTCTGTGTGGCAAATTAAAACTGTCACTCCTCCCTGAGGACTGTGGAGTTTATTCAGACTTCTAAAACGATGGAACGACAGCCCTCCAAAACGAAGGCTGCCGGAAGGTCTGAAACAGCACACACCGCCTACTTCTCGGCGCCTAGAACATCATCATCACACAGGTTCTCGGTGCCGGGCCCTCCGCCTGCCAGGCAGAGGTCCTGCTGTGAGCAGAAGCACGCCGGCCCGCCCCTCGCCTCCCAGAGGGACTCTTAAATGTCTGAGAGCGAAGGGCACTACAAAGAATCTGCGGTCAACACAAAACCAGCAACAAACAAGGTCAAGTAAATGTATAAGTGACTTTTTAAAAATATTTTTAAATAGTAAATTTAAAAATAAGGGACATATAGCTTAGAAGAAAACAAGTATACACCTCCTAACAGGTGGAGTAAAAAAGATAAACTACGTAACCTACTTTAGAATTTCCTTTCTGCTCTATACAGATTGATATCGAAAACTACCGTCAGGAAGTTCCATGTGAGAGTCGACGGCAACTAGAAATAGGACTTTAAAAAAATGCAATCTAGTTCTGTGCCTCCAAATTAAGGGGACAAAATTTTGACCGTCCTATATTTCCCTGTTGATAAAAGTTATTTTACTCACAGGAAAAATATTTTAAAATACTGGGCGCATAGCGCTGAATAATCCCACCGTCTAGAAACAAGCACTGTTACCATCTGTCTTCATCCGTCCCGATGGTCTGAGTCACACACACACATCTAGATGAGCAGAGTCCCAGGGGAGCCTAAGGGGAGGGACCTCAATACCTTGCTCTTTTCACTCAACACACCATGAACCTCTTTCCATGTCCAACGAAGAGGGACCCCACAGTCCCCTGCAAGGTTAGGCCCCCGTACATCCAACCCTCTAGAAGAACCTACATCGGTCCCATTTATTTCCAAGGCTGCGGACAGACACCTGGTACACATCTTTGAACACAGCCTGGATGGACTCTTTCGGGTAACTTCGTCAAGGTGGATTAAACCAAGGGCTTTAAGGGTTCTGACGCTGTTAAAAACAGTAAAGGGCCTGCGATTTCACCCTCCTTGCAAGCCAGTAAGGTGGCCGGCCACTGTTTCATGGGGCTGTGAGAAGACAGGAGACCCCAGGTCAGAGACTAGGACCATGTACTATTTTTAACAACAGCAGTGTCATTTGGGGGCTCACGAAGCTGGCCCACTGGGCCCTGTGAAGAGGCGGTCTGGGTGACCCTGCACACAGGGGGCTGTGGTGACACAGGGGCCCGGACTTCGGGGAACGCGAGTCTATTGTAACGAGCAGAAAGCGCGCCTGCCCTGCTCCGGAGGAAGGTGCTACGTCTCTCAAGGATGTCTGTGCAGCCAACGTCCTTGAAGAGATAGCCAGGAACAAAGGGCAGGCAGCTCTCTGCTCACAAAACACGCGGACATGACAGACCCGTGGGAAACTGCTTCCTGGCAGTCAGCTGCTTCTCAGAATAGACCGAGACTATACCTGACCAATAATTCTGACTTTTGCCAATATTAAAATATGTTAAAATTCTCAATTTTGTTTTATTAAATATATTTTATATATTTACCGGTCATTTGCTTACCTTATGTTTGGATTACTTTCTCACATTTACCCTTTCTACAGGAGTGCTCATCTATATGTGCTAAACATACCACATACCTCATATATTAACTCCAAACACTGAACACATTCATCCTTAGGCTCATATGTAAGTATCTCCCCACATCTGTCATCTGTGTGACCTCCTTTATCGTGTTTTAGGGTTTTTACAGATGGCCAGATAACTCTTTCCTTCGTGGGTTGAAAGGCCTACGAGGGAGAGCAGTGTGGCCGCTGGGCGTTCACCTGCACTCACTCTCCGTCACGGCCGTAACAGCGACGCCCCAGTTTTAGGGGAACAGTTTTATTAGTTAATAAAACACTGTTGTCACTAGTCTCTCCCGCTGTGAGGTACAGCCATGTGACTAAGGTGCAACTTGTGAGATGGTCACGAAGCACTGGAGAACTCTGGGATGTGTCTCCGAAGGGCGGGTGTGGTCCCTGTGTGTCCTCCTGCAAGCCGCAACTTGGACAGGGACCTCGGGGACAGCAGCAGCCCTGGGACTGTACCGTGCCAGTCCTGAAGAAGCCTGGGCACCTGATGACCTGGACGGCCAGTACCGATTCTGAAATGCCCTCTGCGATTTTTTAGTGAGAAAGAAACTTGGTGAGTTTTGGTTTTCTAGGTAAGCCTAAAGCTATCACGGCATTAGTACGATGTTTTCTTCTCATACGTTTCCGATCTGGTGTGTGTGCCCGTGCACACATGTACGTTTGGTTTTTTCACTGCCATCTTTATGCAATCTGAGATCCTCACAGGCACAGGAACGAGCGAGAGAGGCAACTTTTCCCTTTCTAAGTGTGTCTGCGACATTCCGCCTTACTAACCCACATGTCCTGATTCACTGACTCTGAGGCTGGGTCTGCTCATTCATGTCCCTCTCTCCTCGGAAGCCACTGAAAATGGAAGGGAGGATAAACTTTTTATAATAAGCCACTTCTGCTTTTATATTTTAATGAATATAATTCAGGAACTGAAGTCTGAACTATCTAGATCAATAAGACATATATATACATATATATATACCTTGTCACTTCCAATAAAGAGAATGTTACCTAAAATACTGAAAGAATTATAAGAAAAAAGTCAATGAACTTTTCCAACTTCAAAATACCACAAACTAATGAACAGGACATGAAACTACATAGAAGGAGTGAAACCTCCCCTGTGAGCACCTGAAGCGTACACCTGCGTCTCCCCTGGGAGGTCCTGTTCCTTCTGTGTCCACGTCACGGGAATGTGGCCACGCGTCCTCTGTCGCCTCCGGCAGGCTGCAAGTCCCCGCCTGGCTCAGGAACCCAGCTCCTCTGGCCCCTTGGTTTCCCCAACACCTAAGACCACACCCAAATACCTAATGCGCTTTGCAATCCTTTCTGAATAATGGTCAGAATTCATTCATTTTAAATAACGGCAGTCCTCCTTTCGAAGCACTGACATATACATCACATTTCAAAAGATTTCTACTCACATCCCCATAAAACACTTAAAATATCCCAACACGTAATGGGAAAACAGCCATCTGGAAATCACGGCTCACCACAACTCGCTGCCAAAGCTTCTAAAGAGCTCAGGTTTTTTACTGCACTCATGAGTTCGAAGAAGAGATGTGGTCACTACTGCTAAAAAGATGCTTGTTTCAAATCTGGAAGGAAAAAACCAGCAAACTCTGAGTCTTTAAAAGGTGACCGAACACCTCTTGGGTTTCAGGAGCAACCTGGGCGTCGGGAACGTCACCTAGCTCACCTTCAGCCACGCAGTCTTTGCGAGTCCCCAAGAACTCTTCACACTAACAGCCGTCAAAGAGGAAACAGGTTTTCCCATCTAGCTTCTGGAGGTCTGCGAGCACTGTCCACCTTCCTGACTCCTGCCTAATCACGTTGGCACGGTGTGCCACGGCAGGTGTGAGTGCGCAGGAAGCCCTGAGCGCACGCCCGGCCCGGCGCTGACGAGGACAGAGAGGAGGGCGGCTCTGCTCCGACCTCCAAGCGCCCTGACAAACAGCTCTTTAAGATCAACACCAAGGGAACGTCGTAACCTCAGGAGGCAGGCGTGCGCGTGTGCGCCCGCACGTGCTCGCACAGAGCAGGCCGGCGCGCTGGGGCTGGCGGCGTGCCCGATCCGAGCCGTTCCGATGGCGGAAGGCGACAGACGTGCGGCGACTCCATGCCACGCAGGAACCCTCCTGAAAAGCACAGGTCGGCATCGGCTTCTCCGCCAGCCCCTCCGGAGTGAGAGGGATGACCCCAGTCTGCACGAAATGGAAGGGGCAAGCGGGCTGGAGACAGCCACTGGGCAATGACGAAGGGCCCCTGCCAGGACTGCTACCACGAAACGTGACTGGACCCTGCCCCGCAGGGCTGGGCTCCCTGCCCCCCTGGCGCGTGACGGCGACAGGGCAGGCGCAGAGAGTGAGCCTGCTGAGGAAGCAGGACCACCTTCGGCAGAGGACACGGCGGTCTCTACGACCCCAAGGACGCGCAGCCATGGTTAAGGACAAGCCACCTTAGTTCCCCCGACTCTCTCGACTCATCTGAAGACCCTGAATTCTACCTTCCAGAAGAAACTGCCAGCATCTTCTCCAAACACCAACTAACACTACCCAGGAGTCGCTGAGAGCAGGAGTGAGGCCAGACGATGCCGATCGGAATGTTCCGCTAACGCACAATGCACGGTCTACACCGCCGGGGTCTCCCTGGGAGCCAGCAGGCTGCTCCCCGCGACCAATGCTCCACCCGAAGCTGTCGTCACAGAACAGAGTTTTATGAACTCTCTCTCTATGTCCATTTGAAAAGCCCTAAATCACCAAATAATTTTCTAATATTTTGTTAAATAATAAGCAATATACATTCTTCCTAAGACAAGAGTACAAGTGTGTAAATCGAATCCCAATTCACTCTTAAGAACAAGACCAGCAAGATTCTGGTCTTAAAACTTAAAATTCTTCTTA
Organism: Pteropus medius; assembly: GCF_902729225.1. Lineage (NCBI taxonomy): Eukaryota > Metazoa > Chordata > Mammalia > Chiroptera > Pteropodidae > Pteropus > Pteropus medius. Next base: position 1,560,615 of record NW_024340847.1, read on the forward strand.
CTTTTGAGGATAATAGGAAAGAACATACCAGAGTCGTTCTACAAACTTTTCAGCGTGGACCTCGGCTTCACACGGAAGTGTTCCTTCCAACTGTAAAATTCTACGGTTTTGATTCTACCCCAGTTACACGAAAAGCCCCCCGTGCGACTGCAAGAGCGAGCTGGAAGCAGGGGGTGCTGCTCGCGGCCAGCACCGCAGAGCTCGATTCTAGCTCCAGAGCGCGGGGTCAGCACGCGAGCTACGATGCGCGACCAGGTACATAAACCATGTAGTAAACTAAAATTCCGTCGGGACACGGGCGCTATCTACTTCGCGAGCCTGAAGACGAATAATTCATGCACGCGCACCAGGGACAGCCGAAGGCAGCGAGAGGGCGCGCTGCACAGCTGGACAGGGGTGTTTCACAGCGCAAGTCCACTGATCTTCCCATCCACAGACGAGGTCGTGTCAGGCTCCAGCACTGAGGTGGCTGTAAAGCAAGCATCGCACAGCAACAGCGGAGGAGGAGAGAATGACCACGGCCCACTGGGGTGAGCGGGTTCTGCCCAGACGCTGAACCACTTCGCCTCATCCTTAAAGTTTAGCCTTCTCCAAAATTATGAGGACGCTTTCAGAATTTAAGTAACTTTTCTGAATTCTGAAGAAAAATTCATTTTCATGTGGAACAGTACTGTGAGTGTACTAAATTGCAACATTCTTTTTTTCGCTACCTGAATCTTAGACCCCAAGAGGCTGGGTAATTAGGTTGGATTTCATACAACCGGGGCCTAAATGTAAGGTCAGGTTTGACAATGGGACGCAAGAGGGAAATTCCTCACTTACCAGAAATTCTCCGTACCACACACTCTACAGGTACGCCGCAGCGACAGAGACGGCCCAGGTGGCCACGCGCACTCACGCATAAAGGCTTCCCAACTGTGATGTGTTCCACTAAGTTCTAAGGTCACGGAGGCAGGGCCATGCGTCGTGTCTCATGTTTTAGCAATATCTGTGCCCCCAGTGCTTGGACAGCAGTAAAGATTTGCTGGACTGTCGGACTCACAAGGGAGAAGACCCAGACACGATCAGTCAATCCTCTGATCTTACTGATGAGCAGCAGAACTAACAGAATGCCACAACTGGGGAACAAGAGGCACGATTTTAAAATATCCTGGCTTGATGTTTAAGAAGCATTCTAAGTTACAGCGTCCCACTTTAGGACGGCACGCGAACCAGCAAATCAGAGCGCACCTGTCCGCACTGGCGAAGGATTCCTAAGACAACCATTACAAGCACCCACGACGTCTTTCACGCGATTCTACTTCGCAAACATCTCTCATCACTCTATCTACTCAACAGAAAGCATTCCAAAAGAATCGAATTTGAGAAATAACTACTGAGAGAACTGAACACAATCATGACTAGAAATAAATATCCTAAGGTTCCACATAAACAATCCCCTTTAAAATTTATACATATATATCTGTCATTGGCCAAAAGCCTGCAATTTTTGAAGTCTTTTTCTCAAAGGCGAGCGCACTCTGAATGAGCGACTCCCTTGCACACCTCTACCCCTGCCAGGCAGCCCGTCGACATCACGCCTCGGCCGGTGACCTGGGAACCACAGACTCTAGGCCACTAAGGAGATCACATCCTTCTCACACAAGGTTCATCAAGTGCTTGTTTTAAAAACAAAGCTTTTCTCCCGATGAACCATTACCGACTGATGAGCAAGCTTTCACCAGCACCTTTTCCTTTCTCTGAGGTCCAACTTAAGAAAAAATAAACGGCTACTACCAAGATCATCTTTCTGAAATAAAAATCAGCACAATCTTCGCCTCCTGATCACAGATAACACATTCTGTGTGACATTTCCCAAACTAACCTCCCATCTCTTTATTCCTGTTTAGACAGTTCTCCTTACAAAGGGTGAATGAGCGGGACATCAATCACTCCGGAATATTAGCACCTTAAAGATGTCTTTAGCAGGTCAATAATCTTTTCACCTTAGAAGGACTTTATCAGATCTGGTGTAAAGCCTGGATGAAAGCTCTGCATTAAGCACTCCTAACCACTGACAGTGCATCTCCGCCACACAAAGCCGGCTGCTTCCTGAGGGCGCAAGCCTCAAGGTCACGATTCCCGAAGCCTTGCAGAATGACAAAGGAGCATTACCTCCGGCCAAACAAGCTGTCAACACAAACTTTGTCATAGCTCAGATAAAGAAACTGGCAGACAGTGATAATAAGGTCTAATTTCCCTCCCTCCCGAGGGAGGTAAATAGATTTCAAATCAGTCTAGAAACCTGGACCCTGGCAGCCATGTTATCTTCCGGCCACACAAAGGAGGAGGACTCACTGTGAACTCGTCTAAAGGCTCATTGATCTCGATGTCTAACACTTCGTCACTGTACAGCGGCTCCTCCTCTGGCTCTTCCACATACTCGATGTGGCCTTCCGTCAGCGCAGCGTCGTGGCCTTCGTACTGTCCTTCCTCTGGGTACTCGTGAGCGTACAGTTCAGACCCGTCGGATTTGTGATAGACGAGTTCATCCTCTCCCTGCTCGTACTCCGATTCCTGTTCTCCAGACTGGTCATTGGCATTGTCGGACAGTTCGAATGATGTGACCATGCCGGATGTGGCATTGAGACTAACGGTGACACCCTGAGAACTAGAGAGGACAAAAAGACAAGGACAGGCACCCGCTAAGAGTAGAGCCCCAAACCAAGTCATTACATAAACTGACTGTTAAAAAGGCTGACGCCCTGCTCGGTGAGAGGTCACTCCGGTTCTGATGACCACACTGACCCCAGCGTGACGGCACGGAGCTCTCTGCGGTGCCCTGAGCCCGCACAGGCTCCCCCTGCACACGGCGCCCCACCATCAGCTGCAGGTTGTGTGACCAAGAGAATCGGATGGACCACATCGGAAAACAGGTCTCACAAGGAGACGTTCAGGACTGAACGCAAACAGCTGCATTTCCTTCTAACGACCAGAAGAAAAAGGCAGGCATCTGTGTTCTAAGATTTGAAAGTAAAAATAGGAGTATTACTCTATAAACAGAAAATCGGACACAAAATTTTAAGAATAATATGTTTTCTTCTTAAAAATCTATGGCACAAATTATAACCTGCTGCTTAAAAATCAAAATATGATATATTTCAATGCTCAAATAAATTAAATTTATACTAGTCACAAATGTCAAAAAAGTAGTTCCTAATTTCTGAGTAAAATAACAGGTTTTTAAAATTGAAAAAAAATCATATTCCACCTATTAAGTCACAAAAGCTAAATACCAACAATAAGATGCAAGATAACACTTAAAATGCAAGGTTTTGCAGATGAATCTCAGTCCCAAATATTAAGTATCCAATCCTAATAACAACAACAAAAAAATGAATATGTCACATAGTTGTGAAGAAATTATGTAGCTACAAAACTCCAAAAGTATATTTCAAGGGCAATTTAACTAACTCAAAAGAACAAAATATATTATTGTCAATGAATGGAATTGGGAAACTTAAATACCTGACAGAATAAATTAATTTAAAACGGTCTTTTTACCTGTAAAAATGACTTTTATGTTAGAAAACCTTTTACAAATCTATAGCTCAATAAGGCATAAATTTGTTAATTGCATTTATAACCAAGAGTCTACGTTTCCATGATATTTCCTCATAAAGTTGAAAAAATTACTCCACCTACCAGAGTATATACAGAAAAAAAAAAATCTTTCCTCTTCTTACAATAGAGCTTACAATGCCGACAATAGAAAGATAAGCATTATTGCTATAGGCTGAATGTGTTGAACCCAAATTCATGTGTTGAACCATAACCCCCAATGGGATGGTGTCTGGAGGTGAAGGCTCTGGGAGGTGGTTAGGTCGTGAGGGTAAAGAGCCTCATAAAAGGGACCCTGGAGAGCCCCCTCAACCCTCCCGCCGCCTTGAGGACACAGCCAGAAGCCACCACCTATGAATCAGAAAACAGGTCCTCATTAGAACCTGACCTTGGACTTCCAGCCTCCAGAACTGTGAAAAATAAATTCATGGTTGAAGCCGCCCGGTTTATGATAGTTTGCTGCAGCCACCCGAACTGACTAAAACAATCATATTCAGAGAGTCGGCTAGAGTCTAAAGTATGACACAAACAAATTCCCAAAACGGCAACTCAGTAAACTGATAAAAACCATCTAGAATGAAAACAAAAGCAGCAACATTAAACTGCAATGAACAACATTAAGAGTCCAAGGTCACCGTGCCCACCCAGATAGAGCAGGCCTTTGTCGTATCTGCACTGAGCTTTCTCACAGCGTGCACTCGACAGAGCTCATGGGGGTCCTTAAACGCAAGACCTACACTCATTTTAAACATTTGATCTATTTATAGGAATATATATGTGGCTTCCACATCAGAGTAATATTGATAACCCATTTAGAATATAATCATATATTAAAGATAACACATTATTAATTATACCCATTATAATTCTAAATCACAAACAGTTCCCATCAATTTAAAGAACATTTTTAATGTGCTAATAATAATGAGAAAAATACCTGAAATTTTCTTCGTCTTCATTATCACTCTGTAAAAGGTCATCATTCAGCTCCTCATCTGACAAATCGGACTGATTCTAATCAAAATAAGAAGCCAAGTTAATGAACATAACTGCCATAAAAACACTTGTTACAAAAGTGCAAAATCACGTTGACCGGCTTGTTTGGGACATTTGTTGTTATTTAAACAAGTGACACACGGAAAGTTTTCTCAGTTTGATAAAGCCAGTGACAATCGAGAAATCCCAATATGGCACACTAACTACCCCAGACTAACTCTCAGATGCACGGTCAAGTAAGTATGGAAGCAGCAAGCAGAATGATCATATTGATCTAAGTCTGACAAAAAGAAAAAGGGAAGAGTCTTGGGGTGGTGTCCAAACCACCCCAAGACTTACGGATACCATTGTTTTCATGTGTGTATGAAAAGAAAAAAATAGTATCCTTAGATTTTACTAATTTTAACACTGCTGGTTTCCAAAATCTAAAGACTTTATGAAGAATAAGGAGGGGAAACGGAATTTTAGAAATAAGCAGATTTTAGATAACTGGATCGTCAAACTGGAATAAGGGACTAAAACTGGTTTGTCCGACACAAATGACACACGGAAATACATTCGACTAGTTCAGGTCCGCGGCCCTGTTCCTGACAGGCCTGTGCATTCGTGATATCAGTAAATAGAGAAAGACTGGGGATTCTATCAACTTGTCAAATTTGTATAGTTCCAGGCTTTAAGTTAAATATATACCAGTATCTGGCGGGGGGGCGGGGGGGGACCTTTGCACTTTCTTTGGTGTATGTAAATTACTCCTCTCCCTTCAAAAGTCAGAAGAAGTCCCACCCCCACCACACACACATTAGGAAAAAAGTAAAGACAGGAAGACTTGATTTTCCACTTAAGGATGAAGCGAACGAGCAATCTTCTGCCAGTATTTTATAGCTTATGCGGTTTCTTGAACTTGTATTTTCTTCATTATAGTATTTTTGGTATAGGCCAAAAATATACCAATCTTATGTCCTCATTAGTCCAAAGAGACTCCATCTAATCAGTGACAGTAAAATAAGATTTAAAAAAAAACAAAAAAAAAAACAACAGACCATGTAGGTAGTTTACTTGAAGAAGGGCGGCTGGATCTGTATGAAAATGAAACACTGCTTAACAGACCCAAAATGACGTTTCACCTGGGCCCCCACCTAATCTGTCATCCAAACTAGGCCTGGGCTAAGCCATTAACAAGAGTGAGCCAGGTCTGCCTAGGTCTAGCTACCCGATTCATTAATAAACAAAACCACGAGAAATCTTTAAAAATTAACAATTCAATGAAAGCCAAGTATCATTCAGTAAGAGCCTGCTTCCATGAGTTTTTTAGTTAAACTTTTGTGTCAAAAATCAGTGAACCACCAAATAACTCACCAAACAAACAAAAGCAGGAATATATGTGGCAATGGCCTTTGGTGGTAACGAATCTCACTTTAGAGTCTTGCAGATTCACCTTTCTGTGTTGATTCTGAACGTGATGCATAAGACGCGGAAGACATCAAAATACCCACTTTGCTGATAAAGCTGGAGTAGAGAGCCAGCCTACACCCTCGAGGCCAAAACTGATCATCGACTGCATGCCAACGAACATGGGGAGCCGTTTCCAGGAGTGGGGAGGCTGGGAGGGCTCCCCTCAGGGTGGTCTGCGAGAGCGGGGCACACGGAACCCAAGGGAGGAGGAGAGACAGTGGCCACGAATGCCAGGGAAATCCTTCGCCCAATCTCGAGCAGCGAGGGCACGCCTCCCCCGGGGAGAAGCAAGCCTGCGCCCCAGAGTGGCCCCCACTGCCCTGAGGCCTCCCGACCCCAGGACACAGTTACTACACAGGGAGCAGAGCGGAGACACTGGGGGGCGGGTCCCCAGTCACGCCCCGACACTGAAGGGACAGTGGGTGTGCCACAGTACCGGGCCGGCGCCAGCTGCTACAAGAGGAAGACAGAGAAGCTCAAGGGGTGACAAACGGAAGGCACCTGCTGTCACCAGGTCAGCAGCCTGCTTCATCTCACGGTCGCAGCCTTTCATCTTTAGCCCATAACATGACCCTAACAACCTTCCCTCTAGACACAGATGACCTTGTCCTCAAGTAGCCCCTGACAGTCTGACGTGTTTGCTACACTCAGTACATGGTTTTTGGTGACTTCGGCCATCAACGTCTCTGGCCCAGCAGCAGCCCGGGAGTGTCTTTCCAGGCAGAGCTGCATCTCTATACGCCTCTTAGGAACCGAGCAGGAAAAAGGCTGCGGGCAGGCGGCCCGTGTCCCCAACCCGAGCTCCAGTCACAGACCCAGAACAATACGCTCGCTAATGAATACCTGACAAAAGGTCCGCTCTCGTCAGAAACCAAACGAGCACAAAGTAAACCAACTCGAAATCATTTCTCAGCAATCTCGCTGCCCAAGATTTTTAAAAAGTGCTATCAAAGCCAAGAAATGGGAAGATGAAAGACACGTTCATAACCGCCACTAGGAACAGGTACAATAATTCTGGAAAGCAATTTGGCAACATGAGATGAAAACCTTAAAACACCTAGACCGTTAGGCCAGAAATTCCCCTTTATGGAAATTTCCTAAGAAAAGAATCTCAAAAGCACAGTACGATCTGTACATTAAAACGTCGTGTAACATCTGAAGTTCACTTCCAAGTCACTCGGAGGTGGGGAGAGCGCGCGCCGGGATCGCTGACCGGACAGGGCGGCAAAGACACGTGGGGACTGTCTGTTGCTCTCTCTTCTTTTGTACGTGCTTAAAACTTTCCATTAAAAAAGGTTTTTTATTTTTTTCTTTAAAAATCATGAGCTGGAAACAACCCCATTGCACATCAAAATGGCTGGTACACTAAAGTATACACAAACGATGAAATATCACGTAGCCGTTATATCAAAATAACACTTAACGACAAAGGGAAAATGCCAACGATACAACGCTAAAATAAAAGAAGTAATGTTTTATATACGTTGTATTTAAAGTACATTTAAAAACATGGAAAAAGAATAAAAGGAAATACGGCAAAATTTCAGTCATAAGGGTTTATATCTATTTTTCTGTTATTTCTTTTTTAACGTATTTGAATCTTTTGACTCCCATAAAGTACAAGATATTTATTTTCCCTCAGGAAAGAAGAAGAAAGAGAGGAACAGCCACTGTTCCAAATTAAACCTCCCAAGTGTCCAAGGCGAGTAAGAGCCCTCCCAGCGAGGGTCAGAAAGCATGAGGTGGACATCACACGACCGGCCTGTTCTATCCGAAATGGGACCGCGCTACACAAGTCAGCCAATTCAATAAAAGAAGAAAGGGAAGACGACTCGCCCAGAATATAGCTGGCACCAGTGTCCAAACCAAACAGCGCTCCTCCACTGACTGTAAGAGTCCTGGCCAAGGAGACAGGGACAAATGCCTGCCCTGAGGGTTGCTAGAGTGATGGGTGGGACACAGGGGCGGGGGGGGGGGGGGGGGGGGGGAGCCGCGAGGCTGCCAGGGGCCAGGAACTCAGCTTCACGGAGGAGCACTTACTACATCTGAACGCTGTAAGTCTAACCGGTCCTCTTCACGAAAGCATCTTTAATGATTACAAAGGAGAACTGTGGCTACGTCAGGATGGTGGGGCCCCAAGGACAGGGAGGGCACTTCAAGGACGCGCACACTACCTCGCCTGTGACCAGGACACAGGAAGGACCACCGACTTCGCTTTCAGTTCTTCCGATGTATCCCCATTCACTTAATGGGAGATCGAGATTTACAGGCAACTAAAGAAATTCTTATACAGAGTTCCAGGTGATGACAGAGCCACTTAAGGGAGGAAAGGATGGGGTAGGCCAAAACCACGCCACCTGCAGGCTGATGGTGCAGTAAGAAACGGGACACAGAAAGGAAAGTGGTTTCAAAAGAATCCTATGACAAATTCTGCATCGGAGACAACGCTAATAATGCAGCACGGCAATTCCACGAAGATGGCAGAGCTGGCACGTCGCCGAGCGCGACGTCGTCATCAACTACATCACAAACAACGTGAAGAAAACTCTAATCAAATCTGATAAATCAGACAAATTATGTGACCTGATCGCCTGAGAGTATAAAGAGCGTGCGTGTCACTGCAGAACTATCTTAATATCTGATGAGAAGAGCAAGTGCTTTTAAACTGTTGATAAATAAAAACTTTAGTATTTCATTTTAATCCTTGGTTTTTTATTTCTATTTTTAATGTACGTTCAAACTATATTGGTAGAGTGATATATCCATGTATACACACAATATATAAATAAATACACACATATGAGAGAGAATTTCTTCAAAGTTTTTACTTGATCAAAAAGGTTTAGAGAAATCTACATTAGGTTTTAGACTTTTATTCTTATTTATCTGAATATCTGTGTATTTGAGTAGGTTTATCTTTAAGCTTATCTCTGAATACTCCCAAAAAGTGAATTCCAGATGCAGTGTGCCAAATGCGAGCCTCCAACTAGTAAGCTCCTTACCAGGGCGAGTGGCAGTTTGATATTACTTCTTGCACAATCGATACCTGCTAAGAGCCCTGGACACAGCGAGAACTAAAATATTTGCTTCGAAGAATTTATTGCTTGAATTCTAAGTTATCAGAGAATTTACTCATAGACAGCTCTCTATACATTTAAAAAATAATTCAGTTCGCAAAATTTTAATCGATACCGAACTTTCCAGTAACGCATCCCACACATAAAAAGTATTCCTATATGTTGAATGCAATTAAATGACTAACGTTTAGTTTCAGGAAGGCCTATATTTCTTACCTTTTTGCCAGAGAGCAAATCTTCTCCAAGTAAGTCATCTTCAAGTTCACTGGGGAGAAAAAAAGACCTGCCATGTATTATCCCCGTTACACTGGAAAGTTTATAGATCTCTGGGATAGCTTCCCAGGACTTTAGGGCTTGGGTATTTTCATGTTGTTTGCCATACTTTCCTTTTTCTTTATTAATAACGAGAACTTATTTTCAAATATATAGGTAACACGGGTCCTTTAAGTATGAGAGGCTATGATACAGGAGGCAGCTCTCACTAGACCTCTTAGTTTTTCACCTCGATATGAGATCTTATTGTTTTGGACCTGTGCAGTGATCAGTAAAACAATAAACTATAAATAATATCTATGCTTTCTCCTACTTCTGAAAGTCTGTGATGAAGGAGGAACAGATGCCCAGTGTCATTCACTAGGGACGTCGGAAAGGAAAAGCCCTGCCAGGCCACCGACGCCCGTCACACCCGAGAACTAGAACGCTGAGAGCCCGATGCTGTCGCGGACGCACGAGCAAATCGCGGCAACTAAGGGGCTTATCTTACTGCGACATGCAAGTCACAGCAGTCGTAGACCATTTTCCCGTCAGCCTGTTTATGTTTTGAAGTGACGGGGAACAGGTTTCCTCATATTAAAATCGAAAGCCTCAGCAGACCGTCACTTTTCTTATACTTTCGGAGTGTGCGTGTGTGCGCGTGTGCGTGTGTGCGCGTGTGCGTGTGTGTGCGTGCACGCTCCTACACAGATCTATTTCCATATTCACTAGTAATCAGAGAAACGCAAATCCAAAATACAGTGAGACACCGTGTCACACATACCGCCGTGGCAGAAACGCGGGGGGGATGGAGCCACAGGGGCTCTGGGGCTGTGCGCCCCCCAACCTGCCCTGCCAGCAGCACACCCGGCCCGGAGCGGGAGCCCCCGGGAGCGCCGCAGCCCCGCGCTCGGCCGCGCGGCCGTACCTGTCCCAGTCCTCGTCGGCAGCTCTCCTCCTCCACGACCGCTCCGCGCCGGGCTTGTCGAACTGGTCGAAGTCGTCGTCTGTGAGGGAGACACGGAGGGTCAGTCTCGGCAATCAAAAGACGCTGATGCATCACCGACAGACGCTAAACGATTTTTTTTTTTTTTTTTTTGCAGGTTCCCGATAGGACATTATAAAATACAAGTTTCCTGTGTAACAATTATAAATACTTTACCCATTTTTAATAATGAAAAAATTTTAAGAACAAAGCTACTCAAAGAAAATCAACTTATTAAACATTATTAGGCATGAAAAATCACTAATAGAAGTTTTCTTAAATCAGAAATTATAAAATACTTTTACAAAATGATTTGCGTTTATCTTGACTACAACTGTGTAAAAGGAAAAAACTGCCGATTTGCTAAAACTTCAGCTTTTATAACACTCTCTGTAATCTTGATACTCCAAATGCATCATGGGGAACAAAGACCTAACCGCAGGGAAGCAGGGGATGCAGAGAATTGCTGAGTGACGGAAATGACCCAAACCACGCATACACAGGTGACCCCTGAACACCGTAGGGGTGGGGGCACCGACACCTCACCACGCAGTCAAAAACCCACGCATAACTTTTGATTATTACACCGCCATCCCTTGGTCTCCGTGGGGGATGGGTTCCAGGACCCCCCGACACCGAAACCCTCAGCCGCTCAAGTCCCTGATACGCACGGCCGAGAATGACGCACACGGTAACCCTCCGCTAACTCCGCGCCTGCGGGCTCCTCGCGGCAGATCGAAAACACTGTTTCCACCCACAGTTGGCTGAATCCGTGGACACGAAACCCGGGGATACAGAGCACCGACGGTACGTTTACCGAAAACAATCTGCACGTAAGTGGAGCCACGCAGCTCAAACCCGTGTTGTTCAAGGGCCAAGCTAAATTTCGAAATTCCCCAGTTGCCACACTTAAAATGTTAAAACAAACATGAGAGTTTAACAAGTGAAATTTTAAAACACATTTTATTTAAACAGGTATATCCAAAAAAGTATTACAGCATGTAATCAACACAAGAAATATTAATAAGATATTTTACGCTTTTCCCACATCGAGTGTGTATTTCACACACACAGCACCTTCTGTATCTCATCTTTAAAACTACTTTTGTTACTAGGAAAATCAAAGAACTGGAATTAAAGTTTTTCACGTTAGATGCGCACAGAGCAAAGAGGCTTGAGAAGCAGCAGCACAGACACCCCCCAGGAGAGGCCGCCTAGGGGAGCCAGGTGACATAAACACCAGTGACGCCCCGGCAATTTCTCCAGCCTAGAGCTGTAATGAACCAGTGAAGTTCTGAGAGGGCAATACACCAGTGGTGGCAGGAAGGACAGGGCTTTCTACGAGCCCGGGCGGGAGACACGGGGGACCCAGTGTCCCTGAGGAGCTCAACTTCCAACACAAGAGCCATGAGGGCCCGCCTGCCACTCTCTGCAAAACTAAACAAGTTATTCTTAATAAAACAACTGTTTAAAGTCTCCAGAATTGGTTCTAAAAACATAGAGCAAATACAAAACACTTAAGAAATTCACTCAGATCTGGTAAGAACACCTGCAGAGACCCGTGTTCTGCACGGAACCGACACCCCACCACACACCCCCCAGCGCAGCAGCACGAGGCCTCCAGAACACAGGCCTCTCTGCACACCTCACCCTGCCCAACGGCCTGGTGTGGAGCCCAAGTTCTGCGTGAGGGCGAGTGACAGGCAGGGGCCCCACTGTGGCACGGACACTACTGGCCTGGGGGTTTCACACCTTGAGAAGCAAGCCAAGACCTAGGGCTGCTGCCCAAGCTCCCTCTGCCCCCGCCGCCCAGGCACTCAGCTCCTCAAGAGAGAGTGTCACAGACAAGTACCCACTGTCCCCACCCACAGCACAAGAGCATGCCCAAGGGGAGAGCAAGCCTTAGAACGACAGAGAGCTCCAAAACTCTGGAACTGAAGCCCAAGGTGCTCTCAAAAAGGTGAGGGTCTTGGAGAGAGATGAATGGAAGAGTCACTGGAGACAAAGACTGAACTCCAGGCTACCTGGTGTGCTAGGGAGAAATGGAAAGACCCCAGAGTATTGTGAAAGGTGTGGGCAGAGAGACAGAAAGAGCCCTGCCAAAGCCCACCAACCCAGGGTGACTGGGCAGGCCGAGGCTGTAGCCCCTGACGACTGACATCAGAAGCTTCGCAGTGCTGGGGGCGGGAGAGGATAGGGACAGACTTCTCAAACAACCTACCCAAACGAGCAAGCAAACAACAATAATAAGCCAAGGGGACAGGGGGAGACCAGCAACCGGAGATGATACATTATCCAAAATGTCCAACTTCCAACAAAAAAATTACACGACATGCAAAGAAAGAGGAAAGTATAACCCGTAACCCAGCAGGAAAAAAGCAGGCAGCAGAAACCGCCTGTGAGAGGGCCAGGTGTCAGATTTAACAGAAAAAGACAAATTTTAAAGAAATCATGATTAAAGAACTAAATGAAGTCGTGACGACAACACTGCATCAAACAGACAATCTGAAAAAACACGAACGAAAAGAAATGCTGGCATTAAAAAACAATGACATGAAAAAGTCAGAGAGGAGCGCCAACTGACCGACAGCAGGATCTGTAAGCTTGGAAACAGACCAAAAGAGATGATCTAATATTTAAAAAAAAAAAAAAAATGAAAACTGAACACAGCTTCAGAGAAATGTGAGACACCGCTAAGAACAGCAATATATGTGTAATCGGAGACCAGAAAATAAGGAGAAAAAGAAGCAGGGGAAAAAATATTTTAATTATAGCTGAAAACTTCCCAAATTTATTGGTATCTATTAATCTATACGTGCAAAAAGCTCAACAAACTCCAGGTAGAATAAACACAGAGATTCACACACACACATGTCACAGTCACGACGTCTCAGACGAGGAGAAAACCTGAATAGGAAACTGCAGCAAGATTAACAGCTGACTCTCCAGAAACAATGACAGTCAGAGGCACAAAGTGCTCAAAAAAGCAATTCTATACCCAGCAAAACTATCAGAAAGGTGAACTAGGCATTCACAGATAAACAAAAGCAGAAGAAATGTGTTGTGACTCTCTGTAAAAATAAATGACTCTCTGTAGTTGACTAAATTGTGTGCCCCCGAAAGACAAACTGTGAATGGAACCCAAAACCTGTCCAAGGAAACTGGCTATAAGATAATTCCAAAATAAGAAAGTGCAAGTCACACAAAAACTCTAACTAGAACTGAGGTCGCGAAACCTGTATCGTTCACTTGTTTGACAATCCTTTCTTGTGCATCTAATGAATGCCAGGCATCGTTCCAAACGCTCAGCATACAAGGGTGATAACAAAAACCTCCACCCTTGAGTAGGTTAGAGTGAGACAAACAATAACCCCTACACACACGTGTAATCTAACTTCAGGTCTTTACAGGAAAACAGAGCAGGAGGGTGAAGGAGATGGAGAATGAGGCGGGTGTGAGCGGGCCCGCAGCATCATGCCCCAGAACGTGCAGGTGCAGACTGCTCTCTCCAGAAGCTCTGGCCAGGAAGGTACAGAGATCGAACAGCTGCTTGGAAGGGCTGTCTATGAAACAGAAAGGCTGTGTGTTTGGTGTTTTAACGCGGGAGCGAGGCGACCACGTGCAGCTGTCTGCACCGAAAGGAAAAGCATCCGGCAGAGTGAAGCACAGCAGGAATCATACTGAGGGAGGTCTCTCAGAGGAGGAGAGGCGGGAAGCCGAGCTCGCGTGTAAATTCGCGGGAGTGAGGAGGGAAAGTTTGTGGCTGAAAGGCAAGAAGTGGAGGCCTCTATTTAATCACCTCTATGAATCACCTGACACCAAAGAAACGGGGAAATTTAAAAAGTAATGCGGTGACATAATGCTACAGCAGCAGACGGAAATGGGAAAACACACAATTCCCCAAAGGAGTCAGGAATGCTTGTGACCGTGGGCAACTCTGTTCTTGGACAAGGTATGTTAAGTGAAGACCACACCTAATGAGGCAGACAGCAAGAACACACTTTCTGCCCCGGAACATGGGACACGAAATGGGCATGAAAAAACCATGGCTCAAAATCCTAAGAACGAAGAGCCCTGGACCCGTTTCTATGCTCGTACTCTCTGCAACCCTATCCCGTCTGCTCTCCTTCGGCACAGAGGCAATATCTGTCATACTGAGCAGAACCGAGAGAACACAATGTGTCCCCAATGGTCCCAAGTTGTAAAGGAAAGGCAGCACATCCCTGAAGGCTGGGGGAAGAGGAGCTCCCAGGGACAAGAGTGGCCAGGCCCCTCGCCTGGAGACTGTCCTTCCAGGCTACACTGGCACTAGAAGTCCTAGTCTAACAAGCGAGCCCATCGGGTAGCTGTAATTCTTCTATTTCGCATTCTCACAGGAACCCGGAACTTGGATTGGAATCTTTACAGCATATTAGCTTGGAACAGGGTTCTAGCAACTGGTCCAACGGTCAGCAAAGTACAGTCCTCGGGCCACCTGTTTTTGTCCGAATTTGACTGCTGCCTGTTTATGTAAATAACGTTTACTGGAACACTGTATGCCAACTCAGTGACATACTGTCTGCAGCAGCATTCAAGCTACAGGGGCAAAGCAGAGTCATTGCAACAGAAGCCTCGTGATCTGCAGAGCCTGAAATATTTACTCTTTGGCCCTTTACAAAGTTTGCCAATCTCTGCTCTAGTCTAAAGGTCCAAACCTTCTTTCTTTTGCCTGAACACCGTTCTCATATATTCTGAATCAGTAACAGAGTCAACAACCCGTATTTTACAGGTGAGAAAATCCAGCCTTTTATTTAAACAGCAACTAGAAAAAAGAATCGGGATCATGTTCAAGAACTTTGAAAGTGAGCGTATTAGCCCTACGGTAAAACTATCAAATTCTGAGTCACCAAGCAAAATTTCCAGAAAGAGCCCCTGTATCATGTTGTTTGAAAAAGCTTGTAGTCGCTGTTTAAAATCTCTTATCTGGGCCCCTAACACAGCCTTCGTGTTCGCGCAGTGCAGTGCACAAGGTCATCTGTCTTCCTGTCCTGCAACCAACTTCCTCTTCCTGTGCAGGGGGGCGGGGGGTGGGGGGGATAAAACAGGGTCAAGTCCTGAGGGAGGGCGGGGCTCTCCTCCCACCACAGCTGTCATCACAGCTAGAGCCTCGATTGCCCTATCATCCTGGGCAGCCCGAGCTCGGCCAACTGGGTGTCACCATTATGACTTAGAATCAAGAGGAAACGACACCATTTTTCCCAAGAATCTAGACCTTCTTTTCAACAAGTTAAACTTTCTAGAATGCCAAAGATCAGCTGCTGAGTGGAGAAGTTCACGGGAAGAAATGTCAAAGACAGGGAAAAAGTCCTCTCCCCAATCTGTTCGTCCCTCCCACAGACTAAGCAACAGCAGGGCTGACCGGGCCCTCCGCAGCGCTGCGCTCCCCAGAGGCTCCCTCCCTGTGTGCCCGAGTTAGGGTCCACAAGGCAACGCACTCCCAGGAGGCGAGAGTCACAACTATCATCACGGTCATCCTCAGGCAGCAGAGGCAGGGCACACACGCAAGGCACATGCGAGGTTCTCAGAGAGGTCAGGGGAGCTCCTGAAAGCCACGCGTCGCATCTGGACTCGTAGGAGCTGCCACAGTGCGTGGCGGCTTCCTGAGTCTCAAGACCATCGAAAGTCAACACGCCCGGCGCTGCTGGCTGAGACGGCCCACGGGAGCCTCCCCAGTCTTCAGAGTCCCAAGGGCTCCTGGCCGGGCCCTAGCAACAGGCTGAGATGCCAGAAAAGGTTTTGCTGAG
The DNA here is from genome assembly GCF_902729225.1 of Pteropus medius. Taxonomy (NCBI): domain Eukaryota; kingdom Metazoa; phylum Chordata; class Mammalia; order Chiroptera; family Pteropodidae; genus Pteropus; species Pteropus medius. The sequence goes on from NW_024340847.1 coordinate 1,576,760, forward strand.
CGCCGCACCTCCAGCCTTCACAGGGGCCGCTGAGAAGCATCGAAGGCCCTTCACAGCGGGAATGCACGGCACGGCTCTTCTCCCGACCGCATCGAGGCCGATAAAACCCCCGTGAGCCCGGCGCCGCTGAAGAACCCAACACGGGCTTCACGTCACTTCGACAGGCTAGCATTTTACATTATTTTCCCATTTAATCCATCCCCAAATCCCCCTTTCACAGATGTGAAAACTAAGGCTAACCAAAGTTAGTAAACAGCAAAACCAGATTTTAAACTCAGGTCCGCCAAGTACAGTGCTCTTGAATTTATTCAGGAAACAACTGTAGTTTACACACCCTCTGATTTCCTATATCAAAATATTAAAGAGCAACCATAAGATCCTGGATGTTCAACGCGGATCACTCATTCATGGAACCAACTGAAAATCACGCAGGCAGAATCACTCTGAAGTACAGGTTATAATCTGATGGCTACAAGACACATGCTCTCTTTGAATCATCTTTCTTGTTCTGTTTTTTTCTTAATTGACCTAGTTATCAACATTTTAAAAACAGAATTATATTGTAGGAGTTCTATCTGCTCTCAAAAAAAGAGGGGAGACTATCAAATGAACTAAAACAGCGCACCTACACTCAGCCAAACCTAAATCAGCTAAAGATAAACAGCAGTTGACCAACAGGAACAAAAGTGCTGTATCTATAAGAAAAGATTAAGAGGGCGTGGCAGCCGCAGAGCCTGTCTAGAAGGAGGCCTCCCAAGCAGTGGGAGGCCTAGCCCCGTCCCCCCTGTCACAGAGCCACTGACTTCTGTCCTTCTCCAGCCTTCCACGTCCTAATCCTTTACTTACTCTGTGAACTACCAAAGGACCTATACTTCCAAAGAACCTCAAGGAACTGTGTCACCACTTTATTTATATATATATATATATAAACGAAGGATTAAAATCCAATACATGTGTCCGAAGGTAAAACAAAAAATAGAAGGTAGAAACATAATATTAAGAAAATTTCCCAGAACTGAAGGATACATATTTCCAGACTAAAGTGTCCACCAAATGCACAGCACGGTAAGTACAAAAAGACCTATGCTAGGGCATTTTAGAAGATTGGAGAAGGAAAAGGCCACATACAAATGATAAGGAATCGGAATGTCATCATACTTCTCAAGAGCAGAACTAGAAGCCAGAACACAACATGGCAATACCACCGAAAATCTAAGGAAAATGCATTCACATCTAGAATTCCAAACCCGACAAATCATCACTCAACTAAGAAAATAAAGCAAGAATTTGTTCAGACATGCATGGCTCTCAAAAAATTTACCTTCGACACACCCATTTTTAGAAGGTGAAGCACTCAACTTTATATTAATAAATTTGAAAATATATAACATAATCAGTTTTCCAGAAAGTCATCAAAATTGACCGGTGAATTTAAATAGTAGGGCAATAATGATAGAAGGAAAAGTATCTTAAAGAGGCACCAGACTCAAAGGCTCTGCAGACAAGAATTCCTCCAACATTTAATAAAGGAATTTTTACACTGTTCCAGAAAACTTCACGATTCACGCTAGGAAGCCACCCTTAACATAAAAAACAGGATAGCACATGTGCACGCACAAATATAAAGGAAGAAAAGTATAAGCCAACCTCTCTATGACCAAAATTAAATCCTAAAACGAAATCAACAATATAGTAAAAAATAAAACACGCGAAACAAGATTTTGGATCCATCCAAGGGTGCAAGGTTGGTTCAACATTGGAAATCCATCGACATGTTACCTTACACTGAGAGATTAAAGAAGGGGCCTCACAGATCACCTCAACAGATGCAGAAAAAGTATATGATAAAAAATTAAAGATCCAATTCAAAAAAACTTTCTTCAGTAAACAAAAAAATAACTATCAGAAATCTATAGCAAATACCGTACTCAATGGCAGAACAGAAAAGTCACTTATCAGTACAAGATAAGACAAAGATGCCTGCCATCACCCATATTATTCAACATTATGTTGGAGGGCTTGACAATGAATACTTCTAGGACGAGAAGTACTAGAAAAAAAAAAAGAGGTATAATTGCTGGAATAGAAGAGTGCAGATCTAACTAGGAAATCTAAAGCACCAAACTATTAGAACAAAGTTCCAGTAAGTTCCAATAGGCCAATTGTATATAATCCAATTACAAAAATAAAATAAACTTTTCTTATTCATCAGTAACAAACTTAAGAATAGGATAAAAAAAAACTATGCAATCCATAATTACAACAAACATAAAATATTAAGGAATAAAACTAACGAGAAAGAACTATATAAAGAAAATTTTACTAAAGCAAGTCCCGTAGGAGTAGGAATCTGTCTGGTCTATTCACTATGCATCCAATCTCAGAGGTGAGTGAGGAGCACAGAGTAGGTGTTCACCAAACAGATGACTGACGGCCAAAAAAGAGCTTGATGGAGACATTCTTATTCCTGGATGACAGAGCCCATATTGTAAAAATATCGATCATCCCAAAATTATGTTAATAAACCAAATGCAGTTCTAATAAAATTTTCAGTAGAATTCTTTATAGAACATGAATAGAGATTCTGAAGTTCATTTAAAAAAAAAAAAGCACAGGACTAATCAAGTAATTTCTAAAAAAGAACACGCTGTTTAATACACACACATACGATGAAGCAATAATTGTTTTAATTATGAATGGGAATTTAATATATTAGGAAGATAGAGAACACAATAAATCATATTGGAACTGTTAAAAGCCCCAAATTCACATCATACCCAAAATCAAATGCCATACGGAATAAAAGCTAAATTTAAAGCACAGGAGTATAAAATATTAAAACGCACTTATAAAAGAGAGAGGACAATAATCCTAACATACAAAGAAGTCTTTAAAATAATGAGAAAAAGACCAATCACCCCAATTAAAAAAAAGACAACTGATATAAGCAGGCAGAAAACTAAATACAGAATATGAAAAGACACCTAATTTCACTAGAGGTGGAAGGCTATATAATTTACAACACTGAGGCTATTTTTCTGTCTCAAGATTATAACAAACTTTAAAAATCCTTAGAAAGTGTCTGGGAATTGGGGTACTTTCATACATTACTAATGGGAGGATAAAGTGGTACCTGTCTTTTTGAGGACAACTTGACAGTGGCCATCAAAATGTTAAGTATATGTACCTTGTTACATAGTATTTCCGCTTCTTGAGGTATCTACCTTCCAGAAATATTTGCTTAAGCATACCAATATTTGCCTTGCCTAGCATAAATGTTTAGTGTACATTTTCCGCAGGAGTGAAGAAAAATGAATAAATGAAGTCCCCATCAGGAACATGGTGAGGCGATCAGCGGTGCGGCCATACCAACGCTGCCTGCCACGGGAAGATCCCCAGGACCTGCTCCTCCGTGCAGAAGACAACTGCAGAATACCACGCGGCGCCATGCCTGCCACAAGACGCCACACGACTGTCAATGTGCAATTTACATATGCACAGGAAAGGGCGCAAAGCAGGGGTCCCCAAGCCCGGGGTCAGGGACAGGAACCGGGCCTCAAGGCAGAAAGTGAGCAGCCAGCCAGCGAGCGAGCAAAGCTTCATCTGTATCTGCAGCCGCTCCCCAGCGCTGGCATCACCGCCTCAGCTCCGCCTCAGATCGTCAGGTGTTAGATTCTCATAGGAGCGCTGGTCCCAGATGCCGGAAAGGTTGGGGACCGGCGGCATAAAGGGATTCATAAAGAAAACATCTCATTCTTTAATTCGTCCACGTGTCAATTATTTGCTGTATTTACTATCTGCCAGGAACCTGGAATAAATGGCAGGCAGCATTCCTGTCCTCATGGGGCTAAGTAACATCACAAACTACGACAAATGTGCTGAAGGAAACACGGGAGCCACAGAGGCCGGAGCTGGGCACACGTGGGACAGGACCACCACTGGAGGAAAGCCTCCGGGACCCGCTGGGGCTCGCTGGGCAGGGCTGAGGGCCAGCCGCAGAAGGGACAGGCGACAGCACGGCCACCTCCGGCAGAGCCTGCACCTCGGTGAGCAGCCTGGAAACTCCAAAGCATCCAGGGTGAAGCCTGCAGAATCCCCTAAAACAGCAATTCTCAAACTTTCTGGACTCCCAACTTATCGAAGACACCAAAAAGCTTCTGTGTGTGTGGATTACATTCACCGACATTTACTGCGTTAGACGTTAAAAATGAGAAACTCGAAGAGACATGCAAGCGCACATTCCACTAGCCAGCTGTGTAATGATGTCCTCGCGTGTCACGCAGCCGCCGGACACCAGTGAGAGCGCGAAGCAGGCAAGTAACGGTAGTGTTATCCGTGAAAACAGGGAGTTTTGACCCAGGAGTGCCCCGACGACACTCTGAGAACGACGCTCCCCCCCTAAAAACAAACACCCCACCACTTTGACCCCCGAAAGTAAGCAAGTGAGGAAGGCAAAGCCCGTATTTTCGGTTTAACTGGAAAGGCTCAGCTCTAACTCGCAGATCATCTGGCAGAAAAGCGACTTGCACCAGGTCACATTCCGAAGGCGACGTCTCTGCGCTCGTCCCTACGCCGCCGTCCGTGTCGCGGTGCCCGCACCGGTACGGGGGCCGGACCTGGCCGCGGCGTCCCCGGGGACCCCACCAAGGCGGCCGGCGTCGGCGGGGGCTCCCCTCGCACCCCTAGTCCGTCCGCGCCTGGCCACCTACGGGTCTCCCGCGTCAGCTTTTCCGAATAATCAGGAAAGTCACTCTCAAGTACTTCTCCGTAGCAAACAACCGTCAGTCGACAAAACGGGATTTCACCCGAAGGCGACTGCACCCGAAGTGTGAGTGCGGGGCCCCGTGCGAGCCGCTCACGGCCGCAGACCCCGAGCAAGTGCCCGGGGGGACCGCGCCGGCGTCTGCCCCTTTGTGTCCCGTTCGCATCTCGAAACTCGCCGATAACGGAACACGAAACGGGCGCGTCGGCCCAGGCGACGTTTTGGAGGGTCCGTCCTTCGCGAGACGCGGCGCCGCGGCTCCCTGGCACACGTGACTGTCCCGCCGTGTTTCCGTGCGCGGATCCGAACCGACCTGAACGTGTCCGCGCGACCCCGCCCTCGGCGACCACCCCCGCCCGCCCCCAGCGGCACGCGCGACCCGGGGCAGGGCGCTCACGGAGGCCTCTGCTTTGTGCGGACTCGAAGACGGGGGGACGCCGAGCTCGCGGACAACCGCGATCGGGGCGCGGGGGCGCGGGGACGGGGGCCTGAGGGGAGGGGGCCGGGGCCGCGGGGACCCCGGGCGGGCTGGCGCCCGGCCCCCGCAGTCCGGCCCCGGCCTCCCGCGGGCGGCCTCACGTACCTCCGGCGCCGGCTCCTCCGCCCGCTCCCAGGGCGGCCGCCATGGTGCTCGCTGGGCCCGGCTTCAGCCTCGCCCCACCGAGCCCGCTGGGGCGCCGCCGGGCCGGCCGGGGCCGGGGGACGCGCGGCCGGGGACGGCGGCCGGCGGACGGTGGGCCAGGTCTGGGGAGGGCCGAGGGAGGCCGCGGGTCCGGGCCGCTCCGGCCCTGCTCCGCCGCAGGAAGAAAACAACAAACTACCGCAACATGGCCGCCGGCTCGCCCGCCGCCGCGGTGCACGCCGGGATGATGGCGGCCGGGAGGCGCCGGCGCCGGCCCTCCCCTCCGGGCTGCGGCCGCCCCACGCCGCCTCCGCGGGCCGTGGGCCGAGCACGGGCGGCCGGGGGACGACGGCCGCCGGCCGGGCTGCAGAAACCCAGGGGTGCGGGGCGGGCGCGGGGCGGGCGCGGGGCGGGGCGGGGCGCGGCGGTTGCCGGCCGTCGTGCGGCCTGGGCGCTGTCGTAAACGCTTTGCAGCAGCTGCGGCCGCGCTTTACGGCCGCCGCTCTCCCGTCGGAAGTGACCGCGAGCGGACCCTGGCCGCCGGCTCGGGCCCGAGGCCGGTCTCCGAGTTCGGACGGGGACGCGGGAGCTGGGCGGCGCGGCACCGAGCCCCGGCGAGACGGGAGCTAGGACGAGAACCAGAGTGTGCGTTTCCGGGCAGCACGAAGGTCAGAAAACGACCGTCCCTAGAGGGAAGGGACACGACAGCGATCCTGGGAGGCCGAGGGCTCCTTGGGACCAGGCGTCCGAACACAGCTTGTCCGAGCTGGCAGTGTGTCATTGGGTCCTCGACCGCACGCAGGTGCCAGCGTGGACTCCATAGCCAAGAGCGTGAGGATCATGGAGAAGGGAAAGTACCGTTCAGGTAGAAAGGGACCTCAGAGAAGCCAGGCGACTTGCATGATAGAGAACTGCCAGCTGTGCGCGTGGCCGCTGGAGTACGAGATGAGGAAAAGTGCTCAGGAGGCGATAGGCTGGAAAGGGTCGCACTGGCCAGAAGGCATTAGGGACGTCGGGGCATTTTTCTGAAGCAGTAGGGAGTAGGGAAAGGTTTTAAGAACAGAAGTTACGCGGTGACACTCGTGGTTTAGAGAGAAGGCTCAGACCACCCTCCAGAGGACGGGATGCGTGGAGAGGTGTGAACTGGAGGTACTGACACCGGTTAGTCACAGTCACCGCAGTCCCTGCAGGAGATGGGTTCGCGGATGGATAGAGATAGACGTGTGACGAAACAACTGTAACCTAACGTTAATGGTAGAATCTTGGTGTCTGAATGAATGTTTACTGTACATTTTTTTTTCAACGTTTATGTACCTGTGAAATTCTTCAAAATAAAATGTTCGAAAAAATAAACATTCCTGTATTACTGAGTAATGGAATACTCATCTAAAAAATAAAAACAAAAAAGTTTAAAACACTTTCGATTCAGCTGCGTGTGATCACTGCAAAAAAAAAATAAAAATAAGCTTGGCAAGCAACCTCTAGTAACAGCCTCCAGATTTAAAATGTCTTGCACCCCTAATCACCTTTCATCGGGTTTTGAACTGTGGAAGATGGAATTCCTAACTTAGAAGATGTTTCTCAGGGTGGTTTCACTGGTGATCTTGTAAAAGATGCTGCAAAAAAATTTACAAAGATGAAACAATTTCGTAGATGTTTTATAGCCATATTATGCTTGAGGAAAGACATCCGTCCCAGTTACAAACCACCTAAAACTGAATTTCTCTAGGACAAGAGTCTAAACTTTTTTGATCCGATATTCATCGGAAAAAATTTTGAGCATGGACACCAAATATTGGAAGATCTTGATAAATGACTGAGTCGAGGCCTGGCAAAGCCATTTTTCTTCTCTACTGACAAATACACTTTGACTTTTCAACCTCGTTCTAGAAACCTGGTGAAGGCGGAACAGCAACTAGGTCATAAAACGACATTGCTTGTGTCCAAAAAGCCCTCCAACTGGCACACTGCTTCTGGCTTGAGAGGACCAGATAACTTTAAACACCTGTCAGGAAAGCCATACTGATCTAAAAGATAAACTCAGGGAACTATTATGAGACACACTGGTTCCTGTGGGTGAAGAGCTCCTAAGCCAGAGCAGCTCCCACACCATCATCTTGCACCTGAGCTGCATTTGGGGTGCGTGGGGAGCGCGTGCACACCTACATGGACTGCAGCGAGGAGCACGCGAAGCTGCCCTGCCAGCATCGTGGGGGGCTCTGCCTAAACGAAGCCATTGCCAAGCGTGACGTGCGTGAGTGTAGATTGTTAGACCTGGAAAGACCTAGCGGGCTCTTACAGTTCATACATACCTACTGAAAATATCGAAACCTTCATTTTCGTTTTTGTTTTAGTTAAAAGGGAATACGGTATCCTTCCTCTTCTGTCACTATGATGGACCAGAAATTCTAGGGCCCCTCCTCCCAAAGCAAAACAGATTCTGCAAAAAGCATTTGTCCTATTGCTGGGTCTTAGAAATTAAATCTGCAGGGGAACAAGAAAGAAAGAAAAAAGACACCCTGAACGGTAAGTAGCGAGCACACAAGAAGGGCAGGGATTCCCTGAGGACAGGCGCCCCGGTAGCCGTGCTAACAGGAACAAATTCCTGGGTCCCTGTTGGGGAGAGAGAAGATGGACAGGAGGCTCCCAGATTAAGCCAGAGATTCTGGAAGGACTTCCTCAAATGACACTCCCACGTTTTCCACAATTTAAGATCAACCAACTACGAACTTACAATGATCATAAAATACACAAGGGAAGAAACTGCTATAATTGAGAATCAAAAAGCAAAAACAAAAATCAAACTGTAGATTGACCTCCCAAGGACCTCGGACACTGAAATCATCAGAAAAGAAAACAGACGGAACATGGAAGGAAATAAGAGATGAAGGTGAAGAATCGAGACGAGACCCCACGGTGACCCTTCCCTTCTCGCCACCTCGCCCTAAAGCCTTTAGGAAGTGTTGGTGGTGACAGGGCAATGCCAGTGCTGGCCCAGGTCAGAGACTCAGACCCCAAGCCCCACAAGAGGGCTGCCCAGAATGGGACATCAGAGCTCCACGGGGTGAGGACGTCGTCCCTGCGGGGTGGCAGGCCGAGGCAAGGAGTCCCCTAGGCAGACGAGGAGGAGGGGGCGGTGTCCAGCACGTACGTCACAGTCTGGGCGGATTACGAGGACATCGCCCCAGGGCGGGGTTTTTGTGCCAGTGGCAATAAGAGAGGAGAGGAGGTATCTGAAGAACGCAAAGGAAGGGGCTTGCAGAAATGACCGCCTCAGCCCGGTTAAAGCCCACTGTGACTGCCCCCCCTCCCCCAGCGCTCTCCAGCTCACGTTTTCCCACGGCTCCCTCCCCCACCTCAAGGACTTGCCAGCTCACATCTGTCGATTCGTGGCTTGCCAACCAACTAATGTCCTTCCTTATCTCTGAAGCTGTGTAGGAATAACGAGACTGTGTAAAACTGCCTGTTATGTTACAATTACGGCTCAGCCTTTGGATAGGAACCCGCTGAGCAGGTGCCGGCATCAGTAAGTGCTGCTTCCTGGTTGTATTCTCAGCGTCCCATCTCCCTGTTCGAGAATCCTATAATGGTGCTGATAACGCCAAGGTCGCAAGACGAACGACCTATAAGACCAGTGGTCTGGAAATTCCTCCCCCCGCCTCACAGCCCCCCACCCGAAGCTCCCTTTCTCATCCTGAGTCATGAGGCACCCCGGGACTGGGGTGAAACCTCAAAGGAGTCACGCACCCCTTGCATGGACACTGCAGAAGTAGATAAACTGTAATAAATCTAACCAGACCCAGCTCGTGAATGGTGTTGTTATCCCCGCTCCCTCTGCCGGCCAATAAATTCTCCTTCCTCTAACAAAGTCTGAACGTCCACTTTCCTGCATCGGGTGTCGCTTCCTGCAACAGAAAAGAGGAGTTAAGGAAGAAAGAGAGAAAAAGAGTAAGTTCATACTCTTCCAATTCTTTCTGATGTATCGAGTTCCTACTGGCGAAGAACCCCGCAGGCCTGAGCGTCGGGAAGGCGGACCGGAGCACTGGGCTCCGGCTCCGAGGCTGCGCGTCTGGGCAGCGGAGGCGCCCAAACCACCAAGTGGCAGTCCTGCCCCGGGGAGCCCCAGACTGGCCTCGGCCCACGGGCCCCCGTGGCGGCCCCGAGAACAGCCCAGTCCCGGGGTGACTCTCCTCAAGACCAAGTCTGTTTATTCGATTATTTGCAGGTGTCAGTAAGGACTCACGGATTCTTATTTCATTCTGTGGATTACGATCAGTTATTGTCATTATTTATTATGTTCACATTGTCACAGATCCGGCCATTGGAAAACACTTCAAGTCGGATCCAGTATGCTTTTGCCTTTAGTTGTAGAGTGTGTCGTGGAGCGAATGTGTGTGCTCCCTGCCCCCCAAGTTCATGTTGACACCCTAACTCCCGCTGGTCATGGGAGCCGGGCCTTTAGGAGGCGATGAGGGTGAGCTGAGGCCATGAGGGTGGGGCCGCCGTGATGGCATTAGTGCCTTACAAGACGAGGCAGCAGAGCTCTCTCCACATGTGAACACGCGACAGGAAGGTGGCCGTCTGCAAACCAGGAGGAGCCTTCTGCCTGCCCCCCACCTCGGATGTCGCGCCTCCAGAACTGTGAGCGATCGCTGTCCATTGCGTAAGACGCCCGGGTCTACGGCATTTTGTTATAGCAGCAGTCAAATTACTGTTTTCCAAAATTATTTAGGTGAGTTTTTTTCTTGCCCACCCCCTTCCAAGTTATTATGTTATTAATTTGTAATGGTCGCGTTCCTTGGTTTCTGTTCATATTTCATTGGGATTCTTCCTCCGTCTTTACTGATTGACCTACGTGAAACACGGCTTGGGTTCCAAAGTGAGAACCGCCCGGAGGGTGTGCCCAGAGAGGGGACCCCCGCCCGCATCCGTTTCCACCCCCATCTTCCCACCCTGCTCCCACGCCCCCTAGGTGACCAATCTCATTTATTTGCAATCTTTCCTTCCCAAGTTTCTTTTTTCTGCACAAATGGACAGGTAACTCGATGTTTTCTTTTTCTCCTTATTCCTGATGTGAAAAGAATTCTATCCGGCATGTAGACACACGCGCACACGTGCACACACGCACACGTGCACACGCACACACGCACACACGCGCATGCACACGCACACACGCAAACACGCATGCACACTCACCCGTCGCCAAGCGCTGCGCGCATACATCTGTACCTGCCTTTTTAGCGCGCGCACGCACTGCGCGCCGCGCGCACACACATGCTTGCTTTGTTCTTCCTCTTTGGCCAGCGCCTGTGCCATTTTGCGTCTGGGACCCATCAGTGGCTCCGTCCCTCCCTCCCGGGCAGGTGACGGCCGGTGGGTCTGCCGCTTCTCCAGCTCTTTTTGTTTGGACACTCGCCACTGCCTTGGGTGTCTCGGCAGCGCCGGGGACGCCCTCACCCTCAGCCCTGGCCAGAAACGCACCTTCCTGGTCCCCTGCCATTAGCATAGCACTCGGCCCACGGCCCACGTGCCCGGCGCAAGCGGGAAACCATGAGCCTGGAGGGGAAGTCTCCTAAGCGGGGGCAGCTGGAACCTCCATCAGCACTTTCACGGGGTCCCTCAGCAAAGCCTGCAGCCCCGAGGGGGGTGTCTGGAGAGCAGGGGGAGGCAGGAAGTGCACTCTGCAGCTGAGAGGCGCTCCTGTCACCCTGGGCATGTGGGGAGTTTCAAACAGCCATGCCTGAAGGGCTGGGCCAGTGTCTGCGCTCCCGGGTGATCTTAGGGGGCAAAGACGAACAGGGACATCCTACTAGGGTGTGCTCTCAGGCTTGAAGCTCACTTCCTGCCAGGGAGCTGAAACGACATGCAGTCCCCCTGGAAAGGTCCTGTGGCCTAGGCTGACGGTCCCTCCCCAGGCCCCGAAGGCCCAGCATGTGGCCGCCGTGGGGTCATCCTTCCTGCAGTGCACAGAGCATCGCAGACTAGACGAGACAGGGGCAAACAGGAGACCCCAGGCCTCCTCCTGTGGGGTAAGTGGAAATTTATAAAATCAGTTCTCTGAATAATTACTACTCTTTTTTATTTGACCTAATCGTAGATTTCTTTTCGTCTAATAGATGAGAAAATAAGATACCTTTGTTTTTATTTTGAGAAAATAGCAGTTTGCATCACACTGAAGGCAGTGAAATAGTACAGTCGGAAAACCAGACCAGCTACACCTGGCTAATCCCTAACCAGCTCGTGCCCTCGAATGAGTCACGTCCCTCCTCTCAGCCTCACTGTCCTCAGATTCAGGGCGAGTGTTAATGGTGCCGATCTCTGGGGCTGTGGAGAGAATTAAAGGAGTTAAAGCACTTGGATGGTGCTTGGCATTGGCTAAGCATTGATCAGTTCCAGCAG
>NW_024340847.1:1589113-1767068 GCF_902729225.1 Pteropus medius
CCACCACCATCACCATGTCCACCATCACCACCACCATTTCCCAGCTATTGCTAGCAGAGTTTACATACTCTGAGTTAGTCTGACAGCGTGCAAATAACAGAGAAGTCCGAATAGCTGGTTAGTACCAAGCAATAGATCAGAATTCAGTTCCTGACTCACTTGGGGTGGGGATAGGGCTTATTTAAAATATAAACTCCTGGCACCGCCGTCAGACGGTCTAATTCAGTAGATCTGAGGTGGGGTTGGGAATCAGCAATTTTAGTGGGCACGAAGAGTGATTCTGCTGCGGGCGTTCCTTAGGCCCGCACTTTGAGAATCATTGTACCAGCTTAGGCGAGGGGAAGGAGGGTGCGGATGAGACTCAGAACCAAGTGCCTGGCTCCTCTCCCCTGGAGCCGGCTACAATGTAAAGCTTGTCATTCATTCATTCATTCATTCATTTGAATTTCTCAAAAATACGTATATAAGAAACGAGCCCATCTACCCATTCCTTTACCCAACAACCCGTAAGTACCTACGAATACCTGCCAGCTACTGCTCTATCCAGTTGGAATGAGTTAGTGAAGAAAAGATGGAGAGGCTTGTCCTCGTGGAGTTACAGTTTAACTGGGAGAAACAGAATTAACTAATGAACTAGCTAAAGAGCACGTTAGGAGCTGAAAGTCCCACGAGCGGGAGGAAAAGGGAAGGGGAAGGGCGACGGAGTTTGGCCACGGCCACACCTTGGTGGTCAAGGTGGGCCTCGGCGCGAATGCGACGCTGGAAGGACTTGCAGGAGGTGAGGGCCTGCTCGCGGGGTGCGGGGGGCACATCTCAGGCAGCGGGAAGAGCAGGTGCAAAGGCCCCGAGGCAGGATGCTGCCCGGAGGTACGGGGACAGCGGGTCATCACGGGGCCGGAGCAGCCGTCGCGCAGGTCACAAAGTAGGAAACAAAGTGGGAGAGAAGGGCTCTTTTATAAATTCAGTTTTTAATTTTTTAAACGTATTTCGTTCCCAAATAGTTGAATAGGCTCTTTATGCTCCCTCGAGTCTTTCTACTAAAAAAAATGGCTAACGAGAGAGACACAGAAGCATTACTCAGCCGGGCTCCCTAGAGTTGATTTTCAAATTACGGGTCATTCGCTACTCATAAGTGGGTGATAAGGCAACTTAGTAGGTCATGACCAGCATTAAAGAAAAATAATAAAACAGTCTGGAACAGAATAAAAACCATCATAGCGCGCTGCACACAGCCGGAGTGCTATTTCATGAAAACTTTCGCTTCCTGTGTGTGACAGAAAATTAACAGATCAGAGGCGCTGGTTCAAAGTGAGCTTGGACGCTTACGCCTCAAACCTTTGCTCAGGCTCCTGAATGAAATTAATTAGTGACCCAATTGGCCTTGTTTCCAACACTCCACACGGGGCATCCGGCTACACCTCTGCTGTCACTGGGTCAAGAAGGAAGGAGCACCTCGTCCTCTAGAGGCGAAGTCGCGGATGGAGCCCGAAACGTGGCGGGGAAGGGCGCCACCTGCAGGCCGCGTGGCTCAGGTCACCCGGCCCTCTGGGCCAGTTTCTGACATTTAAAAGGAGGTCATTTGAAGCCCAGTGGGCTTCGTTGGGATGGTGTAAGAATCCACAGGGTAAGAGATGCATGTGCTTTGAAAAACAATCACTACCCAAGAGTAAAATGGGTTTAAAAAAGTTAATGACTAGCGATTGCGACACTTTGTTTTTAGAGTGGTAAAATACACACGACATAAATTTCCATTTTAACCATTTTTACACGTCCAGTTCGGTCGCATTAAATACATTCGCGTTATTGCCCAACCATCACCCCACCCAGCTCCAGAACCTCTCGTCTTCCCAACCATCGGAAAACTTCATTCTCGAAATTGGAGAGTAAAATTCACCGTTTTTAGTGTGCGATTCTCTGAACTCCGACAGATGCATAGAGCCATATAACCGCCACCCCAGCCAAGATGTAGAAGGGTTCCAATTCTCCCCAAATTCCTCCCCCAACCCCAGCCCTGGGCAACCACTGATCTGTTTCTGCCTTTACCTTCTAGGATGTCACAGTAGTGGAATATGACATACGACTCATCATCTCTTACGTCTGGCTTTTTCTGCACAGCGGTTCGTCTGAGGTTTGTCTGCGTTGCTGGGTGGCTCAGCGCTGAGTGGCCTTCCACGCCAAGACGGACCCCAGTTTCCTTATACGCTCTCCAGCCGATTCGCGTCGTGTCCAGCTGTTGGTGACTGGGAACGGAAGACTGTACACGCTCGCTTGCAGGTTTTTGAGTGGACGTGTTTTCACTTCCGTCGGGCAAATAGGAGAGAAATTGCTGGGTCGTACGGGAAGTACACGTGAACCGCAAAACCTGCGTAGCTGGCTTCCCACGTGGCTACGCCATCGTCCGCTTGCGACAGCAGAGGGTGCTGGGCACGGTTGCTCCGAATCCTGGGCGGCACTGGGTGCTGTCGCTTTAGATTTTTAAGCACCCTAGTAGATGCGCAGCCACATTCCCTCATTTCCCTCGCGCGACGGAGGGTGTTGAGCACCTTTTCATGGGCTTATCTGCCACCCATAGATCTTCGTTCAAACTTTTTGCCTATTTTTAAAGCGGGTTGTTTGTTTCTTATCATCCTTTGAGACTTCTTTTCACATGATGGATACAAGTCTTCATCACGTGTGTTTTGTAAATAATTTCTCCCAGTCAGTAGCTTGTATTTTCCCATTCGTGAATAGCTTTCAAAGGGCAGAAGTTTTTAATTCTGAGGAAATCTGACTTATCCATTTTTTCTTTAATGGGTTGTGATTTTGGTGTCCTAAGTAACCTTAGCCTAACCCAAAGTTGTAAAGATTTTCTTCTATGTTTTCTTCACGACGTTTTATGATTTCAGGTTTTACATTTAAGTCTATGATCCATTTTGAGTTTATTCTTATGATGCTACAAGTTATGGGTCAAGATTCATTCTTTTCATTGATTTTTTTCTGCTGCTAAAAGTAATGCTTGCTCATTGCAGATAATTTAAATAGAAAAAAGAATGACATTACCCATAACCTAGGCATCAGTGATGATCGCTGTCGACTTATTACTGTCGCCTTCCTTTATGTGAATTTTACGTAGTTGAGCTCATACTGGATATAACATCTATATCTTCCTTTTTATCCACTTACTATTTCATCAATAATACAGTCTTAGTAAATCATACAGTCTTAGTAAATATATTTCTTAAAGTAAATATATTTACTAAATATATTTCTTACTAAATATATTTAGTAAATATATTCTTAGTAAATATATTTCTTTAAGACTTTTCCTTATTGCTGAAATAAACATGCTTATCGGAGATAACTAACAAATACAGGTAAGCGAAAGAATCGTGTGAAAAATGTCCTTAATCATACTACTTAGAGACGCTTGCCTGTATCCTTCCGGATGTTTATCTCTGAGAGTCTGGCTAGGCATTATTTTACTGACTAGATGTAATCTAGTCAGTAAACTATTTTACAATTTAGTTAACTATTCCGTGGGCTATATTTAGAAGGCGTCCTGCTGGAATAAACGACCTAGTCCATACATCTTTGGATTTGAGATTCTTTTTTCTTGGATTAGAGCCCCAGGAAGGTCATGCATGAATCAAAGGCTGTGAACAATGTCAGTGTTTCTGAATGGCTGGCTACAGCCCCCTAGAAAGGTTGGGTCAACTTATGCTCGCTCGTACTGTACTTGTGATTAAGACATTTTGGGGTGTGCATGATAATTCGATTGGAGAATCGTGACATCTCGGTTTCAGCTTCCGTCTGTATCCGATTGCTGTTGAGGTTAAGCACGTTTTGTAATGTTCACTCTCCTTCGTAATGGCCTCTTTCATGATTTGTCTGTTGGTCTTTTTACCTATAACGTAGTATCTCTATTAGTCGACATACTAAGGGATATTCGCCTTCAGATAGGAGACATCACAAAGTCCTGTCAGCCTGACATCATTTCCTGCTTGGTATAATGTGCAGAAGAGACAAGGAGAATGTATTTCTATCAATCTTTGTATTGTTGGCCTCTCGATGTCTTGAAAAATAAAAAAAAAGAACAAAGTAAAATTTTTGACCTTTGAATGTTCAATTACCATGCCAAGCGTTCGAGACAATTAAGACATAAATTTTCTTTATATAGGATCTTGTCCTTCTTCGCCCGTGATTGAGACCTTGGGCCGAAGCGGCATGGCGGCGTACAAAAGAACTATCTCAAAGAAAGCGAATGTTAGTAAAAGATGGGTTGTCAAATACGTTGAGAGAGAAAAAAGCAGAGAGAGAACATAATTTGCCTTTCTTAGATGTCCCGACAATATCGCGGTAGGCACCTGACGTCACTCGGATTCCCTCTTGCTGACTGTCACGTGTGAGCCTTGGCGACGGCACCCACGGGCGGCCCTCAGCACTGCGTGTGGACAGCTCCCTGAGGAAGGACCCATTTTCGAACGTGGGTTGAAATTGTAATTGAGGATTTAAGCCTGTCTCATATTCCTGGGTAATACGTGATGCATTTTATAAACGTAAGTGGTTAAAGGCCTATTAACTGGATGAACAATTGAATAAATGCTCCCAAACCAGCCGGTCTCATTTCTAAATATTGCCAACTACTCCGGTGATGAGGAGGAGGAGAAGGAAGGGCACGCAGAGAGCTTGTTAGTGTCGTGTGAAGGGCCCTTGAATAGAGACATTATTATAACCCTTTAGGACAGCAGTCACCAACCTTCATGGCACCAGGGACCGGGGCTCCTATGAGCATCTAACGCCTGATGATCTGAGGCGGAGCTGAGGCGGTGATGCTGGCGCTGGGAGCGGCTGCAGATGCAGATGCAGCTTCGCTCGCTGGCCCGCCGCTCACCTCCTGCTGTGCGGCCCGGTTCCCAACAGGCCACGGGCCAGTACCGATCCCTGGCCCAGGGCTCGGGGACCCCTGCTTTAGAGAATGTCCAGAAATCTAGACTAAAACATCATCATGATGAGTCATCACATTTCCCCAAAGGGACACAGAGCGGGAAGCAGGCAAGTTCAAAGCATGCAGTGTGGGAATATTCTGCCTCAGGAAAACAACATCCCAAACTGCAGCTTCATGGGACAGATCATTCAAAATGACAACTCGATGGATGGATTGCATTATGAAGAAATTTTTTCGGTCGGGAGAAAAAAATATACTTTATATTTCTTTTAAATATCAGCACTTTCTCTTCGTTTTAAATAACTGAGTTAACGCTTTTCAGGTCCTTTACTTTCCAGCGCACCAACGCCAGGATCTTAAAACTTATTTGAAACGCAAACTCTTATCAAGCGCGCATTCTCTTTTATTCTCACACACAAATTTTTCACGGGTTGCACAGTGAGACAGGGAGCAAACGGGGGCACACACTGTTTGTCACTCTCTACCTGAAATGTGACCCGTCAGATGTTTATCTTCTAGCGTTTGATAAAAGATGCACGTTTTCCTTTTCTTCCCCAGTCAGAATGATTTTTTTTTTTTTGCAGTAAGTTTCCTGCTGGGAGAGCAGGAGGGTTGATTTATGGGAGCAGAACAGACCCATATCGGCCACTTAAACAGTGCGATATGCTTGTCACACCTAAAGTCTGTGAACCCGCTAATAATTTGCAATTTTAAAAGATAAGCCTGTTTGGACGTCCGAGTTCTCAACAGTTTATTTCTTCTAAGGCTGACGTTCTCATTCGGAGACCCAGCCCGCCAAATGAGTGTTTCGAACGAAACAGAACAGAACAGAAATGAGATTTGGGAACCAGAACTCCTAGGCGCTGCAAAGTTTATGCATTTCCAGGGCACGATGGCCTTTTCTGCAGGGCGGGGCCCCCAGGTTAATTGGCGGGACCCTGAAGACACAGCTCATGGCAGCTGCTCAGCGGCGACCCGGTTCTGAAGGGGTTCTGAAGAAGCCCAAAGCTAGACGCCCTCTCTCCGTGACAGCTGTGTGATGCACCTCGCTGAGTGGGGACTGAGGCCATGGCCTGCCAGAGACAGCTTTGCCGTTAAGGGGCAGTTGTGACAGCGAGTTGGTCGTAGGATCCTCGCGTGTTCCGTGCAGTGGGAAGGGTGCCTGGCTCCTCTGGGAGAGGCGGCGCTGACTGGCATCGCACACGAGGAAAGGCTGTGATCACTTTGGAAGGGAGCTTTCCTGGGATTTGAAGGCAAATGAGCGTGTACATATTTCTGCTTGCGACACGCGCGTGTCTGAATAATGTTGGAACAGCTTTGCATCCCCCTTGATTATGAAGCCGCCTCGGATACAAAATGCTGTCATTTTCCTCGGCGCCCGGTGACTTTATTGATCTAGTCAGACAAAAGAGCCAAACTACGAAAAATGACTCCGACAGCCTCCTCTTTCATCTCCGGGCAGCGAAGCATCTTTAAACCCTGATTAAAACACGTTGGAACACATAAAATCGCTTTCGGTGTACAGCGGCCCTGGAGGTGGGGATCCCATAGGAATCCCCCCCAGCCCCCCAGGGTCTCAGTCCTGAGAACCCAGTTCGAGAGTCGGAAAACCTCAGGCCTGAATTCCCCACCGACGCCCTTTTGCAGCCAGTTTTCATATAGATAATTGATTTCCGGCGACGGTGCCCTGTTCTCCCCCGGGTTCTACGCGGTCCGGGCCCCACCGCTTGCTCCAAGGGGCCCAGCCTCCCTGCGGTCGAGGGAATGGGCTCAGAGAGTGTGAGTGACCAGGGCAGAGGGGCGAGGACCCAGTAAGGGAGGCGCGGCTGAGCCCGGAGGGAGGGGCCAGGCTGCCACGAAGCAGCCCCAAGCTGGCACGGATGGCGGCCAGGCGAGTCCAGCGGCTCCCCGCCTTCCTTCGTCCCTCCGGCCTCCGAGTGACTTCTCTTCCCTTTGGAGGCTATCCCTGATGTTAACGTGACCCGATGTCACCAATTCAGCTTGTCCTAAAAGGACTCCTTGTTCAGGGACAAGGCATGCGACTCGTTCCAGAGGCATGGAGGTAGAGATGCGGCCCGTGAGCCTGCCCACACTTCCTGAAGCGAGATGACCTGGATGTCGTTGGAGACCCCTCTACGGGATCACCTGGCCTGCCCCCTTGGGGACAGAAGGGCGGCCCAAGCTTCTGCATTCTGCGAAGACCCCAACGGTGACAATCCCCTGGCCCCAGAACCCCCTGAGAACCAGCGCTGATGTTCCTTGAGTTTGGGAGGGGCCATAAAATTGGTCAGAATCAAAATTAATAGCCATGTCTTTTACTTTCCAGATTCGGGTTTATGGAGCATTAATAATAAAGCCTGGGATCGAGGGAACTCACCAATCGGTGGTCATTCGTTTCTTGCAAAACTAACACTTTTTCTCATCAGATGTTGAGATTTTGTACTTTTTTCCCCCTGTGAGGTTGTTTACTGAAACATTTGTTTTTAGGAGGAGTTTGAGTTCAGGATTAGAAGTCACATGACTTCTTTAAAATGTTTTTTCAGTGGGATGCATTGTAAACCTAGTGAAATTTTTCTATAGAAACGATGTATCAGGTTTCTAAATCAACCTGACCTAAGAGTGTGAGCTGCATTTTTAAATTTCCAGTGTGGACAATGACCGAGAAAACGTTCAGACAAGGAACAGCCTCCCCGGTAAATGAAAGCTCGCTGGCACTCGGGGACACCCAACCAGGACGCAGATGGGCTGCAGACATCGGGGCCTCCACAGGAGGTGGGCGGCCCCCACAAGGCCAGGCCTGCGGAGGGATGGGCCCGCCAGTGTTAGGGAAAAACTGCAAAGTAAAACGTGCAAACACAAGTAAGAGCTGTGACCCCCATGTAAACGTGGTGAACACAGTTACCTGCAGCCAGGAGGTGCCACGTGTGGAAAAGAAATTCTCAAAAGGCTTAGTTGTAAGTTGCTCGTTTGGGGCTTAAAGTGAGCGTTTCCCCGGGAAATGAGGCCAGGTGCTGGGTGGGCTACCAGCCGCCCCGAGAAGCCTGCTTGCCCCCTGTCACCGGCCGCCAGCACCTGTGCCTGCAGAGGCTCCAAGGCCAGCCGGGAGCCGTGACAGCGTCCTCGTGGGAGACAAAGCTCAGGGGTGCCTGATGGAGGCTTTGGCCTGGGAATGTCGGGGTGCCTATCAGGACTGGGGCTCCCATAGGACCGGTAAGGGAGCCTATTTGCCTTTCTCCGTTTGGTCGGAAGTCGGAAGTGGGGATGAGAAAGAGGGAAGCTAGCAGTTATGGGTCAAGTCCTGACCATTTTGCCCCCAGCTGTTACAGGGTCGAGGTTTGGCTTCCTGGAGTGGTTGCTAGAGGCTGAGGCCCAGATTCTTACGGCCAGGGCTGCCGGAGCTGGTGACAATGGAGACGGCCGGTCCCTAGGCCTGGCTGCTGCAGGTGGTGGCCAGAGCTTCGTGTGTCGGTATGTGGTCTATGTCCCTGTGTGTGTCCAGTATCGCCACCGACCACTCCTCCAGCCTGCTACAAGCCACATGGCCGACTCGGCCCTCTGTTTTTTTTTTTACATATAAAAATCGAGGCTTTCAAGTGCACGAGGCCTGAGCTATTTGCCAGTTCCCAAATTGTATTAAAAAATAAAATCCAAGCCTAGACCAGAGAGAAACAAAAAATCGAAACATAGATTACTAGCAATGAAGTCAAATCAGTAACCAAAATACTCTCAACGAACCGAAGCCCCGGACCAGACGCCTTTGTGGGAGAATTCTACCGAACGCTTTAAAGAAGAATTGAGATCTACCCTTCTCAGATTATTCCAAAAGATTGAAGAGGAAGGAATGCTCCCAAACATATTCTACAAGGCCAGCACTAGCCTGATACCAAAAATAAAAACACTACAAAAAAAAAAAGAAAAGAGGAAATCACAGGCCAATGTCTCCGATGAGCATAGATGCAAAAATTCTCAACAAAATCTTAGCAGACCACGTTCCGCAAGTCTGCAGAACGTCTCATGTCGAGACATCACAGCACTAGCTGTGGCTGAGAACCGCGGAGCTCGAGTGCAGGGGAGACATATGAATTTGAAGTCGCATGCAGTGGCCCCTCTGGGGTGAGTCCTAGGGGTGGCACAGAAGCGGCTTTCAGGGGAGGTTTTGTGGGAGCATTTGGCCTTTAAACTGACTACGTGTGTTACTTTGATTGATGTTAAAAGAATAGATAACATCCTCCCTCCAAAAATGCCGTAAAACACACACACCCTGGGCGCAGCCTGAAACATCAAAGAATCAACAGAGAGAGAGAGAGAGGGAGAGAGAGAGAGAGAGAGAGAGAGAAAGAGAGAGAGAGAGCGAGCGAGCACGCGAGCCTCCTGCAGTGGGACATTGATGGGTTCTATTGAGGGAGAGACAGGCTAGTGCCCAGCCCGGTTCCTTTCCTGGCCTGCTTGTGGCTTCAAGCCCTTTCTTGGAGCCCAGCGTCTCAGTGGTGTGTGGATTCACCCCGCCTGTCACACGGGACAGGTTTATGTCCCAGCACGCTGCCAACAACACCGGGCAGGCGATCCCAACGCTCGCCGCTTTGATAATTTCCAGGGGAAACCGAGAAAACACGCAAAATGCAAATACAATATTGTTTATGATCCGTTTGCACATTATTTCCCCAGTGTGAGCTCGTTAAACACAGCCCTGTGCTGCCTCGGGCAACGGGGCACATATGGCTCCGAACTCCTATTACAGCTGAGATCGGAATTGAGGGCTGAGCCGCCCGTCGACCTGCTGTGGGGGAGACTTGACGATGGTTAGAGACGCCCGGTGGCTCGCTGGTGTGCTCAGAAGTGCATTCCCAAGGTCACCGATACCGCCTGCCGTGAGATGACACATAGGATGTGGTGACTGTTGAGGGCGGCTAACATTCTATCAAAAGAGACCGTTTGTGCCACGTTTTGTGCAGAGCAGACGGCCCCGAGCCCCTTCTCGGCCACAGCACCCGCTTAGCCGACGGACACCTGGAGAGGGGCTCACTTTGTGTCCCCAGAGAAGGGAGGCGTGCCTGCTTTCTCCCTTGTTTGTGCGTCTATTCAGACATGCAGGTGATGACGGTGCAGTTGCTTTAAAGCGAGCGGCTGCTGTTGGCTCTGCTCGGGGGCAGAGGTGGACACTGCCCAGGAGGTTTCCAGACTAAGTAAAAGAGACAAAGCAATTCAATGAAAGAAAAATATCTATCTCGGTAAATAAGATGGTGCTTGACATCTCAGGGGAGCGGGGTGTGTGTGCGTGTGTGAGGATATTGGCTGTTTCTCTTATTCATTCTCTTTTGCCTTAAGGGACAACTCTCAACACCATCTTGCCGCAAAAACCCTTTAAATGTGAAACGCTATGTTAGTACAAGTGGAGGGTGTCCAGCGAAAATGGAACGCACTGATTTTAAGTGGAAATGGCTGCGGGCCACGGACGCTGGTCTGGACGGGGACCTCAGGCTCCCGCGGCTTCCTGGGCAGCCACGATGGCTGCAGGGCAGCTGCGCAGCTGCGGAGCCCACCCCGGCACCTGCTGGCTTCTCCCGCGCGGCCATCGACCTACCCCCGTTACAGCCGGAGGAGCTGTGACACCGGCCCTAAGTCCCTGCGGGTCGCCCCTCCCTGGAGCGCGGCACCCGCCTGTGTCCTAAGGGCACACTACACCCACAGAGTAACAGGACCCCATCGGCTTCCCCATGGCGCCCGACACCCATGGGGGGGGGGTGCCGCGAGTACCTCCTCTTCCTGTCACGTGTCTCACCTACGGGACTGTGCGCGCCCTCCTCCCGCGACGTGCTCACTCACAGGCCGCAGAGCGGGTTCTGCTCCGGAGGCCGCAGGCGGGGGCCCCGCGGCGCGGGTCTCCGGGGAAGGGGGCGGGTGGGCGCCCGCGGCTGTGCCTCCCCGTGCGCGCAGCGGGGCGCAGCGCGCGAAGGGCTTCACCGCTCTGCCCAAAGGTGGAAGGCACCGTGGGACGCGCGGCCCCACCTGGAGGGCGGGGTCCTTGCCCCGAAGGCTCCCGACGCCATCGAATCCTTTGCGGGCACCTATCAGGTGTCGAAACGGGGTCGCTTTAAACGCGACCGAGCCCTATCCTCCCCGCCCCCCACCGAACGGCGCTGCCCACAGGCCTGGGACAGGAACTCGAGCGCCTCTGGTAGGTGGGGTGACCTCGAGGGGACAGGTGAGCATTTCTCACAGAGCGTGGTCCCCCGGCCGGCCCCACCCACCGAGTCCTAAGGCCCCTCCAGACGGAGCGAAGGGGTGACGGCGGTGTCCACTCCAGGATTTCCCTGCCACGGCGATGCCCAGGTAAATGGTCGCAGATGATGAGGGTGGGGGGCAGCCCACCTGTGCGCACCCCGGGGCCCGAGCGCGCCCCGCTCTCCCAGGACCGGCCTCGGCCCCGCTCCTGCAGCCCAGCGGAAGGAGGCGGCCGCGGCGACGCGGGCCGTGTCGCCCCACCTGAGGAGGCCACCTGGCTTCCTGCTGCCTCGCTGGGGTCCTGCCTAAGCGGTGAAGCGGGATGCGACCCCAGTGGGCCACACAGGACAGGCGGGCCGAGCCTCTGCCTGCGGAGGGCAACCCACCCGGGCCGCGCCGGGGGCTGGGGGACCGCGGCGGGTGGGCGCAGGGCAGACCACGCGAATCTCACCTGCAGCGAAGGTCGACGCTGACGCCCATCTGACACCGCGGCGGCCCCAGAGAACGCGCCAGGCGTGCCCGGGGGGTGCTGGGACTCCAGCCACGCTGGGCGCTCGCCTTCCCCGGCGCCCCGGGGCCTCCCTGCACCGCCCATGCGCTCCCCACACCGCGTCCGGCTCGGCTGCTGGGTGCTCTGGTGTCCTGGGCCGCAGAAACACCCTGCCAAGCGTTTTTCTCCTTTTTATGTTTTGTGCCTCGAGAAACGCAGAAGAGAGTCGAGGACGAAAAGAGAAGAGAGCCCTGTGGTGGAGGGGATTGTGGCCGATGGCCCAGCCGCCTGTCCCCGTCCCGCGGGGTCCCGCGGGGTGGCTGGTCGCGCCTTTCCTTCCTGCGCTGACGCTGACGCTGCCGCAAACGCACCCAAGGCCCGAGTCCTCCAGACGCAGCGCGGCTTCCAGCGAGTCCTCTCCCGCCCAGCAGCCTCACCAGGACACCTGTGTCCGCCAGGTGACACCAGCGCTCTACCTTCGGGGTCAGAGGGCTGCGTGCTCAAGGCCAGGTGGCGAGATCAAGCGGAGGATGAAGAAAGAGGCTGCCGAAGATGCGCACGCCAAGCGGGAAGCCCTGGGCGCCCTCCCGGGGAGGCCGTTCTGCGAACCCACCGTCAAGGGCTTTTTCTTAAGCTCCCTTGGGTGCTGAGACGCTGCTCACAGTAGCTGCTTCGTGTTGAGGTCACGGTTTTCGTGTACAGCAATTTGTTTCTCTAGCGTTAAATTACCTTTCTTTGAACTTTAAGTATTCAGTTGTAAATAGGAAATATACTTTTTTTCTCCCAAAAGTACAAATGGTTACAGCAAAGCTCCAACCCCCTTTTTTTGACCCTATTCCGACACCAACAGGCGCCCCGCACTTTGACACCAGCCACCAGAGCTGGGTTCAGATGACACAGGTTTAAGGGCTCAGTCCCCCAAAAGCCTGCGCACTTCACGCAGCAGCCACTAGTTGGGTCCCCAGGCCACCCACACGTCTGACAAACTGGCTGCAAACTGGCCCTCTGAGGTTTGATCATCACTAGAATAACTCACAGAACTCAGGAGAGCGCTGTGCTTACGATTACAGCTTTATAATAAAGGACGCAACTCAGGCCAGCCAAACAGAGAGACACACAGCGCCAGGTCTGGGCAGGTCGGGAGGGCAGCCCTGTCCTGGCAGAATTGGGGTGCAGCACCCTCCTGGTACCTCAGAGCGTTCGTCAGCAGGAAGCACCACGGCGCCTCGGTATCCAGAATTCTTACTGGTGCTTCATAAAGTAGCACGATCGATCCACTCATTGGCCTCGTGACTGAACTCCATCTGCGGCCCTCCCCCGCCATCCCTGGAGGTGACAGCTGAGGCCGGCAGCACCTGGCTGCAAGCCCTGGCCTTCTAATCACAGGTTGGTTTTTCTAATCACCACCCCCCAACACTGAAGCTATTGAGGACCCACTGCAAGTCACCTGATCAGCATAAGCTCTCAGGATCCACTGTGAATCACAGAAACATTCCCATCACTTGAGAAACACCAACGGTGCAGAGGCCACATTTTTTATGTAAGAGTCCCCAGCCACCGGTTCTCGGGGCTCGGAGGAGACTGATATTAAAAGCATCTTAGTAGCCTGCCAGAAATATTGTGTTTTACCCAAAAGGTAGCATGCCACATCACACACGTGGTTCGGAACGTATTTGTCCTTGAAAATGTATTTTGGGGGTGTCCTATGGCAGGCCACGAGAGATCGCCTATTCTTCGTCCTGATGCAGCAGCTCATTGCCTCGTCCCGTAACCAGCTTCCTGCTGATGGACCGTCACTCACGGTCACTGGCTGTCACAATAGTGCTGCAATGACTTTGTGTGTTAGGAGTGGAGTCATTGGGTCACTTCGTGTGTGCGTCTGTCATTTAGGTGACTATTTGGCTAGTACCAGACTGCCCTCCTCTGAGGTCCCCCCGCGTACACCGCCACGGGAATGGCGAGGCGTTTCTTCGCACCACCAGCTCGCTGTGTGACCGGCCTTTAGACCCCACTCTAATTTCCGTTCGAATCCTTACTTAGTTCTCAATTAGGTTGTCAGATTTTTTTGTTTTGTTTTGTTTTCTCTTTGATAGACTTTACTTTTTGGAGCACTTTTAGATTCACAGTAATATTGAGCAGAATTACAGCTACTTCCCAGAGAGCCCCTGCTCCCCCAAATGTTACCAACTCCCCCCCCATTATTGACATCCCACGTTCGTTACATTTGTACCTTCGGTTACATTTGTTGCAGTGGATGAACCTCCCTTGACATATCACTATCACCCAAAGGGCATAGGTGACATCAGGCTTCACTCTTGGTGGTGCGGAGTCTACGCATCAGGACAAAGGTAGATGCATCCATCACGGTATCATACCGAGGAGTTTCATCGCCCTGAACATCCTCTGTGCTCCGGCCATTGATTTTATTTTTTAAATGATCACAGGAGAGCTCGCTCTCTTGTTTTAGGGATGTTTCTCGGTACTACTTAGAAAGGCCTCTCCCGCTCCACAGTTACATAAAGAATGTCCTCCCATAACTTATTCTAGTGTTTCCCTGGTTTCGTTTCTGGAGTCTCCCGTCTCTTACGCCCGTCTCGTCCCTTTCTCCACCCCCATTTCCCTCGAAATTCTCCCCATTTTCATTTCCAACGGGCCCTGAAAATCAGACAAGGCAGTTAATACCTTCGGCACATTCACAGAACATGGACGTCGGGCCGACTTGAAGGGAATGATTCGGATTATTCGGAGGACGTTGAAAAGCATTGTCCTCACTTACTGAAATATCCTTTTTCCTCTGGAACTGCCCTCCGGCCTGCAGCTGGGGGGTGGGGGCGACCTGGAGGGCGCCATGTGGGGGGCTGTGCGCTGACGCTCAGCTGCTTTCCATATTGGGATTTCCTTGAGACTCATTAGGAAAAGAGGCGTGGCTGACTGTGAAGGCAGCGTCCTGCTACGAGGCAAATGTGACTTCACCCCTTGGCCCCTCTCCATATGGGGTAGGTGGGGATGAGGTGGGAAGGAACAGGGATAAAGAGAGGGTACCAGGGGCAGTGGACAGTGGGGTGGCGGAGGGGCAGGCCCTGTGGGAGGAAGGGCAGCTGTCCCCTCAGGAACCTGGAAAGGAGGCCTTGGGGTGGGGGCGGCAGCTAAGAGGGGCTTCTCAGGAGGACGGTCTCCACCTGCTGAGGACAAGGGTGAAGACGAGGCCCACAGGGTGATGCCCACCACAGGGTGTGAACCCACCTTGACCTGCAGGTGACGATTTGCATTCAGGGCCCTGTGCCCAGAACCCGCAGTAGCTCCTACCAGCTGTTTGGGAACCTGGATGGGGGCAGGGGCTGTGGGGTGGAAGTTGGGGAGCAGAGACGGGAGCGGGAGCGGAGAGGGGACAGGGCGGTGACCAGCAGGTGGAGGTAGCTGTGCTCACCTGACCGGGCTCAGGTGCAGCCTCTGTGGGGTGGGCTGTGGTCTCTGGGGCAATGCTGTGGCACCTGGCCCGCGGCTGCCACTCCTCCAGGTGTGCATAGGCCAGGGGCTCAGGGCATGGGGTGCTGCTGGTGCTGCTGCTGTGGCCGGTGCCCACCCGGGACCCTGCCGTGTTCTGTGGAGGTGAGTGCACATGGTGGCTGCAATGAGGCTGCTCTGTGTCCTGACACGTCTCGTAATTCTTCCTTACGAAGAACTAGAATTCCAGAAAGTTCACCCGCGTTGGGGGCGGGGGTGGGGAGCAGCCTGCCTGCCCTCTTTTTAGGAGCGATACCAGCAATGAAATGCATGAAATCAGCGTTCTTTGCCACGTTCCCACTAATCACCGTCCTTCTGGCTGAGAGAGAGGCCATTTGCCCTGGACCCAGCTCCTCCCCTGGAATTCTGGGATCGGGGACCTCTCCTCGGAGGCCTTCTGTGCCACGAGGCTGTTCTTGGCAGGCCCTGAGGGAGGCTAAGAGGGTCTCGCTCTGCGTCCAGCACTCACTGCTGAAGCAACGCAGCGGTGAGCCGCGAGTGTGTGTTTTTAAAGATTCGGAGCTTGATTTTTGGCCGCTGTTGATGAGCTTGCACAGCCTGGCCTGAAACACGTGGTCACCCAGGCTGTGACTGGGCTGCTAGCCTCTGCTGTCTGGCCTCTCAGGAGAAAAGGCAGAGCACACCCAGTGGGCCCCGTGAGGGCTGGGGGACAGGGGTGCCTCTCTCTGGGCAGCCTGGGGCAGCAGAACCCACAGTCGGCCTGTGCCGAGCTGGCCCCTGTGAGGGAGGTGCTGTCTGTCGCCCTTCTGGGGCCCTCGGCACCACACTCCACCCTTTCTCCGTCACCGTCGACGGCCAGATCCTGCTCTTTCTTCCCTTCTTTTCTTCTCCGTGGGGCCAGCCCGGTTCTTCCCTGCTGGGCCCAAGGACGGACGGAGGCAGCAGAAAGGCTGCGGACACCTCACGTTGTCTGCACCGCTGGTGTCCGCGGGTGCAGCGGGCCCCTCAGCCGGATGAGAAAGGACCGGATCCGCTGCTCCTGGACCCAGGAGGGCCGAGCCGCAGTAGGCTCCCTGGTCTCCCATGTGCGTGGAGGAAGCCACCGGCCACGGCGCATGCGCGGGCAGGTGCGGACAGGGGCCTGAGTCCCGCCCGCGAGCGCTTCTGCCGCAGCGCGACCAGCCTGCTACTTTCCTGTCCCCACTTGCTCCCTCTCGGAACCTGCTGCTGACCGGACCCCTCCGTGGCCATGAGCCCCTTCCGGCCACCCCCTCCTAACAGACCGATCTTGGGAAGCTGCCCCGTGCGTGGCTTCTGCGCCCCGTGGGAGCATTCCCGAAGCCCGACCTTGGCCGGGTGGGGGGGGGCGCCCTGCACCCCGGGAAGCAGATCCCGCAGACGGCGAATTTGCATCAGAGCCTCGGGCCCCATTACAGGGTTTCCGTCGCCCCCACGCTGGCCGCCCACCCTTTTGGGGTGACTCAGTCGGAGCAGAGATGAAGGGGGAGTGAGCGGCGAGAATCCTGCCGGGTGCCTACGCCGCACACCCCGCAAAGGCCCCACTGTCCGAGGGCACGCGCGGTCCTCGCAAAGGCGTCTCTCTGCGAAGCACCCCACGTCTCCCCGACACGGTCACCTCTCTCCCCCTTGTCCTGGGCCTCAGGTCGGGGCAGAGCAGATTCTCACCGGTCCCCGCCCCTCCCCCTCGCCGCCCCCTCTCTGCCCTCACCGCAGCCGCTTCGTAGAGGGCACTCTGTGCTCGCCACAATTGTTCTCGGACCTTCAGCCGTCAGCATGATGGACGGGGCCGGCTATTGATTTAGTGACAACTATCACCACCAGGAATTGATCTAACGTTTTCATTACACTAAAAACGCTTTAACAAGTTCATTCGGAATTAGGTGATGGTGAAGATCAGCTCGGATCCGATTGCATTCCCTGAAGGAGGGTGACTCGTAGGGGACCTTCTGGGACAAAAGCTGCCCTGCGACACGGCCACGCACAGCCTCCTGCCCATCACCGCCTTCCCTAACGAGACCAGAGACGTCCCCTTCTCTGCCAGGCCTTTCTGCTTAGCACTACGCGGTGTGGCCGCTGTGACAATAGAGGCCCCCTCGGCACCCTGCCGTCCCTGTCCTGGGGCCCAGCCTCCTTCACCGCCCCGTCCTCCAGCAAACGACCCTCAGTTGCTGCCCTTGAAAGCCACAGTCTCCTCCTGTCTTGCTGTCCTGCGCGTGGGCGCTCAGCGTTTGCCACCTGGAGCCCCACATCGCAGTGTGTGGGCGTCAAGTGAGGCTGGCTGCTTCCTGGCCGGCGCGCCCTGGCCTCAGGGTCCCCTGCGTGACCGTGGGAGACACCAGCGTTCATCAGGAGATCAGAGCATTCAGGGAGGTGGCGGGAGCCTGGCTCACCAGCGCTCGGGGAGACGGTCTCTCTGGCTGGGCCCATAGTCTAGTTGCTGGGCAGTACCTGGCCGGGGCCCACCAGCTTTCCGACTGCCATCGGCCCTGGCAGAACTGTAACGCCCACCATGCCGGTCTCAGTGCCCCCTTTCTCCCAAGCCCAGGTCCCCAGCCTGGCCTGGTGCACGGGGCCAGCCTTCGGCTTTGACCCCCGTCTGAGCTGGCGGTCAGCTGGTCACTAGGTTCCCCTGTGACGGGACGGGCTGCACCATTTGTGAGGCCCAGTGAGAAATGAAAACGCAGGGTCCCTGGTCTCGAATCGGTGAGAATCCCAAGACGAGGACAGTGGAGCGCTAATGAAGCCGGCCCTCCTGCGAGGCTGCGACCAGCAGACAGAGGGCGCTGGAGGGTCCCGGCCGGAACTCAGAGGGGTCGCCCGCGTGGTGGCAGCACTTCCAGCCGCGGTTCACTGGTCAGGACGAGCCGGACAATGTGCCGAACCGCGCCCGTGGCCAACACCCCTGTAAGGATGTGCCACAACACGGTGTCTGTGTGGCCGGTGACGTCGCCGTGGACAGCCACGTAGACCCGCCCTCCTCCGCCGAATGGGGACGAAACCGGCTGGCGTCTTCCCGTGAGCCCGTCTTCCCTGCGTTCCCGGCACGGGCTGCTGGGTCTGCGAAAACACCAGAACAGATGAAGAGCGCAAACCGGCTGCGCCCGTCCGCCCCAGGCTCTAAGCTCTAAACTCTTAACTGATTTGAATGTGAGTTTTTCCAAACGGGTCCAGTGACATGTCTGAGATTCGGGGGCAGCGGCGAGGTGATCACCCCTTTCGTAGCCCAACTCCCACCCCTCAGCCCGCACGACGCACTGCTGCTCCCGCATGCGGTCTGCAGCTCCCCCACAGAAAGTTCTAGACTTGACCCCCTGCCGACCTTTAATCACGTCGTGGTGGTTTCAACTGCCAGGGACGCCCCCAGGCAGCTCTGCCCTGTGCTTTGTGGAAATAGGTAAGTGACAAATGGCCCATCCTATGCTTTTTCCAGACATTTCCTAACCTCATCGAGTCTCACGGAAGAGGAATTTAGTGCCCAGGGAGCGTGAGACGGTGTTGAGACGGTTGGATCTCTGGTCCGAAGGCCAGAGACGCGTTCTCCGTGGTCAGTGCCGGCCACCTCTAACCACGCGTCTGCCCGCGTTCCTCCCGGAGTCGACAGCGTTTGCCGCCTACGCCTCCCCCCTCGCTGACTAAAAGGCCACTATTATCTTGAACACCGAGGAATGCAGAGTGAGACTGGAGATAAACAGAACCCTAGTGAGTCTAGAACGTTCCCTGGAAAGCAAGCACGGCGTTGCTTCTCCTCCCTAAGACATGCCTGTCGCTCGGGTGCTGAGTGACCCGGCCTCACGAGCTTCCTCTGCTCCGCATCCGTCTCCTGGCCTGGCTTCCCGTCAGAGCATCTCCGAGTTGTTCAGAGGAGCTCTCCTCACAGTGACTCTGATTTTAGACCTGGAAAATGTAATCTGGGTTAAAACTCGATGGGGAGTCGCTCGCGGATGGGTTGCCGTGGTGATGGGCCGGGAAGGGGGCTGCATGGTCGGCGTGTTCGGGTATTTGCGTGAGCCTCGGGGCCAGGCTTTGTCTTAGCACCAGCTGGTGGCCTCCTCTTCCCAGCATCGCCCCCACCTGCTGCCTGGCTGAATCGCTGCCCAGAGCTGAGATTAGTGTGGGGGGCGGGCATTTCCTGGGGCGGCAGGCCGGCACGTCCTTGCGAACCCTGAGTTTGTCCGGTGATAGCGTGGCCCAGTGCCTCCCAGGACAGGGTCGCGCCCTTCCTCGCCCCGGAGGGTGAGTCTCACTGGTGTGAGGTGGAGAGCAATCCCACCCTCCTGCTGGAGGCGGGGCTGGCCAGCCGCGGCCCGTCTGGCTGGTGAGGGCGGCAGGAAGCGGGCAGGCTGTCCGGGACTGCGCTCCCCTCGAGTAGACAAGGACGGGCGAGGACCCTCGTGTGGCCCTAGATGTGGGAATCTGGGGATTCGAGCCTGGAACTTCAGACAGCGTCTCGCGTGTCCCCACTGTGCTGGTGACACAAAGCCGAG
Organism: Pteropus medius; assembly: GCF_902729225.1. Taxonomy (NCBI): domain Eukaryota; kingdom Metazoa; phylum Chordata; class Mammalia; order Chiroptera; family Pteropodidae; genus Pteropus; species Pteropus medius. The sequence goes on from NW_024340847.1 coordinate 1,608,720, forward strand.
CGTGTCACAAAGAGATAGAACCTGAGCTGGGATGTCAGCAACGTCCTGATGAGCCAGCGTCGAAGTCGCCGACCTGGGGACGTCCTGACAGGTAGACGTGAACTCCCCTCTCTGCTGAGCCGTGCTCCCCAAAACTCCTAGGTCGGAGTCCCACCCCGTCACACCTGAGAACGTAACCATACTTAGAGACGAGGCTGCTAAGGAGGTTAAGTTACAATGAAGTCTTTGCGGACCCTAGTTCTAAGCCCAGGGCCGTAATCAATAACTGATGGATTATAATCAATAACTCACAATCCAGCAGCACTGGCGTCCTTACAAGAAGAGGAAATCTAGATGTGGACACGCACAGAGGAAAGACCGTGTGGGGACACAGGGAGAAGACAGACAGACATACGAGCCGAGGAGGAAGGCATCAGAACGAAACTGACCCGGCCGGTGCCTCGACCTTGGACTTCCGGCCTCCAGAACCGGGACAATCAGTCTCTGTTGTTTAGGTCACCCCATCCGTGGTGCTTTGTGATGGCAGCCCCAGGGGACTAATACGTCGCTAAAGCCAACGCAGGCTTAGCAAGCGAGTGACATCTCCCTACTCGAAATGGCTCCGACAACAAAGGGAAAAACGATGAGATCACATGTGAAGAGCCAAGATGCAAAGCAGCTCACGGTGGCCTTGGCTCTGTCGCCAGCTACCGGGCTCCTACGTTCGCCTGCCTGCTCCGCGTGCCGGCTCGAGCCCTGGGCTGGCTCCTCACCGCGCCAGGATGGCTGCCACCTCTCCAGCTGCCTCCCGCAGGTCTCTGTTTTGGGAAAGGACGAAAGGTCTCGTCATGTCTCGTTGGCCAGGACGATCACATGGGCTCGTCCCAAACCGGCGCTTGGCAACTGCAGGGAATGACTTGGGAGGGAGCCAGTTTTCAGACGCAAACGGCTGCCGAGAACTGGATATGAGGGGAGCCTTATTAATACAGAAGAGGAAAGCGGAACGGAAACAGTGGTTGGGGTACAGGGTCTGCCCCGACCCGCTTCTCCGAACATCACTAATCCTATTGACTTCATCTCCCGAAGAGCACTCGAGCTCGTCGGCTTCTCTGCATCTCCTTTCCCGTCACTGGTATCGGAGCCACAGTCATCTCTTGCTGGGACTGGTGCAGTAGCCTAGCAGCAGGCTCCCTGCGTGCACCCTCGTCCCCCCTAGTCTCTTCTCTGAACCGTAGCCTGGATGAGCTTTGAAAAGCGCAAGTTTCATCACGTCTCACCTTACTCAAAATACTTCGGTGGTTCCGCATGGCTTAGAATAAGACACACTTCCTTCCCTGTCCCCACAAAGCTCTGCTCTGCCTGCTCTGCCCCCCGCCCGACCCCCAGGTTCTCCTTCTCAGGTAAATGGGCTCCTGATTTTATCGTCCCTCAAACTCCCGTTGCTAGTCCCCCTCCCAAGGACACTGCTCTCTGCCCATCCTCCAGGTCTTACCCACCACTGTCTAAGGGAGCTGCCCACCCTCCCTGGACACGGCCGTCCTGGACTGGGCGACCCTCCCACACTCAGAGGCCTAAATATAGACCGCGTACTCTCACCGGTCCGGGTGGGCGGGCAGGTCTGCTGGTTGCACCTGTGCTCGTGCAGGGGCACCCCACCCCGGGCTGGGGGGTCCACGACGACTCCCTCGCACACCTGGGGCCTGGGCGCTGACCCCCAGAGACCGTTCGAGTCTGCCTGACATCTACCGCCTCTCCTCCCGTTTCCAAATCTCACTCTGAGAAAGAGAGGGAGAGAAAGAGAAGGGGAAGGGAAGATGCAGGCAGACGAGGAGGGGGGCGGGCGGCCCAGCTGGGAGTGGGGCTCGCCCTCTGGCAGGCAGCGTGACCCGCCAGCCCCCCCCATGAGGCCCGGCTCCGCCGCCTGCGCTAATAACCCGGAACTCCGGTGGCTGAAGTGAAGGTTTCAGATTAACATTTAAATTAACGCCGGACTAGAATTCCGAGGCCCAGGTCGCTGAGTGCGTCTGCCAGCTTATTCTGTGACCTGGGGCAGAAATCGCAAATGATCTTCTCTCCTCGTGTTGCCCTCTCCTTGGGGAGGGCAGGGCCGCAGACCTGGAGGGCCTCGCCCCCTCCCAGCCTGTCCTGGCGTCCCCAGTCCAGGTGGGTGGGTCAGCCTTGGACCCGAGATGTTCTGCTGGACCAGCGTGAGTGGCCCCTTCCTGCCCCTGGGGGCTGAGACTCCAGGAAGCTGGTGCCAGAGGGAAGAAAGGCAGGCCCGCCACCTCGGCCACCCTGACCGCCAAGGGCGCCTGGGGACACGGAAGACACTACCGTCGCCATCGACCAAGTCACGCCAGGGGGCACCTCTTCAAGCTGCTGTCCTTTGCTGGGCCTGTCTTGGTGCTGGGGACTGAGCTGACAGGAATGGGTGTGAACACAGGACCGGAGAGCCCCAGATGGGCACGCACCGTGCCTGCCAGGTCCAGCCCCATGGGCCCGGGGAGCCGACAGCACCCTAGCCCCACGGGGCCTGAAACGCGGGTCTGCAGACACAGCAGAGAGACACTCAGGCCCCTGGCTCCCGGCGGGTCGCCAGGCCAGGCCGGGGACTCGAAGAATCTGGGCCCTTCAGTGGGGGCAGGTGGGGCCCCCCAACTGGGGGGCTGCAGGTGTGTGGCAGATGCTCTGCGGACTGTGGTCCCCCGCCACGGGGAGGACACACCTCAACGCATGGCAGGCCGCATGAAGCGACACACAGCAGGGCTATGGCCAGATGCACTTCACGCAGGGCCACATGTGTCCCCCGGCCCCATGCCCTCCCGGAGCTGAAGGGTCAGCTCGCAGCTGTACCAAGAAGGCCCAGAGGCCCCGCCGGAGCACAGAGCCACCTGGGCCCGTGGCGGTGGCCCTGCCAGACAGACCTTGCTCTCTGGGACCCTTCACACCAGCCTGGCCCCTCTCTTGACCAGTGTGGCCGGGGTGGGGGCAGCTTGCTTCTCCCAGTGGCCACTTCCTCTTCTGCTTCCAAAAGACCGGTTCCCGCCGTCTCCCCAATCCTTCCTCCCATACTCTAGGCCTCGGCACTCAGCGGTCGGCCTCGCCGAGCCTGCTGGCCGTCTGCCACCTGCGAGGTCCAGCGGCGTGCCCCTGGGGATGGTCCCCCCATTGGGACAGCAGGTACGGGACCATCTTTCCTGGTTCCAGCCCTGAGGGCAGAGGGTTCCCTTCATCCAGGAGTTCAGTAAACGGAACGATAGTGCTGAGCCATCTCGTACGGCAGCGGTCCCCAACCTTTCTGGCACCAGGGACCGGTGGTCCTGTGAGCACCTCACACCTAAGGATCTGAGGCGGAGCTGAGGCGGTGATGCAGATACAGATGCAGCTTCGCTCGCCTGCCCGTGCTCACCTCCTGCTGTGTGTCCTGGTTCCTAACAGGCCACGGGCCGGTACCAGTCCATGGCTCAGGGGTTGGGGACCCCTGCTGAAGAGGACAGGGAGCCGCTGCCCCGCCACCCCCAGGCACCCGCCATCCTTCACCTGCCATCTCTTGCCGTGCCCTGGTTCTGATGGTTCTGAGCTCCGTCCTGGCCTCAACAGTGGGACGGGGTGGGTGACACCAGGGCCGAGGCCCGTAGGGCTCCCTCTGGGGGAGGGAGTTTTGCAGCAGAGTTTGGGGGCCACGCCGGCTGTGCGGACCTGGGGCGGAGTGTGTTCTCCACGTGTGTGGGCGCAGCGTCCTTCCCTGGGGATGCAGGGGGCCTGGCCGGGGAGGCGGCGTGTGGCCCGGCAGACCGTGTGGTGTGGGTGGCCATGGCCGTCGTTGACCCCTCTCGCAGTGGGCTGTAAACCTTCCCGCTGGAGTGGCCTTGGAAAGGCAGTCTGCTTTCCTGGCGTTTCCAGGGACTCAGAAGGACTGGGTGCCACTCACTGGACTTCTGTTCCATGCTAGGTAATCACAGTGGCCAGCTACAGCTCACAAGGACCGAGGGTCACCTGGCAGGTGACGGACAGAGTCAGGATGGCCGCCACGGCTTGTCTGGCCCCAGGCCTGAGCCCTCACTCCGGGTGCTGGAACGGTGGCCGGGGCCGCTGGCCTCTGGGGACACCCTCGTGGGCCTGCACTGGGCACCTTGGGGAGAGGCTGGGGATGGCCACGCACACCAGGAGCCGCCCACAGCTTGGCTCGCCGTGGTTTGGGCCGGCCTGCATCGTCTTCAGCGAGGCCGTCCATCAGCTGTCACATGCCGATGTGTAATCGGGAGATGGCAGGAAAATCAGGCCCCGGTCAGCAGCGCCAGAATCCGCGTCGGGCATTTAAAGGGTGTGCCGTTCCGGCATAGGGCCCCTGAGAAACGGCGCTTGGGGCAACAGAATGTTCATGCGTCGGTGCTCCAGGCAAGCGGGCCCCTTGGGGCGCTTTGCACCCAGGCCGTCCCCCACTGCCCCCTCATGGCAGTCAGGGCGAATGTGGCAAGTCCCTGATCAGCGTCCTGCTGAGCACACTGAGGCGTCACACCATTTGCTTCCCGTGGCTGAGAAGTGTCAGCTGGCCGCCGGGCCTGGGAAGAGGGCTAAGCAGCCACGTGGCCCACAGGAGACGAACTTCGGGGTCCAGCAGCGCGTGTCTCTGGGAGCAGGCCCAGTTGCAAACCAACCTTGCCCACAGTGTGGGGGCTCCTTGGGTGTCATCAACGTGATCCAGTGGGCGCCAGGGTCTCTGAGAGGCACAGAGTGTGGGTGCTTCATTCTTTAAAAAAGCAGATTGTAAACGAAACAGTAAAACATGTGTGGTTTTTAAAAAAAACCCAAAGAGTGAAAAGGGTGTGCGAAGGGACTCGCTCCGGTCCGGCTGGTGCGGAGCCGCCGGAGGATGGAGGACGAGAGCGGCCATGGTCCCGGGGACACGGGCTTGCGGACAGCGCAGCCGCGGACGCTCACACGGGGCCTTGCTCTGTGCTTCCGGCGGTGACAGGTGCTTTGTGCCTCGTTCGGCATGCAGGGCCCTGATGGACGAGGCGGAGCACGACGTCACCAAGGCTCGGCAGAAGAAGGTCGAGGTGGGCTCCTTCCAAATCAGCCCTGACGGGGACACAGGAGAGGAAGAAGGTATCGGAAAGAAATTACGTGCCAGTGTATAATTGCGGATATGGGCAATTACCAGCCATTTATCCAAACAGCGGTTGGTCTTAATCTTCTAACCTTTCTCTTGTGCAGGGTTTCAGCTCTAAATTGCTTCTGAGTCCTGCGGGACCCAAAGTAATCTTTAAGCTTGAAATTGAAGTATCTCTCCCAGCACCTAAATTTTGTGTCTTGTCAAGTCGGACGACATCTCGGCACTATTGTTCATCAGGATAAAAATAGCGCTTCCATGGTTCTTGGGCAAGGCCAGCAGGGCGCCCAAAGCAGCCGCACGGGCCGCCTAGAGAGTTCAGAGGCTGGGCACCCCCCAGGTTCCCCCCAAGAACTGCAGAGATTTTCCAGTGGGGTTGGGATGCAAGACCCACCTCCGGGATGGACTGAGGCCCTTGTCTGGGGACGGGGGACTTCCGTCCTCCAAGGAGACAATGCGGAGGTTTCTGAGCATCCGATGGTGGTGGGGGCTCTCAGGGGGGCATCTGAGAAGTCAGGAGGGACAGGATGGGGCCCCTGTGAATTCAGGCTCCACCTGCCGCCCCCGCCCGGCTCTCAGCTGGTGAGTGCTCAGAGCCCAGAAGCCAGTTTTAATGTCATCCGAAGCGAAACATCATTGGAAAAGTTGTCCCATGACGTCCTCTACCTCGCTCGGAGCTAAACGGAGATTGATTTTGTGTCCCAGTGCGGGGCACCCCTGTTTTAGATCGGGGTTGGCTGTCTACTTTTTCACCTTTTTCTGAAATTGTGTGCCCATCGAAGACGCCCGGACGCCCCTTGCAGAATGCTGAGTGCGACATTTAATTTGCCTGAGTTAGGAGGGCCCCCCTTGAAGGAGCTTGGGGTCCTCTTCCCCAAGGTGGATGAGGGTGGGAGCTCAGGGGGTCTTTCTTGGGTTCGTTGCCCCCCGAAGTTAAACACAAGGACAGTCGATACAGTCACCAAGAGATGGCGAGGACCCCTGAACCCTGAGCGCTTCTGCCGGCATCTCTGTCACACATCTCACTGCCTGCATCCAGGTGTCCCCAGGTCCGCGTGGTCACAGACCCACAGGGAAGAGGCAGCCTGGTTCCTGGGCCCAAGTCCACGGTTGGGCGGGGCCAGGGAGGATGTGAGTGCGGCCAGGGGCAGCTATGGAAGTAAAGGCCGATGTTATCGCTGGCTAAGCGGGGGTCATCTGACTGCTCTTAGTGCCCCTCGGGGCAGGAGGAAGGAAGAAGGCTTTTCTAGAGGGTTAACAGGCACAAGAGGGGCGGGCAGGGCCGAGAGAGGGGCAGGACGTGGTCCTTGTGAAGGGGGGAGGCTGGCGATCCTTGGTGCAGAGCCTGATGCCTGTCGGGAGCCTCTGAATGGTTTCGGGTCCGACAGCCGCCTGCAAGGTAAGTGTGGCCCCTCCTTTCTGAGGGGAACATGCAGAGCCAGTTCAGTGGCGGCTGGTGAGTGGTGAGTGGAGGGCCCTCCCCCTCCCCCCTCTTCCCCTTTCTTCCCTCCCCCGCCCCTCCCCTCCTCCATACACTTTGGGGGGCAGAGGTCAGCGCTCCTGCCTCCGGCCAGCTCACGGCAGAGCAGTCCCAGTGGTTCCGGTGCTTTAAAGAGCCCGGGGTCTCCCCCAGGAAACCAGGGGAGCACCGGCTTCTGCCCGCGCAGAGAGCCCGGGATCCAGACCCCAAGGCGCTGCTTCCTGGGGGCCCCGTGCCGCCGACAGGGCCGCCCAGGGCCTTCAGCTGCCCGCCCTGGACGGCGGCCAGGCGGTGCCCCGCGGTGGCGATCTGCAGGCATTTCTGCCCTTCTGCCGTGAGCGCCAGGATGCGATGCTCGGCTTGGTTTCCGAGGACAGAAGAAAGAAGCACGTGGCTTGCGCTGCTGCCTCGGCAGGGAGACGCCTCAGATGCCAGCGGCGTTTCCCGCCCCAGGAACACGGCTGCCCAGAGCGGTGACAGGACACGTCTTCCTGCCGCTTTCTGCTCTTTCTTTTCCTTTTTCGTTCTGTTTCCTCGAGGACGGGAGGGCCCCCTAGCCTGCACTGTGCCCTCGGAGCTGAGGGCGCCACCACCCCCTGCAGGGCCATCCGCTCTGAGACACCGGAGCCGTGGCCAGTCTGGGGAGGGCGGGCGGACGGAAGGGACGCGCGCTCAGCCGCTCCGGGCCAGGCCTCGCTCCGTGAGAGGGTTCCCGGGGGTCGGCGTTGCACATCTGCCCCGGAGGGCGGGCGGGAGAAGGCGGCCCTGTGAGCCGTGGGCTCGGAGGACGCAGGCAAAGGTGGGGGGAGGCGTCCGAGGGGCGCAGGCGTCCGCCGCGCAGCACGTCCGTCCCGCCGACCCATCCGATGACGCCACCAGGGACGGCGGGTCCCGCACGGCGGCTCCCGCCTCCCGCGTCCGTCGCTCGCACCCCCGCGTCTCCGTCATCGGCGGCGCTGTGGCCTGCGTGGACATCGCCAGACCTGCTCCCTTCCTTGGGCGTCCTAGCAGTGGGGCCCCAGAGCGGCTTGGGAAGACGGGGAGACGGGGAGCCCCCGTGGCACTCACAGACCCTCAGGGGGCCGGCGCAGCAGCAAACACAATGAAAACACGGGTTAGTGCCCAGCACGGGACGAGGCGCAGCGCCGTTTGTAGGTGGTCACACGCAGCAGAGACCCTGCGGGCGCTGAGCTCACTGCAGGGGCCGGGGAGGCGGCTCCTGTCCTTGCCGCTTGTCTTTGAGTGAGACAGGCCTGTCCTTCCCTGTCTGCTTCCACGCAGCCCAGATCCGGCCCCCGTTGGCCAGGTCACCCCCAAGCCACCTTAGCCCCCCTCCCAGAGAATGTTCCCAGCCCAGGGAGAACCGGCCTCTGCCAGCCCCGGCCTCTCTCGACTGCATTCCCCGGGAAAGGTGGCAGCTCCGTCCCTCGCCTGCAGACACTTGGACCAGGGCTGAAGGTTCCAGCTCCTGAGCCTGTATTTGTCACCCGAAGCGCTGCCTCGTGCTTGCTCGCCCACAGCTGCTCGTCCCCCTCGCTCCCCATTTAGTTGGACGGGGCTTCTGCGGCCTGCAGGGCCCATTTCCCCACCCGAGGCCGAGGCCGGAGTCCCGCTTTCCAGCCTCGCCAGAGATGGAACTGCCCCCTGCAGCCAAACGCTCTCCATTCTTAGCCCCAGAGGTTTCCGGAAAGGCAGGGGAGATGGCAGCGCTGGGGGAGGGGACGGGCGTGGCCTTCCACACGCTGAGGATGAGTGTGTGTGCAGGTGCACGACGCAAACGCGTCGGCTTGAAGTCACCTGTCCCAGAGCAGACAGGAGTGCGTGAGGCTGTTGGCAGAGTGTGATTTAGGAAGGTGGGAGCTGCCAGAGCCGGCAGGCCTGCTGGGGCCCAGTGGGACTGTTGGCGGTGACCCTGGGCCGGGAGGGGCACCTTTCTTTGGCTGCCTGAGCCGGGCTCAGGGTGCTGGGGCCGTGGTGGCCCCGCGGCTTGGTGCTATTTCCGGTGGGGCCAGCAGGGGGACCTCTCCCCAGGGCTCCCATCCTGGAGGAGGCCTGGACCTGGAGTTAATCCCTGTGGGTTGGTTGGACCCCCCACCCAACCCACAGGGATTAAAATTCAGGCCAAAATTCAGGCCGTCCCCAGAGCGCGTGGGGGGGGGAAGCGGAGTTAAAGGGGACGAGATGGTGTCTCATCCTCGTGGTGTGTCCCTGAGAGCGAGGCGTGAAGGGAGCGGGCGGTCACGGACACCCGCAGTCCCCGCTGGGTCGGAACGCAGCCTCGTCCGTCCCGTGGCGGCTGCCTCGGCGGCCAGAGCTGCTCAGGCTTTCACAGCACGTCGCCCCGTGGACGAGCGTGCAGGGCAGAGGTCGGCGGCTCACCGGTGGCCCAGGGGTGAGCACGTGGGTCTGAAGACACCGGCGGGGTCCACGGCCCTCGCCGGGCCCTCGCGCAGGGCGCCCCTCTGCCCGGCCGTTAGCACGGTGGCCTGCAGCCTCTCCACCCCCTCGCCGGGGTACACTCGCTTTGGGGACCCTTGTGGGGACGGAGCAAATGTCTCCCTCGCCTCCGACTGGTGGGCGCGTTCCGGGATTGTCTGGAGAGCGTCCGATCCGTCCGGACGGTTCAGGGGGACGGGGCAGGACGCTGCGGGAGAGGAGCACGTGCACCTTCTGTCGGGGTTCGGAGGGTTGGCAGGTGACCGCAGTGGGGCGAAGCCGCCGGAACCCCACTTCTGCAGTCGCCTGCACGTGCCGCATGCAGTGTGCCAAGGCGCCACACGCGCTCGCTCTGTGGCTGCTGCTTGCTTCCTACCGTGCCAGCGGGACGTCCCTCGTGGGGTCCTGTCGTCCTTCGTCCTCCGTCTGTGATCAGAGCGTGATCGGATAGCCTTCTCAGAACTGTGGGTTGTTGGCGACGGATAAAGGAGAAATTGGCGCATTCTGTTTTCTGACTGTGGACTGGGGCGGGCGGTGTTCGAGGGAATGAATTCTCGTGTCTGATTCCTGAGATGAACTCGGGGTATCACGTTCCCCGAGATGCCGTGGGCAGGCGTGCCCCCGGGCAGGCTGAAGGAGGCGCCATCGGCCTGGCGAGCGTGCGGTCATTTCCCAGAGGCATCGTGGGATGTTTCAATGCGAATCCTTTTCAGTCGGGTTTAAGAAAAGTTTCCAGCAGCGTGTTTAGGAGGAGGAAGTGGGGACCGTAATGCAAAGCCATGGCATGGAAAGGGGTCCGCCTCCCAAGCAGGGAGGGAAGGGTCGCGTCTCAGGACAGTTTGAAAGGAAGTGACCAGAGGGAGAAACAGCCCCGAGGGCCGACCAGACACGGAGCTGTCTTCTGCGAGTGAGCGGATGAAAGCTTCTTGGTGACGGATCAGCTGTTTGGACTTTCAGAACCGAGTTCCTCTCCTGTCTAAATTTCAGTGTCTCATGCACTTTGGGCGCCGCCTGCCACACACCGATCGAAGCGAACGCCCGTGTGGCTTTGGACAGGCGCTCACCCCGAGCCCGCGTTATCGGCTCCGGCTGTCACCTGGACGTCCGCACCGCAGGGTACGCAGCATGCGGGGGGCGCCTTTCTCCTTGAGCCCCTTGCTGAAGCTTCTGGACTGTGACCCCAGGTCTGCCGTGTCGGGCTCAGGGCTTTGCGCACCAGGGATCTGACCAGGCAGAACACCCCCCGCCCCCACTTCCGAGACATTTCCCTGGACCTCTGTCCCCACAGCCATCATCCTGCCTGGGCTCCAGCTGCCTCTGCCCCCGGCCTGAGCCCCCCAAAGCTCAGCAGAACAGGTCTTAGAAAACAGAAGTATATAAGTAAAGATTCATCCTGTCTCTAAACGTGGGGCCGCCTCCACCTGACAAGGGGTGACTGCGGGGGGAGGGGACAAGAGGGGCAGGGTTTCTGCAGGCCGATGAAAGTCAGGGCCACCAGCAGCAGGCTGCCAGCGAGCTGACGCGGCTGCACGCCCAGCAAATCCTCGGTCTGAGGTTCGCGGGCCCCTGGACCATCCCGACACCTCCCTGACTTTCTAAATATTATCTGAACCTCCCAAATTTAAATGTCTTACCGACACGGTAAGTTCGCACAATTCCGAGGGAAAGAGATTCTTTCAGTTTGGTTTCGTACGAAGCAACAAGGCTGGTGCCACATGTGGACACTACTCCTGCAGTTTTGATTTTTAAAAAATAAACATCGAACGTAGAAAGCAGAGATTAACGGTCAAGAATAGGGGCACGGTCTGACGCAATTTTTCTCTTTTTGAAAGAGATTATCTACCAGGAGAAGCCTGTGACAAACAGAGCGTATGCGTTCACAGGCCTGCAGCCCTGCCATCGACAGAGCCTGTAGGGCGGGCGCGGGCCCCTGAGGGTCGGCGGGCGGGCTCGACCTGGACACCACCGTGCAGAAGGCCAAGGCGGGGGGACAGTCACGCGGCAGGCACATGATTATTCCACAGAAGCCGCTGCCTTTGGGACCAGCTTCCGTGCAGTGGTTCTCAGCTGGGGACGGTTTGGCTCCCCAGGGGACGTTTGGCTTGGCACTGTTGGGAACGTTTTCACAACTCGAGGGGACAGGGCGCAATGGGCATCTGGTGGGGAGAGGCCCAGAAGCTGCGAGACTTTACACAAGCACAGGCCGGCCCCGTGGCAAAGCGTCATCTGGCCCTAAATGTCAGCAGTGCCGAGGCTGAGAAGCTCATTCTGCAGAAACCAGGAACTTTCTTCACTCGGACCCAGAACCGCAGGGTCTGGAGAAAGTCGTGGCTGCGGCTGAACAAGGAGTGACCTCGCTGGAGCCTTTGCTGCCGGCTCTGGACCTCGGCTGGAGTGGGACCCAGCTCGGACAGAGCGACACGTCGGCAGGACACAAAGGACCTAAGGTGCGTAAGACAGTGCCCTGGGACCGGCCGCAGAGACAGAGCGCGGGGCTGAAGAGTCACCCCAAATTCACGCCCACCCCGAGCATCGGAACGCGGCCTCATTTGGAAATAGGGTGTTTGTAGCTGTTTCCAGTTAAGATGACGTCATTTGGATTAAGGCGGACCTTAACCTGATGACAAGGCCAGCAGACTCAGAAGGACACACAGACGGGAGGTGTCACAGTGACAAGCTAAGGACGCCCAGGACGACGGGCAGCCGCCGGAAGCTCGGAGCGAGGCAGGGGAGGAGCGTCCCCTGAGCCTCCGGAGAGAAGATGCCCTGACGAGACCTCGACGTGACTCTGGCCTCCCGAGCCAGTGACGCAGGACATTTCTGTTGTTTTAAGCCGCGCGGTGTGTGGCGGTTAGTTATGCCGCCCAGGCACGTCCAGCCCACGGCTGGACCAAACCAAACCAAACCGTGAGCCAACAAAGGCATCAGAGATTTCCTGTAAAAAGTGGTGTTTCTGGTTTCTTCTGAGGACCCAGAGCCCGGCCACTCGGGGCCTGTCCCTCCCCTCTGCAGTTGTCCGCGGTCCCCTCCCGCGGTCCCGCGGGCTCCTAGGCCCACGACGCTGACATTCGAGAGGACCCAGATAGCACGTGCTTTCAGAAGCGAGCCACGTGGCATTCCGTGGGGGGAGCGAGGGCGACCTCGCCTTCCTCGGGGTTGGAGGGGCGTCTGATTCGTGGTGTTCGACTGCGGACGTGAACACCTTTTCTCTCTCGTTCCACTGTGACCTCCACGTCGGTGACAGCAGCCAATTCTCCAGCAGCAGAGCGTGAATGGGTGACTGACAGCCGACGTGTCGGAGCGGTGAGACCCCCCTGCCCGAGACCGGGCTGGCCTGGCCCCCGGCGGTCCTACTCACCAGTAAGGGGTCTCCAAGGTGGCGCTGAGGGCTGAGCTCCAGCGGAGGGACGCCACGATCTCCATGGCGAGGGTCTCCCTCCCCCGCCTGGCCTTTACGCCGACTTAAAAAATAATTAGGCTCTTCGGGCCCGTCGCACGTCCTTCTTCCTGAACCTTCTGGAAACTTCAGAGGGAGGGAGGGAAGTCTCAGCGGCCGCAATGAGTCTGGGCCTTCTAGGCGCCCTGCTCCCCCTCCTCCATGAAAACGTGGAATTAAGGGTGGGCGCGAATATTTGAGGGGGCTGCGGGCTTCACTGAGAAGACATCATTTCAGCCACATGCCTCTCCAGCTGTCCCAACGTTTCACGGACGGAGCTGACTTGTTGATGGAGGGGGCCAGGCGCCATCCCGCCAGAGGCCGGGTCCCTGTGGGCTCCTGGGACCCCTAGACGGTGGGCTGGGGGAATTCCGGGGCTGATGTAAATCAGACCAGGGGGCGCTCCTGTGTCTCATGGCTCGACTTTGGGTTTTCAAGTTTTTCCTTCATTAAAGATTTTCAATGACAAAAGTAGCGTATGATGATTTTAACTAGACATGCACAGAGAAAAAGCTCATGGTCTGCTCTCCCCCCGACCCCACTCCATCCCCCCGACCCCAGACAAGCGATGGTGAGAACACACCCTCCCCAGCTTCCTCCACGCTCGCTGGCTGGACCTGATGTGAACACACGCGCTTCTAATATTTTCTCTTTGTTTCTGGATTTTTGGCGTTTAGAAACAACAGTAAAACCACATCATCTGTATTCCTCTGAAGGCTGTGGAAATGTTAAATACATTGAAATGCTTCATCGACATTCTTTCTTCATGCTAAAGACTGAATTGTGCGTCCCTCCCCCCATTCATGTGTCGAAGTCCTGATCCCCACGTGACTGTATTAGAGATGGGCCTTTAAGGAGGTGATTAGGGTTAAATGAGGTCATGGGGTGGGGGCTTTAATCCCGTTGGACAGGTGTCCTTATCAGAAGAGAAAGACACCAGAGCTCACTCTCCCCATGTGAGGTCACAGCAGGAAGGAGCTGGCCGCAAGCCAGGGAGAGGGTTCCTGGCAGGACCGACTTCACCAGGAACCGAGCGAGCCAGCCCCAGACGGTGGGAGATAAACTTCTATTGTTTAAGCCGCCCAGTCTGTGCTGCTCTGCTGTGGTGGCCTGGGCTGTCTGAGACACCTCACGTACCGAGAACGCGTCGCGCAGCCCCCCAGGTCGCTGGGCGGAGAGCCAGCCCGTTTTCTTAACGGGCTGAGCCCCGGTTGATTCGACTTTTCTCTCGTAGCTGCGTGCGTGGCGGTTCGGGGCTGTCGCCTGCGCACAGTGAAATTGTGACGAGCCTCCTTGATCACATGTCCTCGGCTACTGTGAATTTGCTTTCTACAGGGCAGATTCCCAGAGGGCAGGGGTCAAGGGCATGTACGTTTTCACTCGAATCTGTGGTGCCGGATCGCTTTTCCCAAAGCTCGCCGCATTTTACATTCCCGCCGTCAGAGCACGCGAGCTTTCTCGCATTTCTACCAGCGTTGCATGGTATCGTTCTTTAGTTTTTTGTGACCTAATAACTGAAAAACGGAATTTCATTCTTGCCTTAATTTCCCTTGCGTGGGCTTCCAGTGAAGTTAAGCACGTCTTCACAAGCGCATGGTTCATTTAGATTTCCTGTGTGTCAAGTCGCTTCTTTACATCCATTTTCTGTACGGTCGTGTGTCTTGCACGCTGTTATTATTTTGCAAGTCTGTGCGTAGAGACAAGAGTTCTTGCCTGACCTACGTGCTGCACACGTGGGTCCTGGTTATGGCTTGTCTGGGCCTTGCTCCTTCTGCCATACGGATGGCTTCGAGTGTCTCCTGGTTTAAGAAGGCGTCCCCACTCATTGTCATACACATAGTTTTCTGTTTGTGCTTTTATGTTTAAACGCTGACTCTGTATGAGATGTGGGTTTTTGGTGTGGTGTGAGGTGCGGTCCAGCTTGTTTTCATCCACGTGAAAGCAAGTCATGTGCGCCGGCACCATTTATTAAATAAATCACACTCTCCCTCCCCATTGAATTAGAATGACACTTTGTCAGCTTTTTACAAAGGCGACTTTGTCAGAAACTGAAATGCAGACATACCCTCACACATTCCGAACATTAGAAGTATGTTTGTACCCTCCTTAGAGCATTTCTTAAATTCTTTAAGAAATTTTATTCTAGAGGCTTCTGGTCAAGATGGGGTAGAATGTAGATGCTGTGTCACCTCCTCTCACGACCACATCAAAATCACAACTGTACTACAAAACAGCCATCACTGGGAGTCACCCGACAACTAGGGACACACAGAAGAGGCCACCTGGAGACTGGTAGGAGGGGCGGAGATGCAGCATAGGCCAGTCCCACACCTGTTGTCTGGTGGCGGAGAATCGTGAGGGACGTCTCAGCTGCAGAGCCCCCTTCACCCTGGAGAAGCGAGGGGACCCCGGTCCCACACAAGGTTCCCCAGCCCAGGGTTCCAGTGCCTGGGAGAGAAGTCCCCACAACCTCTGCCCGTGAAAACCAGCGGGGATGACGGCTGAGTGAGACAGAGGGCTGAGATTTTCCTCTTGGGGGGCCCACGCACAGACTCACCACTGAAGGACTTGCTCTCTCTGAGTTCTGGTGCTGGGGCCATGGCCCGAAGGGCGCCAGGGAGACACGGGGAGTCACCGAGCTGTCAGGCTTCAGGCTGGAGGGGAGGCTTTCTCCTGGACAGAAGCACTGATGGAGGCCACTGTTTCCTTATTGAGCCATCCTTCCTCCTGGCGAGATACAGACACAGACGTAGGCAGACGCCATAGCTGAGTCTCCATCACCCTGGTTAACACCAGTTGCCCCGCCCAGGTGATTCCCTGAGGCTCCACCCCTCGTAAAGCACTGGCCACCCAAGCCACTTCCAACAGCTTTTCTATCCAAACAGCCTGTCTTGGTTCATGCAGCAGACTTTCCTAAAGTCTTTCAAAGGTTCGCAAGACCCAAACAAGCAGCATCTGGCCTTGGCGTGCCCCGTACCTCTCGCTGAGCAGCCCCAAGCCCAGCACTAGTGCAGCTGGCCTCAGTTTCCAGCATAGCTTCTCAAGGCATCTCTCAGCCCAACGCAGGTGGCAGCCATCTGAGGAGTGCTTTGTGACTCTTACCGGATGTTCCCGAAGAGCACAGGCTGTAGCCGAAGTTGGCCCGCAGCTGGACCCCTCCCAGGAGGCCCTTAGGCTGGCACTCCCAGTGGCCTGCTTCCACAAGAGCCAGAGCCCCACCCAGGACTGCATTTGAGGAGGACATACCCAAGGGGCAGACTGGGAAGGCACCAGAGTCCTGCTAGAGTGAATTCTGCTCTGTAGGGTCAGCCCCTCACCAGCCAGTCCTCACAACCAATCAGCCCAAGGGCCAATCCCTCTCATCGACGTGCCAACAGCAACCAAGGCTCAACTACAACAGGAGGACACATACATTCCACACCAGAGACACAACTGGCTCAGGTGACCAGGGAGACTGCGCCCCTGTGCTCCACGGCACACCTACCACGCAAGGCCATTCTGCTAAGTCCAGGAGACACAGCCGCCCTACCTAAGACACGGAAACGGGCACAGGGAGGCAGCCAAAACGAGGAGACAAAGAAACACGTCCCACATGAGAGCACAGAACAAAGCTCCAGAAAGAGATAAACAGGATGGAGATGAGCCATCTGCCAGACGCAGAGTTCGAAACGCTGGTGTAAGGGTGCTCAGTGAACTTAGGGGGAGAGTAGATGAACTCAGCGTGAACTTTATCAAAGAGACAGAAAACAAAAAAGGAGGTGGAAAACATAAAAGGGAGCCCGTGAGGAATGAGGGTCAATAACCGAAAGGAAGAGAGCGTCGGAGGGAATCAGCAGCCGATTAGATGCAGAGGAGACTGAATCGGCGATTTAGACGACACGGTCCCAGGAAACAGCCAATCAGAACCGCAACGGGAAAAAAGAACCCAAAAAACTGAGGCTAGTTTAAGGGGCCTCTAGGACAACATCACGCACACCAACATTCACATCATAGAGGCACCACAGGAAGAAGAGAGAGAACAAGGGATGGAAAACCTATTTTAAGAAATAATGATGGAAAATTTCCCTAACCTAGTGAAGGAAACAGACACACACGCTCAGGAAGCTCAGAGAGTCCCAAACAAGATGAACCCAAAAAGGCCCACACCAAGACGCATCACGATTAAAATGCCAAAGGTTAAAGACAAAGAGAGAATCTTAGAAGCAGCAAAAGAAAAGCAATTAGTTACCCACATGGGAGCACTCAGAAGACTGTCAGTCGATTTCTCAACAGAAACTTTGCAGGCCAGAGGGACTGGCACGAAATATTCCAAGAGATGAAAAGCAAAGACCTACAACCAAGATGACTCCACCTACAAAGCTACCATTTAGAATCCAAGGGCAGAGAAAGAGCTTCTCACATAAGGAAAAGCTGAAGGAGGTCATCGCCACCAAACCAGGACGACAGGAAATGTCGGAGGGACTTCTTTAAGAAGAAGAAAAAAGAAAAAAAGATTAAAAAAATATGAATCATAAAATGGCAATGATTACATGTCTATCAACAATTACTTTAAATGTAAATGGATTAAATGCTCCCATCAAAAGATACGGTGGCTGAATGGATAAGAAAACAAGACCCCTACATATGCTGCCTGCGAGAGACCCACTGCAGATCAAAGGAATGGAAAGAGAGATTTCGTGAAAACGGAAATGAAAAAAAAAAATCCGGAGTAGCCATACTTATATAAGACAGAGTAGACTTTAAAACAAAAGCGAGGACGAGAGACAAAGAATGACCCAGTTATCCCACTTCTGGGTATTTATCTGAAGAAACCCAAATGCTACTTTGAAGGGACACGTGCACCCATAAGTCTACTGCAGCGTTATCGACAATAGCCAAGAAATGGAGGCCACCTGGGTGTCCATCGGCGGGAGAGTGGACAAAGAGATGGTACGTCTATAGGGTGGCATATCACTCAGCCATAAGAAGGAATGAAATCTTGCCGTCTGCGAATACACGGATGGACCTAGAGGGCATCGTGCTGAGTGGGGTCAGTCAGACAGAGAGAGACAAATGCCGTGTGACCTCATGCACACGTGGAACCTAAAGAACAAAATAAACAAATAAAACAAACAAACTCAGAGATACAGAGAACATTTTGAGGGGTGCCACATGGGAGGGAGATTGGGGGATGCAAAAGAGGAAGAGCTTAAGAAGTACAGATTGGTAGTTCCAAAAATCGTCACCGGGATGTAAAGTACAGCGTAAGGAATCAGCTGATGACATTGTAATACCTATGTCTGGCGTCAGAGAGGCACTAAACTTATTGTCCATTTACACAGATGTCTACTCACCATGGTGTACACCTGAAACTAATATAATACTGAAGGACAATGGTAACTGAAAAATAAAAAATATTTTTAAAAGAAACAGTTTGAAAATAAAACAGGAAAACAAAGGAATTTTATTCTAATTATTTGTATACATCATTCCCCCTTATCCGCAGTTTGGTGGTCCGAAAATATTAAATGGAAAATTCCAGCACCAAACAATTCATAAGCCCTGAGTAGGACGCTCCGTCCCGTCCATCGTCCCTTTGTCCAGCGTCTCCATGCTGTAGACAATACCCACCTGCTAGTCACCTAGTGGCGCTCTCGGTTATGACAGAGAAGAGACCACATTCACGTAACTTTTATTACAGTATCATTGTTCTAGCTTATTATTAGTTACTGTAGTTACTGTCTCGCGGCGCCTGATTTATAAACTGAACTTTATCACGGGCGTTGTCTGTAGAGGAAAAGCATAGTACACACAGCGTTTGGCACGGTCCGCGGTTTCAGGCATCCACGGGGGGTCCTGCACGTGTCCCCCGTGGGTAAGGGGGGGCCACTGGACCCTACTACACCCCTATCTCGCTTACATCTTTTATATTGTACCCCAGTCTCTGCACTACATAGCACAATAATTTGCTCGTTGTGCATTCTCAATTTCTGTGAAATGAAATAATAATTTTTAAAAAAGTTTGTTTGATAGTTAATTGTGTCACTTCTTCTCTTCCGGTTCTGTGAGGTGTGTTTGGGGACGATTTCCATTACTTTGTGAAGACCCTAGGAAAGTGATAGACTGTCCGGGAAGACAGAGGATGGGCCAGCTGTCAGCCTCCTGGGTGCTGGACTGATGCTGTTATCACGTGTGCGGTACCAGCTCGTGCTGGGTAAGTCGCAAAATATAGAAGGGCCTTTGGGGTGGAGACGGGGTTTCTAGATGACACAGGGCAGTGCGGCTTTGCGCTCCGGTCAGCCCCGTTTCCCCAGAGAGGAACGTGCCGCGCAGCCCAGCCCCTGGGGCCAGGAGCTGAGCCCGTGAGCAGCGCCTGCGTCCCCAGCACTGCCTTCTTCCCTGGGGTCCCACGCATCTGCTGTCACGGGTGCTGGCCAAGCTTCACGGGACAAACTTCCAAAACGACAACGGAATACACAACCGGAACAGAGACCCGACGTTCTGATTCATCCATCAAACGGTCTGGTGGAGAGACAAACCAGTGACGCTGCCAGCGTTTGCCCCGTACAGGAAGATTAAACGCTACACTATCCTCAGGGAGGAGAAATAAAACACGTGATTCAAAATCCCCTGGACAGATCAAAACAACGTTATCAGGGGGCGTAAAGTGGTGGTAGTAGCTCAGCACAGCCTTAGGGTTACTCCGCCACAGGCTGGCCCTGCCTGGGCTTCATCTTATCAACCCAAACAAAGCGGTAGAGCCTGCTACGAGCTAACGGCCACATGCCACCAGCCTGCTAGCTGTCCCTAACTGACCGAAACCATCACCTGGGCCGAGGAGGCTGCAAACCCCTTCTTTTGTCACTCAGACCCTGGGGGAGATGCAGCTGCGCTCCCCGCCCCTCGCCCCCTGCGGGGTGGCTCAGAGGGCCCCTTTCACAGTTCCACCTCCAGCCCTGAGGGGCGCTGGGCCCCTGGGCTCCACCCATCCATTCGTCCTTCATTTCCGAAGGCAGATTTGCATGTCTGGGGCCTGCAGTAACCACACACCCTCGGCTTAAACTGGCTCTCACAGTCCAGGGAGCCAGAAGCCCAAGGCCGAGGTGTAGGCGGCCTCGCTTCTTTCCAGGGAACACGGATGCCCCGCCGCTCTTGGCTTCTCGGGGTGGCTGACAATCCTTGGCGTCCCTCAGCCTGGAGACACATGCCCCCAGCCTCTGCCTCCGCTGGCACCTGGCCTCCCCTCTGCGTGTCTGTGTCGCGTCTCCAGGTCTTGGAAGGACATGGTCGTCTTGGGTTAGAGCCCATCCTGACTGGACACGATCACCTCAACCCACTAAAGTCCCTGCAGCCAAACAAGACTACGCAATCAGGTGCTGGGGGTTTGGGGCATCAGCATATCCTTTTGGGGTTACAATTCGACCCACGACACCTCTAGAGTTGATGACCCTGGGGCCTTCCAACCCTGTCTTTCTGATCCCACGCGGCGGAGTGGGCTTGTCTCCATGCCAGGCGTTCTCGGTGATGGGGTCCTGCAAGGGGTCCTTGCCATGCTCCAGGCTGGAGTGGCTGGCTGCAGGCTGAGAGCCCCCAGCCGGGGCAGCACCCCCTCCCACCCCCACCCTGTAGCATGGCCACGCCCTCCCCCCCAGGTCAATAAATTAGGCTTTAAGGCAAACAAACTTTCCCACTGACCTCCATGGCCCCTCATGAAGCAGCGACCCCCATTCCGGATGGAGATGGGGGCGGGGCGGGGGGGAGGTGTGTGTGTGGCTGACGGCCACCTAGCCTCTGTCTCTGAGTTCGTTCCCAGGACATGACACTGCTCTCATGCAGCTGCTCCAGGCCATTTGGCGAGAATACTTTCACAAGGCTGGTATTAGACGCTGCTCGCAAGTTCGAATACATAATGCATTTTGTGAGTCTGTCACACTCGAAACAAGCTGTCAGAGCCGTGCGGCATGACTCATCCCTAACAAGTCCCTAGTCCTGTTAATGGCTCCTTATTCCACTGAATAAGGATTGTCTGGATCCACAAACTGGGCAAAGCATGGAGGGATGATGGGGACGTGCTGGGAGGATGGCCGCCGTTCCTCCCGCAGGACGGAGCGGGCGGGCCCGCGGCGGCTGGTTCACTGCGTGGCGGCCGTGAGTCTGGTTTTTCCTGTGGAAACTTTGGCGGGAGAGCGACCCACAGATTGTCCGAGGAAGGTGGCCGGCAGGGGAGGCTGCGCTCTGCGACACCAACCGCTCTAGAAACGGTGGCTTCAGGGCATCTCCGTGATGCCAGGGTTGACAGATGTGCAGCTGGGGTGCGCCCGGCAGTGTACACGGAGGCAGATAGCTCCAGGGAGGGCTCCGCCAGCCTGGGAGGGGCGCTCCTCTGGCCCCCGACACCCGAACAGGGCTTCGGGTTCAGATGGGCCTGGTCGTCCTTTGCCTTCTGCTGTAGACAAGTGGCTGCAGGCGTGACCTTGGGCGGGAGCCCCTGCAGGGCTGCAAGCTGGCGCTGTCACCGTGCCAGCAGAGGTGGGCCTCGCAGCGGAGCGGAGGGGTTCTCTGCTCGAGAGGCCGTGGGCAGAGGGCCGGGAGCACGGCCACGCGGAGACCAGTCCACCGGCCTTCACCGGGGCTCCGCCACAGAGCTGGCCCCGTGGAGCCGGCGGAGACACCGGCTGGCGTCTCATCCGGGTCTCCCCTAAACCCCTGTGTGAGTGTCCCAAGGCCTCCCTCTCCTGCGACACTCCATAGCAACCTGCACGCTGCCAGGTTGTGGGCCGGGCTGGGCCGGTCAGGTGTGAAGCTCCACTCCTGGGGCCCGGCCCAGAGGGGTCGTCGGTGAGTGCCACCATCGTCGCCGTGGGCGATGGGAGCTTGACTCTCCATTTGGGGCGATGCAGCTTGCTCGTTGTGTGTGTGCGTGCACGGCGTGCCCATGTGAGTGTGCTCCTATGTGCACGTGTGTGCGGCGTGTGCTTGTGCGTATACACACGTGTGTGTGTAATAAGCGCGTTTAGGAGAATTATTGTCACGTCCCGCGCTGGCATCCGATGCAGGCCGGGCAGGAGACATGGGAGCAGGGCCGCCTCCCGCAGGCCAGGGGTGGGGGGCAGGCTGGCCTCGGAGGATGGGACGGCGGGCACCAGGCCACCTGGGCGAGGGGGCTGGGCACGGGAGAGCGGGACTGGACACGCGTCTTCTAGAAAGAGCCAGAGAATCACTACTTTAGGTTCTGTGGGCCCAGTGGCCACGACCCAACTCTGTCACGGGAGCTGGAAGGCCTGGACGGCATGGCCGTGTCCCATAAAACTTCGCTGTGGACACTGAAGTTTGAATTTTGTATCATTTCCACATGTCCCAAAATATTATCTTCTTCTGGTTTTTTCCAGCCGTTTATGAGTGTGAGAGCCAGTCTTAGCTCAGGAGCTGTACATGAACAGGCAGTGACCCCTGGAGACCCCCAAGCCAACATGCTCCCTGTGCGCTTTCAGGTGGGGGCCCCAGATCACAAGTTCTAGGGGGACAGGCGCCGTCGGTTTTGCTTATGGCTGTCTCCTCATCGTCTCACACGATGCGTGGCACACAGTAGGTGCTCCGTGAACCGCGGTCCGGTGCTCGACGTCCAGCAGCAGCCGGTGAGCTGTGCTGAGCCCCCTCCTGCGGCCATGTCTCCCTCCGCCGTTGCTGGGCGTTGCCATGGGAAGGGGGCGCAGCCAGGGGCGCTCCCGGCCAGGTCTGGAACGTGCTTTCTAACGAGCGACACGGCGTCTTGCTCCGCGCCGACTCGCCAGGATCTCGGGCACGTCGGGCCGCCCCAGAGGTGCCGCCGGTGCCGCCGGTGTCTGGGGACGGGGCGCTGCACCTCGCGTTTCCGAGGATGAGCCTCCCGATCAGTCTCTGTCCCAAACGGCCCTTCCTCCCGGCTCTCTCGGCGCGCTCGTCCTGGGGACAGCACAGTGGCGGGAAAGAAAGGCGCTCAGGTCACCGCCCACTCGTCGTCACCACCACGGCGTCCCCCTCCGTCACCATCGGCCCCTGAGCAGCTCTGCTGACCCCCCCGTGCGCACAGCCGCCCGGGGGGCGTGTGGCATGCAGGGTCCGGCGCTGGAGGGCCGGTGGGGCCCGCGTCCTGGGAGGCCAGAGCGGCTGGTCCACGGACCACACTTTGAGCGCCAAGGGTCCAGACGCCGTCCCGGCAGCGCTCGGATCCGGATCGGGAGACAGATGGCCGAGCGCCTCACAGGGGGACTTCTCGGGTTACCCGGTGTGAGGACACCAGTCTGCCTCACTTCCCAGACAGGCGGAGGACGTCATCCGCCTCCCTCCAGCCCTCGGAAAGGAGACTACGGACATCAGTCCAGGCTCCCCAAATCTGCATCCCTTTAAAGGCGTTTACAAACTGAAACCGTTAGCATCCATCAGACTTTATCTGTCAAGCTCTCGAAGGATTTTCTTCGCAGTTACTTGGCCTGATCGGATACAGGAGAAGAAGTATTATTTTTATCCCGGTTTTAAAGGCAAGGACTCTGGAAGGACAAAGAGGCCTGGGCTGGCCAGGCCAGAGCAGCTTGAGTGGGCATCAGAATGGGAGGGTGGTGTTGGGGGGCCCTGCGCCCTCGGAGTTGGAGGAGGGGGGCTCATCACACGTGTGCAGCAGCACAGGCCAGTCTGCCCCTGCCTTGCTCCCTGGTTGTGGGTCAGCCTTGCCAATGTCTCTCCACAGCTCGTCCCAGAGGAGTGGCCCTCCTCGGTCACTTGGTTGGTGGCAGCAGCCCCGGCCGCGGTCGTCAGGAAACCGATGGCCAGCAGGCTCGCCTAACTCTCACTGCGGGGCTTCCGCCCGGCTCCGCCCAGATGCTCCCGCAAGGCTACTCCGTCTGCCTGAGTCCCTCCACCGCGGGTGAGGGGTCTACGCGGGGTCGCCGAGGCTCTTCCCAGCTCCATCGTCTGTGCTGCTGTGCCCTCGTGTTTCGGAGCTGGGGGAACACGGACAGGGATGACCAGCCGTATAACGGCCACGGAAGGCAGACTCTGGGGCCTGGGCCACGGCAAAACTGCGGTCAGCCCCCTGGGAACGGGGTTGAGAACGCTCCCGCCAGCCCACTCAAAGCTGCCGTTTGGGCACAGAGTAAGGCGACTTCATCCCAAAGCTCGTTGGTAACAGGTGCTCCGGAGGGAGTCTGCCGTGGCTCACGATGGTCAGTGCGTGTGACATTTTGTGTCCTTCCCCACGGGGATGGGGCCGGTTCTACCACCTCTGCCGGTGGAACGCCTTCCTGCAGTGACCAGTCAGTGGATGGTCCTCAGCCTCCTGAACGTGGCTGAACACTTTTGTCCCCAAGTGTGTGCTCGGTGCTCTCATCTGCGTGAAAAGAGGAGGGGGCACTCATAACCCCACACTCATGGACACACGGGAACACACGTGTGCACACGTGGACATGCACGCAGGTACACATCACATGGAAACACAAAGGAACACACAGACCACGCATGTATGCATGTGGACATGTGTGCGCATATACATCACACAAAGGAACACATGTGGACACGCTGGCACACATATGTACGCTGCACACACGCGGAATGCACACAATACGCATCACTCTTGGGGACACACAGGAACACACAGAAAACACACTCACACACGTGTACACACGCACACAGACATGTGTGTACACACAACACACATGTGAACACAAAGCAACACATATGGATATGCTGGCACACACATGGACACATATGCACACAGGAACACACGTGGACACGCACGGACACACAGGAACACGTGGGCACGTTCATGCACATGGACATGCGTGCACATGCACATCACACATGCACACGGGAACACACATGGACACAGACACAGCACCCATAGGACACAGATGCATATGCACACACGCACGGACACACGCTGAGTGCACGCACACAGTCGTTTACACGCACATATAGACGTGCGCTTGGAATATTTCTGGAGGTTGGAGCAGGTCCCTGAGGGTTCGGGTAGGTATCAGCCTTCCGTTTTACTTACTCTTTTGTTCCTTTTGGAATTTTGTTTTTACATCAGGTGAACGTGTTACTTTTCTGTTAGAAAAATGTTTTCCAAGAGAGCGAGAGCTTTCTTTCTAGCCAGTGAGAACCAGCGTGTGTGCGCGTTCCCACATCTATGGAGATGGGAGGCCCAGGGTTTCCTGGCGACACGTCCAGTTGACTTGTCCCTTTTCCTCTGAGACTGCTAATGGTTTCTAGGGCACTCTTACCGCCTGCCCACAAGGGTGCAGACGGCAAAGTTGGGACATGCCACCACAGCCTCGGAATGTGACTTTCACTTTTTCTGTCTGGGGAGGTGTTTTACAGAGGTCGTCAAAAACAGATAACCACTCACCTACCGTTATGTTTCCAGTAACAAGATGGTGAACACCACGCAGATTCGGGGGCAGAAAACTGTAAAACCGGGGCGCAGATATTGTATTTATGTGATCTTGAGCTCGACTGACAGACGAGGAGTCATAATATCGTCCGTCGGTATTTATTGGACCCCCGCCAGCCACAGGGTCTTTTTCTAGTATTTCATTTTAATTTTTATTCAGAACCACAGAAGAATCCTCTTTTATTTTGTAATAATGTTTTATCTTTAAACTAGAGTTGGCATACAATGTCATGTTTCAGGCGTACGACACAGTGACTAGCCATTTATATAACACACGGTGATCCCCCCGATCAATCTAAGGTCCCTCTGGCACCACGCATAGCTATCATGGTCCTGGTAGATGAGTCCTCTCTGAAAGTCTGAATTAGAGATGTGTGTTTGACATGTGGACGGACCTCATGAAATATCTGCTGAGCGAAGGAACAAATCTACGTCATACTCCATTCACGGTGAGGCATTGTCGCCTCTGACTTCTCAAGCAGTCTAACTTTTTTCTATTGTGTCTTTTTTTCTGATCTGCAAAGTCCTTCCGGGGTGTGCCAGCGAGGGCAAAGCTCAGAAACGGTGTGGAAGGGGCGCCGGAAGTCCTTGCTGATTGTGTTCTTTGAACAAAGGTTGACAAATTGTAACGTTTTTTCACGTGGATCCTTGCATTTCTTTTTATTTTATCTGAAATGTTTGAAAATTAAAGTTTTTTTCAGAGAGGAGTCTAAGAATTTTTTAAAAGTGGGAAACCAAATGGCAGTGCTAATTTTGTATTCAATAATGAAAGTAAAGCATTTTTTTTTTTTTTACCTTTAGGAAAACTTCAAATTGAGTTAGATCATCCCCATTTGGGGTTCATTGATGGTGATCCATTATGCAATTTTTCTTTAATTCTGGTTTGTCACTGTTAAGTTGAAAATATGCTCCAGCATAAAAAATCGTGACTGAAACTTTAATAGTTTTGAATTCTGGAAAATTTTCCCTCCAAAATCACATTGTTTTTATTTTATTATTTCTATTTTTCTCACAACTTGAGCATGCACTTTATGTTATTGTCATAATGCATCCGTGAATAAGAACAGAAAACACTGCAAAATATTTTATTTTCAGTAAGTGTGACCTTTTCCCGTGATTCAAATTAAAGAAAGCAACATTTTCTGTTATTCTCATAAACGTACTGTGTCCTTTGTGGTAAATTGTGCTGGAATCTTGGCATTTTTGTCCCCGAGATTTAATTGATTGCGCGAAGTCACCTGTTTTCACATCGAATCTGGTAACTGGAAAAACTAATCTTAATCCTGTTATATGTTGGCTCATTTTGGCTCTGTAAACAGAGGCTATTTCAAATCTTTCTTTCTGGTTGGGTCCAGAAGCAATTTGTTTTTTTCTGATATACAGAGCACAGGAAATGTATCAACCTTTATTATCCGTCACTGAACTAAACTCCTTTAGGTTTCTAATTACACTGTCTAATAAAACTAAACAGCCAGTGCTATTTGCATATTATATGAAGAAGTGTCGTACAACAAACTCATGGCAGCCAATTAACATAAAAGCTAATTATATATCTCATCAACTTACAAGAGTTTCTGAATGCATGCTTCTCCAGTTGTAGCCTAGAGCAAAGGGGCTTTGAATTTTCACTTCTAAATATTGACTTTTAACTAATATCAGAAATGATTTCAATATTTTTATGGATGAAAAGTTAGTGATTAAACTCGATGCAATACTTGCTATTGTGCAATTACATTTTCTACATTAACCAAGCCTATAGAAAGAGCATCTTCGCCACGATGTGAAATTAATTACTGGTCACTAAGTAACTTAAGGACCGATTTCATATCTGAAGGACACTCCAAAACAACAATCACGCTAAGTGAGACTTATTTGAGATTGCCAGACTGTTATCAAAAAAGACAGCCACGCCATGAAGGCAGCTTCCACGTCCCACTGTACAGTAATACAAATGTGTCCTGCCTGACTGTGACAGCTAGCAAGCAAGACATTTGCCACAAGATGAACAGAAACACAGTAATGAAGGAGACACCCTGTATTTGACTGTTATTCAAGTTTGTCATAGAGGTCTGGGATAAATCCCCAACTCCATTTTTCCAGAGAAACCGAAGCCCAAACTTTCAACTGCTTGTTTCCGTTTTCTAGGTGAGGCTTGGGGATCCCCCACCCCCATTTCATCGCACACGTAATAAACACATGGTCAGAAGAAGCCTAAACGGGGGGAAAAAAGACACTACGGATACTAAGTATGATTTAGAGCCCTCGGTAGGTTTCGAAACGGGACACGGTGGGGCTTTCTTTGATCAGGGGGCTCCGAGAGAGCGGTGAAATCATAATGGACCATTTTTGCATTTCTACCTCACACCCAACGCGCCCGTGTGTAAAAGGAACGACCGATAAGAAAATCGTGCCAGTGATTCTGCTTTCTCCTGATACAATGATGGCGGCCTTTCCATTCATATTTTAATGAGGTTAGTATCTCTGAGACAGTCCATCCGGGGTGGAGGCAAAGCTCCTCTAAGATTACAATAGGAGTTGCTTTGCTGACAAGTACCATTCAAAATCTTCATAGAACAGAGAGAAAGAATTAGTTTTATTCCACTTGTCCTAATAGTTATTGCGGTCATAGAGAAACCACTTTGCGGGGAGGAAAAGGCTCAATTATTCTACGAACAGGCTTTAAATTTACTGAAGGTAGCTCGGCTAAGTGGCACCACTTAAACTTCCATCATGTGCGTTTTAATAATATCTGAAGAGCTGCAATACACGAGCATCTTTCCCTCTCACGTCTTCTCACAAAATTGGATGCTTGGGGATTTTAAGATCAATTTTTTTTTTTTTTGAACTTCTAGAAAACGAACTCTACTAGTCTCCTGCTGGTTTTTTTTTTTCTTTTCTTCTTCTTCTTCTTCTTCTTGTTTTTAGCGAAGATTGCAACTCGGCATTTTCTGACCTATCTGTTTTCTTCTATTAAAGAAGGTTTACTCAAAAGAGACAGCTAATTACATCAAAAAGGCAGTTAGCCTTCAAAGACATAAAACTCACACTGATCCCGATATCACAGATTTGTGTGAAAACGGGCACAATCCTACTACACACGAGCACGTAAAAATGATACCTTCGAAAAAAGAAAAACAATCCATTTGGTGGGACGTTTTCACGTGGGGTCTGTTCTTAAGAAGTGCCAACCCAGGAGATAAACAAAGCGTCTCTCCAAAGTGAGTGTGGAAGGCCTTTCACACGTGAACACCCTGACGTGCTCAGCGATTCTCACACAGAGCTCAGAACATTAGGTCAATTTTTAAACAGTTCCCACATGTCTCGCGGCATTAGCTCCACGAGAAATCCTGTGCTGTTAGGATGTGCTTCAGTGCTTTCCCACGGGCAGGCCCTCGCCCTCCCCTCCCCTGACATCACGCCCCCCACCTCCCGCCAGTATTTACTTTCCTGTGGGGGACGAGGGGAGAGAGAATGGATTCTTGATTACTGTTAGATTTTTTTTTTTAATTGAAAGAGTCTTCTGTTCACTTTGAAGTAGATTGCTGCTTTGTTGACATCCAGAAAGTACTATGAATATATTTCATATGTACCACATAAGGAAATCGGCTTAAAGCACATGCATGACAGGAAAAAAACATAATCATTCTGCTAACGACCTGCTCGATTCATTGTAATTTGAGAATTTACCTCTGTGCTTTGTAACTTTCCAGGTCCGGTACGTATTTAACCCCTAGTTTCTGTAAGTTAATAAAACAGATGTTCAGTTTGTTTGTTAACCGATCCACATACCTTTTTTTAACAACTTGCAACGCCCGAGTGGCATCATTAAAGGTGTCAATAAAATGCAACTTGCGTTTGCAACGTGCGCTGTAAACCACTTACTCTAGGGCCTTTTGACTTAAGACATTTAAAATATTAAAACACCAATGAGTTTTTTAAAAACTTGACGTTTTAGTGAATAAATGAGTGTGGCGCTCTATTCCACTCTTAACTGCGGAATGCACGGGCCTCGAAAGCGGCTGGAAAACCCGGCTCCTTTCGAGTCGGGGCCGGGGTGAGGTACCGTGCGGCGCGCACGCACGCCAGGGAGCCCTTCGAAAGTTGATGGGAGCTGGTTTGCTTCTGCTCTCCTCTTCCCGTGTTTCTTTAAACATTTTTTTTTTTTTTTTTACAAAGTTGATTCCTCACTGAGCCGGGGGGCCGACGGCGGTGACGCTGGCGTGGCGCGCACTGCAGCTGGAAGGACAGCAACGCGCCGAGGCGCCGGCCGCCGCCGCTGGGCCGCGTCCCGGCCCCGCCGTGCGACGCGCGGCCAGATGGCGGGGAGGCGGGGAGACCCTTTGTGCGCCCGGAGCGCGCGAGTGAATGGCGCGCGGTCGCTGGCACCGGAAGGGTTCACACTGCGTCTGAAAGGGGACAATGGAGGCTGGATAGAGCGACATCGCAGAAATCGAGATCATTTGTGATTCGGCCCCTTTCACCATGGTTGTCATGCAAACTTCCGACTTTGATCAGCGGAGGGTGGAGAGGGAAGGAGCCCGCGCAGGAGGCCGGCCCCGCGGCGCGTCCGGGCGCCCTTGGCGGGTCCCCGCCCTCTTCCGGAAGGAGCCGCGGGGACGCAGCCTCAGGCACCTTGACCTGTCTAGACAGCCCCCAAGTTTTTTGTCTCCGTTACCAAGGGCGAGGGGTGCTCTTTGACCCCCGCGCGGGGCGGAGGGGGTGGCCGAGGGGACCTCTGAATCCTCGCCGGATTCTGGAGGGACCGCGCGGCCGCACCGGCGTCAGGGCGGCCCGTAAGCTGTCCCCCTGCCCCGCTCCCTCTCCACCCGGGGGCGTTCGGCGGTGCAGGGAGGAGCGGCGGCGGAGGAGGGCAAACTTGTGGCTTTGCCTAAGTTGTCCTGGGCCGAGGAGAGTTCTGGAACCACCGAGAGCGGGCTGTCTCTCTCCTGCTCGTCTGTCTCCCCGTCTTCTCTCCCTGTCCTGTCTCTGCGCGCCTTCTCCTGCATCCCAATCTCCATCTCTGCGTCCTGCATCCCTGTCTGTCCCCGTCTCTGCCTCTGTCTCGTCTCCGCCTCCATCTCCGGCGGGTACATAGCTAACAGCCATTTTCCGCGCTTCATGCTCATTCCGCACGTTCAGTGTCTTTTATATGATCGGTGTAAGTGCAGTTTCTAGTTCGCATGTGCCTTTTTCTGTCCACTTTCCCACATATGCGCTGTTTGCAAACCGGAGTTTAGGCCGCCGTCTTGGCTCGTGGAGGGAGTAACCGGACCACGTCGGCTGTCGGGAAAGGGGCGCACGCACGTTCGCGGCGGGGGCGGCGTGGTTCCCACGCATTCGCCAGATCGTCTTTTAAGTCATATTAACATTAAGACAAGTTCCCTCGGCGGGTTTTTCTCGACAGATCCCCTCAGCCCAGTCCGAGGCTTTGCTAAGCGACCTCCTGGATGAAGCGTGTGAGCGGATGAGTGACCACAAGCCAAGGCGGAACCGTTCCGGAGACGGGCGCCCAGGGAAGGGGCCGCCACGACGAAGAATTTGAAAAATTCTTTTTGTAAAATTCTGACGCGTCCAGACCCTTGAAATTCGCGGTAAGCTCCCCCCGCGGACGCGCGCCGCGCTCGGTGGGTTCGCTTCTGGCGCCCCCCCCCACCTTTTTCCCCCTTTTTGCCATCTGTGTCGGTGGTGATCGAGTGTCAGGACGTTGGACCTTCAAATGTCGCCTGTTTGCTTTGTCGTCCTGCCGCTTTCCCAGTGGTGACCGTGCATTTTGCCTTTTGAGACACCCATGGGGCTGTGAGATTTTGTCTCGGTGGAGAGAGTTAAGAGATATTTTCTAGAAAGTGCCCTTATGAACCCCGGTGACTTTAGGAAAGAGTTTGCACGTCGCTTTGCTCCTGTGGGAACTCGGGAGGGGTCCCCGAGCCAGGCAGGTCCCTCAGAGTTCCCCCCCACCCCACGTAGGGAGTCAAGGGCTGTGGTTCCTGGGTTAAAATCTAAATTAAAATGAACGTCGCTTTCAAATATTTACAGCCCAATCGTGGCGGGAGAGTGCCACGCATCAGCCCCCTCCCCGCCCCCAAGGCTTCACAGAAGAGAGAATTTTTTTCCCCCGAGTTAATTCAAGTATTTTAGCACAAACTAAGTTGAACAAAGGCTTAGGTATGGCGGTTGGCTTAATGACAAATTTCCTCCCAATGTGGTGTTTATTTTACATAGACGCTGGCCTGTGGCTCGCTAGAAGGTGCCTGGCAAAATATATCGCGATACATTTCACTTTACTCAACGCTGTTGAGTCAAAGTGACGGGAAAGCTTGCTTAAAAAGTGTATTACGTTCACGCATTGGCCAAAATTTCAGGCATGCTGACACCCCGCCATGGGGGCTTCAGCTGACTTCTGAAGACTTTCGTTTTCATTAAAAAGTAAAGGCAATAATTCAGAGTGAAGAGGACTGTGGGATAAGAATTGCGACGAGTGAGTGTGCTTGTATCTCCCAGGTTCCAAAGAAAAATATTAGAGTGGCATCTAAAAATTTTAAATGCTATTACAAATGTGTTAGAGTCCCGCTTGATGAACTCGGAAGGTGATTTACAAGCCTCTGCTGAGTGACCCAGGGCAGCTCCCCAAACTGTAACCTTGTGCTTCTCTGATGCAGACACCGACTCCGGTTAGATTTTAAGATTTTCAAGTGCACGGGCAAATTTGAGCCCCCTCTTCTCTGAAAAGTCAGGTTTCGGGTGGGGGTGGGGAGTGAAAGTATGGCTGGGTCTCTAAATAATATGAAAACAAAATCCCCTCGATAGCTGTCAGGCGTGTTATCCACAGCGAAATTAAGGATGCTGCATTTTGATTGCTGAGAAAGCTTGATTGTTTTCACACTTCGGACCTGGTTTAAAACCGCAAAATGGATTATTATGTTAATATGAAGGGAGCCGGTCGAACTGTTTTAAGGAGCTCGGTTCTTTAAAAAGTGTTCTAAAAACACACAAAGGAAAACAGAAAACTAAGACTTTGCAGCTTCATAAATAGGAAACCCATTTCTTCCTATGTTTTGATTCCAATTTAAGGAAGAGAAACAGGTATGAAGAACCTGTTTCTTCCTCCTCGCTCTCAGCTTCCAATCCGACGAATCAGTGAATTAACTCCCAGGAAAATGATGCAATTAACATGCTAGGCGCAGGGGGAACCTAACGCGTTGATATCTTGAACCAAAAGAGCTAATAAAAATGGCCCGCCTCGCTCACATGATTTTATATTTTTAGCTAATAAAATTTTGATAAGATGGCCTGTGAGTGCATATCTGTCCACATATGTTGTTATTATCTCTCTGCAGTGTGAGACCATAATAGAACAGTATGAAGGTGAAATGCTCACACTTATCGCCCAGGAGACACGCTACCTTGCTGACAAGCTGTGCAATGAAAACTCAGGTACTGTGTCTGATGTAACACGCGCCTGCTCCCTCCCCCCTCCCGCTTAGCATCGCAGCATCCTTTTTCCAAACCGAGCCTCTCTGTCTCCCTGCCACCGACTTCTCCACTGAATCAGAAAGGACACCCTATGAGAGAAAACAAATAAACACGACCACACTTCCTCTCCTCTGCATTTTAAGTGAATTCGAAAGTACTCGATTTCCAATTGTGTCCAATTGTTTAGAAGCACATGCTCAGTCAGAATCGGATGAACCCAGAGCTCTTTCCCATTTTAAACTTTTAGAGGTTTAAAATCTCCATCCTGGACCAGGAACAAATCTCTGTGACTTGCCTAGTACCTTCACCGACAGAAGGTGGGGTCTTTACTCAGTAAGACATTTTAAATGTTTTTGTTTGTTTGTTTATGTGGGAAGGGTGCTGGATTTTTTTTTTCAAGTTCCCCTCCCTGAATATCTACTTCTTAAAGTTGTTTTTTCTTTTCTGGCAGAGGTGGAAAATAATACTTGACTCATATTCTTAAACACACACACACACACGCACACACACAAACATACACACTCAGAAGCTAAAAAAAATCACCAGAACTTTACTTACTGTATACAAAGTCGAAACACCTTGCCAACATTGGCCTTCCCATCCGTTGGGTTACACATATATCTATAATTTTGACATATGTTTAATCCATTTATAAGAATAAGTAGTATAAGTTGTACATTCTTTTCAGATATCTTTGAGAAAAGCGAATGATTTGTATGAAGGCGATGATTTAAAGCCAGGACAGTACTTTTATGCAATTGCTTATAATAAAGGATAATATACTGCCATCCACAGTATCAAATTTGTTGCCAAAGTTCTTAAAATAGTAGTTACTGCACATTTGTAGATAAGTATTTATGTCCGTGAAAGTTATTAAACAAAAAAAGTTGTAAATCCTCATTCGCAGGAAGTTTTCTTACTCCGAGTAGATAACGGGGTCGTTTTCTGCTTAAAAGCGGTTTGCTTGGGAGTCGAAGAGAACAGTGCAGTGATACGGTCAGGATCGTTCAGGAGTTTGAGAGCTTTTTCCGTTGATTTTGGATACGTAACATGGTACTTTGTGGAACTCACATAACTAAGTGCGTAACCACAATTTCCCACAGAAGACACTTTTGAGGTTTTTCAAATGACTCGGAGATATATGTATGCATTATGATATAAGCGAAAATATGGCTAACGATAGTGGAAATATTCTTTTTCCTGTTTTTTCTCATGAAGCGTTTGAACTTGTCATAGTCATCTATGGCACATGCAGGTATTTGTTATAAGAACACCTGTTCAAACATTGCAGAAGGACATAAGAAGGTTTCAGCAACTCTAAAGCCCCAAATAGCAAGATTCCGGGAAAAACTTTGTTCCCAACTGCCCCACTTTGACCAAATCTCAGTAATATCAACAATCTCTTTTCATTCCTCCTGCATATGTATAATCGGAAATCAAATCTTACATTAACCTCAAGAAAATGCAAATGCGAAGCGTAAACCTAAGATACATGCAATAATACCAGTAAAAATAAAACGCGATTAGATAATTAGTTCTTAATGGCGTCTGAGTTGTAAAAATCTGGTTAAGTATTTGCACTATAAACAGAAATATCGGTGCCTGGGACTTCGGACGACACAAGGCGACCACCCCAAGGTGAAAGCAGACCCATGGCTGCCGCCTGGTGAAGTGGAGTGGGTTTCGTCACCCTGCGTTTCTCTATGAAACATATTTATGGAATGCTCTGAACCATTCATAAATTTAAAACTGAGAATATGTATTAATTCTAAGAACAGACGAGACTCCCCATCCCCAATCGAGCTCTTATTGAAGCAAGTTAACATCACGTAACAAGTTGGAGTGTTTGCAGACTTAAAAATGATTTGCAGAAAAAGCTATGGCAACGTGACGATGAGAAAAATTCCAACTACTGAGTGCGGCAACGGAAAAGTCTGATGTTTTAGCATCTTGGGATGGTTTCAGATAACGGTGTGAAAGGTGAGACTCTCATATGGCAGGACAGTCCCGTGCTTTCAGACGTAATCTGAAATACGAGTGAAGTAGGGTCCTGTGGCCGTGGGCGTCTGTGCTAGGTTTCGTAAAGACCAGATTTAACTTGTTCTGTTGTTCAGCAACTTTACTGTGATTGATTCTCCACGATTTAAACGCTGTTTTAAAGGTCTGACCGTGCGTGTGTGCGTTGGGGTCACCGTTAACTGGACTCCACGGACACCATGGGCGAGACGCTATTGTGAGAGCTGTTCAAAGGTCCACATGTTGCTTTTAAGGAGATGGACAATTTTTTAAAAACTAGATATTTCTAGAACTAGAGGTTTGTTTGAAAGATCAGTCTCTGTATTTTATATACACCTTATGTATGCATATATGAATGTACATATACATTTTTGCTTTTTTATATTTAATGGAGATCATTTTACTTTATTTTAAATAATTACATGGGAGCAGAGGAGGGCACGTTTACAGACTTGAAAGAATTTCAGCCCTGTTGAGGTATAATTGACAGAAAGTTAAAAGCTATTTAAAGTGTACGCCGTGGTGATTTGAGAGATATATATACGCTGTAAAGGGATTTCCCTTCATCTAGCTAATTAATACACACATGACTCTTTAAAACATTGAGATTCCAAGATAAACCCCTTACACACAAGCGAACAAGTGGGAAGTCATAGCGAAAACATCTCTTATGTTAAATTTAAGATGACTGTGTTTGGATTTAAAAATAACGCATCGGTGAGATTTTCATGAACGTTGTGTGTCATCTTTCCGATGAGACAAAAAATTCTCAATGGAAGGCTGGAGGACTGCAGCTGGATCTGTGAGGGACACTGTCATTTTAGTCACCGGGTAGAATAAAAGTCATCGAGTCTATCCTTGAGGTGAGACGGGTCACAGGGGGAAGGAGCTGTCCCTGGCACGACCCCCTTTTTTCCCAGGCGAAAAATAAAAGTGAGTTCATTGGATTTTCCTGGTAGACTATTTTGTGGCACATAACCCAGCCTTCTCTGGGTTGTCATTTTAATGTGTTGAAGTCAAAATGTTTTAAAATCCTAATGACATATAAGGTCGTGACTATATTCCACTCAATGCAGAGAACATATTGGTCCAGATTATGAATGGATGGAGACTCTTAGGTTTGTGGGGGTAGCCGTCAGACAGCGCGTGTGAAGGTGTACATAGATACACATAAATATATTCCGTGTACATACCACTTTGGCTTCGGTATCAGATCTTAACCTTTTAAAATATCAGCCTGATGAATGTGTCGTATCATCATGTTAAATGCAACGTACGGACAAAGGTATCAAGTATCTGGAAATGTTTAGCCCACACTTAAGTAAAAGCATTTTCACGTTTTTATATAGACTTCTCAACACGCCGATGGGGGTGTTAGAGTCTAATATACAAAACAATGGCTTTCTAAGGCCACCGTATTTCCTATTTTAAATAAATTATGTAGCTAAAACAATCCGTAGCCTTTCTAAAGGGAGTTGGCATCCATTGCTAACAGTTGGAAGAGGAGCGTGCATCTGAGCATCTCTGCTCCTTGAATTAAATGCCAAGTTCACGGTGCCCCTGCGTCAAGTGTTCCTTCAAGACTCCCGTGGCCATGGGCGAATGATACAGCCCTGGGCTTGTTTTAAAATACTAGCGGATGGGATGAGACTAACTGAGCATTGGCCAGTGTTGAGGCTGGGTTTGGGGTGTTGGGGAATGAATTATACCCCTTCTTCTACTTTTGCGTATATTTAAGTTTTTCTACAATAAAAGAAAATTTTTAAATGTGCTTCCACAAGAATGTGTTTTTTGCAGAATGTCAGTGACTCGTGGGCTGGTTTTAAATGCAGTCGTGATGCTCTGTTTCCCTCAGGTCTGTGTGAGATTTCTGCTAATGGTGCTGAACTCAGGAACGACGATGCGGCTGCTTAGAGAGGCGTCAGGTCACAGCCCAAGGTCAATGCCTGCACTTACGTCTTCCCGTTTCTTCATGAGGAGAAATTCTATATCTCTTGTTTGTGCCGTGTAGTCTCACATATGATATTTTGTCGAAAGTCTGTTTGTTGGCATCATCACAAACTCCGATTCTTTCTGTAGGTGAAACTTGGGGCATAAAACAAATTACCTTTGTGGGTTATGACGCAGACAGGCTTGGCGATAAAGCAGGAAAAAAGTAGAGCCATCTCATAAATGAGATCAGAATTTAATAATGTGTACTGTACACTTCACACACACATGCGAGCATAGTGTTCTATCTGAAAAGAACTTGACTTGATTTCTTAAATACTGGATTGATCACAAAATTAAGAAAATATATTACCACAAATTCCAGATTGTCTTCTGGATTACACACAGCTCTTGATGAAAGAAGCCAACTCATTTTATATCAGGAATGACATTTAAATTCCTAAAGAGTTTAAAAACTTTTTAACCTCTAAAATGTAATTGAACGCATAAAAAATAATGAATAATTTTATGGTGAACGTTGACCGTGTTGGCTTTTCTTACCCATACATTCTGAATTTGAATGATTTAGAAAGTTGGTTTATTATTACACCATGTATTCTTAAAAGATGACACTAATGACCATGTTTTGTTTTGCTACAAATTCTCCTGTTGTATTCTTGTTTTCGAAAGACTTTCAGCTAACACTGACTGCAGATTTTACTACTAACGAACATATCATTCTCCTATGTGTGTTTTTGTAGGTGTGGAGATGGATGGGGAGGTGGGACTTTTTGGGACATTTCCTCCCGATCACTCTTATACCGGAGTGTAGCAATCATCTCATTTTCAGACATTTTATTGTCTCTATTAAATTTACATTCAGTGGAATCTGACTTTAATTATTTGAAACGTCAAGGCATATTCTACACTTGCTTAAAAAAAGAAATTCTCATTCTTGTCCGTGAGAATTTACTGAGTAAGACGATAAAAATTCTGTCCTAAAGAAGCAAAAACTATCTGCCATGTGTTCCATAATTGCCCAGAAAGCACACTATTTAAATCAGTCAACTGACTCTTTGAGATGAAACAATTCTTAAATTTAGGAATGTTTACCATTTCCATTTTCCTCTCTCCCCGCTCCCCCCGACAACTCTTACCAAATGTCAGATTTTTATGTTAATGTCTCTTATTTATTTGGGAACACTGAAGAGGTGGTGCTGTTTGGTTTGTCTGTAGCTGGTCAAGTACTATGGAGCCTGTACACATCGTAACCACATCGTAACCCAATGAACCTGCATAGCAGCTGATAGAAAACGGAGATAGGATTTAAGGATACTTAGGACCATTTTTCAGGAGGGTAGTAAAATCGTTATTTGCAACATAGTCTCTATATTTTTATGTAAACTTATCTGTTTAAGATTAATTTAGCACTTCATAAACATTTTTCTAACTTAGGCTTTCTTGTTAAATGCACAAAAAAGAAACATCGTTCCTTCTGGGGAACGTGGACAGACACTGGCACAAAGTATCCAAAGTATCCCCTAAAACTGTAACATTTGTAATTGCAAAAGTATCAATCGCAGTTTTATACTCTCACTGGCAATTGTTACCAATTCTCAGATGTAGACAGCACCCATAGAATTCAAGAGAATCTGGGCTCCTGTTTACAACCTAAGTGTTTGTGGAGAGGTGAACCTTCTTCCCACGATGGGTGTTTCTCCTGGATGCTGGCGCTTCTGCTTTGACTGGAGAGAACTGTGCATCTTGCCTCTGATAGCGAATATCTAAGGTTTTGCTAAATATGTCTTTTCAGTTTTTTATTTCTCGATAAAAACGGTCTTGTTTCTTACAAGATATTAGACATCCGAGGACTAATATATTTTTTTCTTTCCAGATCAAACTTAGTAAACTCATGTATATATTTGTAGTTTACTAAGTTACTGATTAAAACTACACTTGAATGATAGACAGAAACTACGGTGTTTCTTAAGGCTGCAATGATTCTTAAGTTTCTCTCTGGGTCACGGTTAGATTGTGCTGCTTTTATTAATGAACGATAATAAGATAGAGTAGCTGTTTGCTTTAGCATCCCTCCTAACCACGTTCCTGCCTTTTTAATGGCATTTATTGACCCAAAACGAAACGAAATCAAAACGCCAGGGAAGACAAAACAAAACAAACAACAACACATAGGATGCGACAGAAAAGTTTCTCGGAGTCAAAGTAAAAAAAAAAAATCCTGGGAGCAGAGGTGGGCGGGGGTTGCTTATTAAAATAATGAGGAGAGAGGACATGTTTGGGGTAGATGGCTTCGAATCGTACTTTTATGAGATGGTTTCTTTGGGTCTCTATGGAAGACTCCCGTGAACCTGTTCTCATAAAGAAAAGACCAAATTGGCTGAGATGAACAGTTTATATTTGTTATGTGGATTACTATTTGCTAAGAATAAGCCAAGACCGATGAATCCGTGTCACTGAGGATTGCAGAGTAGAATTGAGCCGAAGTCCCAAACGGGAGAGATCAATACTTTATTTACTAAGATGAGCCCTAAAAAAATAGAGTCAATCGCTGGTTATATTTTTTTATACCTGTTTCTCTGCTTAGGTTGATATTTATTCATGTACGTAATAGCTTTATCTAAATAAAAAATTTACATTCTCTATCAACCTCAAAATTCAGATGGTAATGGAATACGAGAAAAAGCTGTTCTTTGATGTGATTTTGTGGTCTGTTTTAAAATTGCATACAAATCTGTGAGCTAATCTTAAATCTTGACATCTACTCAATGGCATATGGCTCAGCTTTATGCCAGAATGCAATTAACGATATTAAATCATCACGATAAGATGCTTGTGAGATACGAGTGTGTTTTTATTATTTTCTACCTATAACGTGGCTTTATAAGTTTCTTCAATTCCTCAGATGATTTGTTTTCAGAGCAAGCACCTAAATAGATAAAAGATCAACTAATAAAACGCCACGAGGTTACACCGAAAAGGTATTAGAATATCATTATAATGTGGTTCATTATTGTGGAACACAGATTTCAAGAGACCGTGGGTCAAAATGATGTCCCCCAAAACATAATAGCACCAAGTAAAAGCCCAGTAATAATGAGGCATGCCATTAAATGGGACGGAGAATGTCGTGTCCCATCACTCCATAGTGTCGGGGGAAGTCCCTAGACTGTGGGCTCACTTGGTGTCTGAAGCAAGTCCGAGGCGACATGCCTTCCCTCGGAGCTGATGAAGATTCTACCAACTTCCACCTCCTGAATGTTAATAAACGAATTTCCAGGCGACACACAGGACAAAATGCAACGCTGGATGCCAAGGTCGGCTCATTAAGCCTGGCTGGGACTTGTTGGAAGATCCTGTAAGGGATGAGTTAAAATATTCACACCAATTTCAAACTTTATGAACGGGGAGGCTGGCACCTGATGGGTTTGAATGTACCCCTGACATTTCCTGCGAAGGGTTTGCCTCCAAGGTGCTTTCTGAACAGGTGTGAATGTCCCTACAACATATTCCCTGATATCGGGCGATAAAGGGTGACGATAATCCTTGAGGTGACACCATTGTCAACAGAAAGAGAGAGAAGATTTCGATCGGGTGATTTTCATTGTCTGACAGAAATGATCTTTATGGCTGCGCTGTTCTTCATCAAAGAGCGCTGGTTGCAACACCTTCATGCCCTGTGGTTTGAGAAGGAAGCAGAGAACTGAAAAACAGACTATTTGGTCCTCATTAAAAATGGACTCTATTTAAAGCAACGTGGTATTAAAACCGAGGGAAATCTAATACAAATGCAGGTTCGATCAGCGTTATTAAATTATTAGAGCTTTAGGTGAAAATATACCCTTGAACTGCCTTTATATGTAATCAAAGTGGTGATTAAATATTAATGGCCTAAGATGAAAGGGTCACTTGAGTGGTGTTTTTCTTTCTTTTTCCTTTTTTTAAGCAATACCCCCAAATGGTGACCGGAGGATGTTCTGAATTAGCTACACGTGTTTACTCTGTGGAGGCTGAAACCTGGACGGAGGTGAAGAGGAAGGCCCGGTGGGCCTGGGTCGGCCGTGGCCGGGCTGAGACCCGTGTGCGGGCAGGTGTGTGGCGACTCCGTGTCCGCCCTCCAGCGCTGCGGGAGGGTCCTTCTGCAGAGAGGTAGAGCCATCTGGAGCAGCTTCGTGTCACAACAAACACCCTTAAATTAAGCTGAAGAGAAGCTGCTGGTTTTCCATATCCATGGGTGTGACACACTAAATCTTAAGAAAAGAATATACATATATATATTCTTTTATGTAGATTTTTTTAAGAAATGCGTTTCCTTCTGCTTGATGACCACGTCTCAAATCCAGCACAGCCTCGGTTTCTCTAGTTCCTGTGACGTGTTCCCAAGAAGTTTTCTCAGGCGCCAGCTGTGCTAAGTCACCACACAGTCAGCCGTCGCTCAGGGCAGGAAGCGGTGGGACCAGGGATGCCCCAGTCTTCTCGTGGGGCCGGCAGTCACATGACACACTCCTATGGCTCCAGCTGGCACCGAGGGGCAGGCAGGCAGGCGGGGGCTGCGGGCCCAGGTTGGCGGCCCCTTTGTCTGTGGCACTGGGGGTTCCTGCGTCGTCCTGCACCTTTGCTCTGAGCAGCCCGTGCCCGTGGGCCCCGGCCGTCCACGTCGCGTCCCAGAGGAGCAAACACCTGTTAGGCTTGGATGAAGCCCCCCCCGGCAGGGGCGTGGTGACAGCCTCCCCTCCGTCTGTCCTCTGTGATTTGAGCGTTGGGATCCCCCAGCCTTGTGAGGCCCCGCGGTGGGTGCTGAGTAGGACGACGTGACGAAGGCGGAGGTGACCGAGCCCTTTCCACATTCCGAATGGGGGCGGCGGCCCTGCCCAGTGCACACTGGCTGTGGGAGGGACATGGAGAGAGAGAGACTCCGCCGAGATCTTCAGCGCCCAAGCTGGAGCCCCCCTAGTGTGGGACGAGGAGGGACTGGGGTGCCGCCCTCACCGCTCCCCCGCTGACCCCTCCCGCCACCAAGAGATCCGCAGAGACAGAGGAGCCCCGGCCGGTGGCAGTGAGGAGACACTGACGTGAACATGGCCGAGGGGAGGATCGGACTTGGTGGCCGCATCCTCCGGCCAGCGGCGGGGCGTGGGAGTCAGGGAGGGAGTCTCGGTGTCGGTTCTGAGAAGCTCAGAAGAACGGGGCACCTGCCCGGGGCGGGATGCTGAGGATGAGCGGTCCTCCGCCATCCGCGCCTGGGTGGACTGCGGCCCTCGGCCCCGGAGGGCCCGGGCGTGGGGCCACCGCCTGCAGCCACAGCGTTCGGGACTCGCCATCGGGGCGTGGGGGGCGGGGGGCATGGGCGTTACTCGAGTTTCAAGCTAAACACAAACTCGGATTGTAAAAATACTCCATCCACGTTAATTTCCAGACGCGTGGACGGCCGTTGATTTTTATTGGCTAACTTCGGTTCTCGTGGGGCCGGGAGTGTCCAGGCCGCGTGGGGGAGATGGCGGCTCTGGCACGTGTGGCTGCGTGTCAGGGACCGGCCGCGTTCCGGTCCTCGTGGCCTCTGACAGCCCGGCACAGGGAGAGACCCTCCTCCGGGCGGGAATGGAGGTTCCCGGCCCAGCTGGGGCGTCGTCTGCGGGGCGAGCCCGGCGCGTGTGCCGCGGGGGTCTGCAGGGCGCCTGCGGGCTCCGCCGCCTCCGCCCGGACCCACTCAGACAACTCGATTCTGTCTCCGCATCGGCCCAGCAAGGCCACAGGCGGGAGCGTGACAGCGCCTCCTGCTCCAGCTCTGCCCGGAGGCGGCAGGGCGAGTCGGGGTTCAGGGGGCCACACTGTGGGGACCCTCGGTTTCTGAACACTTGGGAGGTGCCATTCAGACCCGAGTAAACCCGGGGCCCGGATGAGTGGGTGACCGATACCACCTCAGTCTGTCTCTGACCTGGAGAAGGCAATTCAGCCTCTTTACCGGGATTTCTTTCTTTAAAACTAGACAGAACAAAACGAAAATCACCAAAACCACATGTTTTCTTATAAGTAACAATAAAGACATAGGTTCAGAAAGTAGACATTTAAAAATGAGAAAGTAAAAGTGTGCTAGGCTGTCCTCACCCAGATAACTGCTTACACCATGAGTATGTGTATATGCACGTGCGTGTGCGTGTGCGTGCGTGTGCGTGTGCGTGCGTATGCGTGCGTGTGTGCGTGTGTCTACACGAATTAGATGTCTAACCCACCGTCTTGCGACCCGGCCGCTTCACCCAGGGGATCGTGAATTTCCTTCAGTGTCGTTTGATATCCTTCTGCGATATAAATTGTAATGGCTGCGAAGTGTTTATTTCGCACACTGATGTAACGAATCTCCTCCGTGAGGTCATTTAGATTATTTTCATTTTATTTTGTTACTGTGAATGGTGCGGAGATAGATCATGTCGGCTGAACCTCCGAAGTTCCCTTTTGATGAACGTGCAGAAGTCGGGGAGCAGCACGTGTGGGATCGGCACGGGCCCCACAGTGTGGGCCAGCCCGATGGCGACGGGGAAGCGTCTGCCAGTGTCCTCTGGGTCTCTCGGTCTGGGGGTCCAGACCGTGTTTGTCCCCCCGGGGGACATGGCACCCCTATAAGTGAGGGGGAGCCCACAAGAGTCCTGCCCCTTTGAGAAGTGGGAAATGTCACTGTCTGCAGCCCAAGGGCATGAGAACCTGGGCCAAGCCCAACCCCTCCTGGCGTGGTCCCCGGGCCGCGGGGCGGTGGCCTCGTCGCCCAGAGCAGGGCTGCCCCGTCCTCAGCAGGAAGGTGGCTGAGGCTCCGGCCATGGCTGGTGGTGAACAGAAGCACAGCCCTTCACATTTCATGAGTCCCGTCCACGGGCGCCGTCTCCCGTCGCCCTCATGGCGGCCTGTGCGGAAATCCCGTTACCATCTGCAGGGTCTGGAGAAACATGAGTGACCCGGGCAGAGGCCCAGGGGCCCTGGCTGCAGCCCCAGCAAGTTCCCCACCGGCAGTGCCCCTCCGATCGTGCGAAGGGGAACCCCTGAGATGGAGTGCCGGACGGCACGGTCCCCATGGCCCCTGGGGCTCTGATGCAGGAGCGGGACCCGGCAGAGCCGGGCTCGGGGCCGAGTGTCCTAGGCCGAAGCCACCGGACGTTTCCGTCTCAGAGAGCAGGATTCGGGGCAGTGTCGCTGCCGCTCATGACGGCGGGCCAGATGTGGGCTTGTCCACGGGCGACAGCTCTCTTAGACACCATGACAGGAAAAGGTACATCACTGAGAGGCAGGACGCAGCCCCAACACGTGCTGGGTGAGTGTGTGGGGCTGGGCGCGGGGACGGGACACCCCCGCGCAGTCCCCCCGTAGCGGGTCACCGAGGCCGGACGCGGTAGGCGGTGGTGGCCAGACACGGTGCCCACGTCTGCCGGCACAGCCCGACGAGGCAGGAGTGGCCCAGAAACCACCCGGGAGGGACTTGGTGGCTCCGAACACAAATAATTTAGGGCAGCGCCACGCGGTCCGCCTGCGAACTCCTCGTGGCTCTCCCGCTGATGGATCGCCGTGGCGACGACACTGTTCTTCGGACCTGCCTTGTAGCCCTTCCTCGCCCTGGAGAGCTGCCGGTAACGTCCACTTCGCGCTCAGCGGCCCCCAAAGCAGCGCGTCTTCCCCTTTTCCTAGCGCTGGCAGCCTCGGGAAGCCATGCCACGTGCTCCGCAGACGGACGTGTTCGAGTGTGTGAAGGGGGCACCGTGATCGCCGGGAATCCGGGCCGGTGAGAACGGTCCCCAAATGCACTTTGTGACGCGTGTTCTTTCCTGACGCCCTGAACGGCAAGGTCCGCAGCCAGCCGGCCTCGCCCTGGGCTTCGAAGCGGCAACGCGCGGAAACGATGCTCCGCGATGTCCGCGGAGACCAGCCTGATAGGAAAACGTCTGAGGTTTGAACCGGCGACGATGTCACAGGCGAGGGCGGATCCTCCTGCGACATCGCCACGTCCGTTTCACCCGGAAAAGATCTGAATAGTGTCAGCAAGAGGTCGATTAGCCAGGGCGAGGATGGGGTCTAGGGGCCAAGTTCGCAGAACCCAAATCGAGGATGCAGTAAGTGACCCTGTGTCCAGGGGAAAGGCGGGCACAGGGCTGCCGTTCCGTCCAAGGCCCCACACGGCAGTTTCTGTCGAGCGTGGTGGCCACTCAGGGCTGACCGCCTACTCCCCCTCCTCGGCTCTCGCTCTGAGAATGACACTGACCCGGAGATTTCATCCCGAAATCCTTCCGAAAAGATCAGTCGACGGCATTTACTACTCAGGGACGAAGATCGCAGGCCAAACGACGGGATGTCCTGAGAAGCGTTTCAGGAAACACGGCCGAGCCCCAGGAACAGAAGGCTCCGCGGGCCGGGCCAGAGCGCTCGTTTTGTCCGAGGAAGACTCAAAAATCCAGTCCCCAGTGCGCGTGTCTGGGACTGCTGTGGAATCAGTAACCAGACCGCTTGAAGAACCCCTT
The DNA here is from genome assembly GCF_902729225.1 of Pteropus medius. Taxonomy (NCBI): domain Eukaryota; kingdom Metazoa; phylum Chordata; class Mammalia; order Chiroptera; family Pteropodidae; genus Pteropus; species Pteropus medius. The sequence goes on from NW_024340847.1 coordinate 1,653,498, forward strand.
CAGGCCGACGTTCGGACCGAAAAGAAATATTTACGAGTAAGTGAACGCCGAGCTCTGCTTATTCCATTTCGGTGGCAGAAGGGGCTGTGGCATCCTCCCACTGGGGCCTCAGGTCCCGTGTGGCTGGAACTCTTTACGCAAGAAAGTCCTCTGGGAGAAGGAGGCCCTGGAACTTCAGACTGAGGTCACGTTTCCAGGAACACACACAGGAAGAACAGAGAGCGCACGATGGTTTATTCAACTCACTGAGAGCCTGACTGAGGAGGTGGGCCAGAGGACCCTTCCCCCCTGCTCGTAAGCCGGAGGTGTAACTCCCCCTGACTGCTTCCCTTCCTGTCACCGGAGCCGAGGGTTACCGCATGCCACGCACAGCCATCCCTCGCTCCTTTACAAAGATGCTCTGAGGGTCCCAGGGAGCTGTCGCTGGAGGAGGCCCCTCCCCCGGCCGCCCAGGGTCACCCTCATCCACGACCCCCTGGTACTCACCTCTCTGCTGTATTGTCTTTCCCTTCACTGTCCCCCCAAATCTACCACCCCTGCTGCCAATCTCTGCTCAGGGCTCCCTCGGCATCAGGGACCGAGATGGTTCCTCGCGCTCCTCCGGCTGACCCCTTCCGTCCTACAGGCTGTCCCCTGTCCCCCTGCAGACCACCCCCGCCAGCCGGGGTTCTCCTGAGCTCTGCCCCTTCTGGGCTCCTGTCCCCTGTGCTAACCCTTCCCACTTCCTCAGCATTAGTCTTGGCGCCCCCAGAATTCAAGTCTGGCATTTAAAAGACGGGCTGAACCCACAAAATGATCGCCACGAGTCCGGTTAACATCCGTCACCTCCCACCTACCCGATTTTCTTCTCGTGATGAGAACTTTTAAGATCTCCTCTCTTAGCAGCTTTCAAACATGCCGTGTGGGATTGTTACCTCGACTCACGCCACTTTGCAACATATACGAGTTTTGAAACATTACTTTGGACCCCTGGAAACGGCTTAATGTTATACGTCAGTTACACGTCCACGCAAGTAAACAACTAAATAAATACGACGTAAATGAAAGGCGGGCCAAGCGTCACCAGGCAAAGAGCCGGTGGCAGAGGCACCTGAGACCTAGCGTGTGACCTCGGGCAGTCACCTCACCCTAAGGCGGCTCCTGTCACGCCCTGGGCAACAGAGTGCTGGCCTGGGCCACGTGAGCTCCGCCGGTGGTTCCGCGGGTCAGTGGAGCTCCGGGCGCCGCCCTCGGTGGTGCGTTGATGGATTTTTGTTATTGTTTGTTTTCTGCCCCAGCTTTCCTCTCGTCCTGCACCCAGTCACAAATAGATCCAGCCTTCAATGGCTCAACTGAGCCTCCTGTCCCATCTGCCCTCCCTCACACTACTTTCTCCTCTGCTGACCCGGGTCCCCTGTCACCCACCACCCCACCCCATTACTTCGTCTTGTCACTGACTCTCCCTTCGCTCTTCTGGCCTTTGTTGGCTCGGCTCCCCCTTCCCCCGCTTTTGTTTCTGTGGGGTGCTCTAAACTGTTTGCACATTTAAAAAAAAATTGCTGCCTTCCACGTTCGCCTTCTCCCCTGCTGCACGGGCTCTACCACCCCGTTTCCCGGGACGCCCGCGGATGCCTGGGGCCCGGCCATGGCAACGGGGGAGGGGAGGGGAGGGGAGGCTGCCGCTGGCCGCCTGCGCCGGACCTGCCCTCCCCAGCCCCAGCTTCCCCTTCCTCCCGGAGAAAGGGCTAGAAGGAGCGGCCTGGGATGCCCAGGGGAGACAGCAAATGGGTCCAGACGCCTGGCCCCAAGTCCAGGTGTGGGGCGGGCAGCCCCAGCCTCAGGTGTCCCCAGGCCGCAGAGGGGAATTCGGTGGAGATGCAGGTCCTGGCTTACTGGTGATATGCGTTACTAAGAACTAGCAGGTAATTGTAAATATAGGAAAACCACACTGCCACCCACTCAGACGAGACAGACGGGGCCTCGTCCTGCAGCAGCCCTGGGCCGGGAGAAAACGCGGTCTGGGGTGGGGAGGCCTCCTCCCACCCTCCCTCCCTCCACGCCCCTTCCTCCAGGAAGACCCCGGCCCCTGCCGTCCCAACCTCTGATCACGGCCCCACTGCCCCAGTGCGAGGCGGGCAGGGGCAGGTCCAGCCCGGCCCCTGATCACCACTGGGAGAGCTGTCCCTGGGAGAGGAGATGCCCCTGGCTTCCTGAGAGGTCCCTCCGTGGGCCCCAGCTCTGCCCAGTTTCAGAGCCGCCCGCAGACAGAAGGCGCAGCCATGCGTGCAGCCAGCGGCCCCTGGGGCTCCGAGCAGCTACATTCACCCTGCCTCTGGGGCTCCTGGACCATGAAGTCCTGGTCAGCGGTGCTCAGGACAGTCCCTGGGAGCGAGGGGCTCCCCAGGCAGATGCCTCCTGTGCCCTCACGCTGACCCAGGGCTACACCCAAGGACGCAGCCATGAAAACATCGGCCTTGGCTCGCAGCAAGGCCGCCCTGGGCCCCTGTGTCCTTAGTAAACTAGGGTGCTGGGGGACCCCTGCTCCCACCCAAGGAGACGGTCTGCGCCCAGCGGGGGCAGATGAAGGCCAGTGCCTCTCTCGGCCTCCGTGTCTGGGGATTCAGCCACCGGCGCCCCGGTGCCCACGGCAGCCTTGGCCTCTCCTGCCTCTCACAGAGTCCTCACCCTCCATCATCCTACACAGCCTGCCATGGCTCCTCAGTGTCACCCACACAAGTCGGGGGCCCCCCAACCGTCTTCCCTGCTTTACTTCCTACATGCCCCCTCTGCGTACCCGGCTTGCGGGCATGCCTGTGGACCCCCGTCCCCGGCCTCGCTGGCCCAGGGCGGGGCAGAGGGACGAAGCAGGCAGAGATGCTACTCCAGGAGCACTGACCTGGAGCTGCAGTCCGAGCTCCAGACGCGGGTGCGTGCCCGCCCCAGAGAATCCACGTCACCCCGCCTCCCACCCAGCCCCCGACTCCTGGGGCGGGAAAGCGCCCAGCCCCACACCCCCAGCTCGACAGGCTCAGCCCCAGCTTCTCCTCCGGAGTTCGGACCGCCCAGAGCCCTGCTGTGAGGAGATCCAGGGTGACTTTAAAGCACGCGAGTACTCGGTGACGTTCGTTATAAGGTGACCACAGAGTTTGTCCCCTGAGCCGAGCCACTTGAGTGGGGAGGCTGGGAGTGACCACGTGGGCTCAGGCCAGACATCGGCAAGTATTTCTGGGCAAGTAAAGTTTTTTAAAACAAACTTTAAATTACAGCCGGGATAGTGGTTCGACATTCACGTGACTCGCGCAGGTGAAGCCAGTGCCCCTTCGACACCACATGCGGTTACGATACCACGGACGACTCCTCAGTCCGCACTCCACGTGCCCGTGACTGCGTAGTGACCGCCAGTCCGCACGCCTCAGTCCCCTCCCCGTTCCCCCTCCCCCGCCCGGCGCCCCTCAAGATGTTCTCTGTATCTCTGAGTTTCTGTTTCTGTTGGGTTTATTTTGCTCCTTTTGTCCACGTGTGTGTGAAATCACATGGCATTTGCCTTTTTCTGTCCTGCTTACTCCACTCAGCGCAGTACCCACCCTCCCGGGCCATCGTGTGGTCGCAGACGGCAAGATTTCATTCCTTTTCCTGGCTGAGTGATGTGCCGCCGTGTACATGCACCACCTCTCCTTCGTCCGTTCTGCCATTGATGGACACCCCGGTGGTGCATCAAACACACTGCGGTGAACATGCGGACACACGTGTCCCTTCAAAGTAGCATTTGCATTTCTTCAGATAAATACCCAGAAGTGGGATAACTGGGTCCTTCTTTGCCTCTTGTTCTAGCCTTCGTTCTAACTTGTATTTTGTCTGGTATAAGTGTTACTACTCCAGACTTCTTTTTTCATTTCCATTTTCATGAAATGTCTTTTTCTCCCCCTTCGCCTTCAGTCTGTGCGTGTCTTTCGATCTGCAGCGAGTCCCTCGTAGGCAGCACATGCGAGGGTCTTGTTTTCTTATCCGTTCGGCCATCCTATGTCTTCAGATTGGAGCATTTAATCCATTTACGTTTAAAGTAACTGTTGATAGATATGTAGCTACTGCCATTTCATTACTCACACTTTTAATCTTTTTTTTCCTTCTTTTTCTTAAAGAAGTCCCTCCAACATTTCCTGTTGCTGGCTTGGTGGCGATGACCTCCTTCAGCTTTTCCTCGTCTTGGACACTCTATCTGTCCCTCGATTTTACATGGCAGCTTTGCTGGGTGGAGTCATCTTGGTTGTAGGTCCTTGGGTTTCATCACTCTGAATATTGTGTGCCAGTCTCTTCTGGCCCGCAAAGTTTCTGTTGAGAAATTGGCCGGCAATCTCGCGAGAGCTCCCTCCTACGTAACGAACTGCTTTTCTCTTGCTGCTTTTAAGATTCTCTCCTTATCTTTAACTTTCGCCGTTTTGATTTGGATGTGTCTTGCTGTGGGCCTCTTCGGGTTCCTCTCCTCTGGGACTCTCGGAGCTTCCTGGGCGTGCGTGTCTATTTCCTGCACCGGGTTAGAGGAATTTCCCATCATTATTTTTTCAAATAGGTTTCCCATCCTTCACTCTCTCTCTCTCTCCCTCCCTCTGCTGCCCCTATGATGCGGAGGTTGGTGCGCGCGATGTTGTCCCAGAGGCCCCTTCCACTGTCCTCGTTTGTTTGGATTCGATTTTCTTATTGAGGTTCTGATCGGGGCTTTTCTGCTACCGTGTCGTCTAAATCGCCGATTCCAACCGCTGCTTCGTCCGCTTTGCTGGTTCCCTCCGATGCTCTCTCTTCCTTCGATTGTGGCGCCCTTCATTTCTCACGGGCCCCCATCTATGATTCCTTTCTCCACCGTTATGTTTTCTCTCTGTTAAGGTTCTCACTGAGTCCATCTGCTCCCCGCCCCCCAAGTTCACTGCGTGTTTTGAACTCTGCGTCTGGCACATGGCTCGTCTTCATCTTGTTTAGTTCTCTTTCTGGAGCTTTGTTCTGTGCTCTCATGTGGGACATGTTCCTTTGTCTCCCCGTTTTGGCTGCCTCCCTGTGCCCATTTCCGTGTCTTAGGTAGGGCCGCTGTGTCTCCTGGACTTAGGAGCATGGCCTTGTATGGTAGGTGTGCTGTGGAGCACAGTCTTTCTGGTCACCTGAGCCAGGTGCTCCAGGTGTGTCTCTGTCTTGGGTTGTGTGTGCCCCCCCATTGTAGTTGAGCCTTGGTTACTGTTTACACGTCAGTGGGAGGGATTGACCCTCAGGCCGATTGGTCGTGAGGACTGGCCAGTGAGGGGCTGACCCTAGGGAGTAAGTTTCATGTTAGCAGGGCTCTGGTGCCTGCTCAGTCTACCTTTTGGGTGTGTTGTCCTCGGATGTGGCCCTGGGTGGGACTCTGGCTCAGAATGAAGCCAGCCAAAGGGCGTGCAGGCCGGGACCTTCTGGGAGGGACTCCGCTTCAGGCCAAGTTCAGTAGCAGCCTGTGCCCTGTCTGGGGCTACTTGGTAAGAGCCACCCAGCAATCTGTAGATGGCCGCCACCCACGCTGGGCTTGGAAGAGCCTCCAGAGGACAAGCCACAAACCGAGGCCGGCTGCCGCTGGTGCCGGGCTTGGGGCTGCTCAGCACGAGGCGTGGGGTACGCCGGGGCCGGATGCTGCCGGTTTGGGGCTTGTGAGCCCCGAGAGACTGCAGGAAAGTCCACAGCATGAGCCCAGGTGGGCCTCTCGTGTGGACAAGCCCCTGGAAACGGCGTGGGTGGCCCCATGGGGCAGGGCGTGGCCGAGGAAGTCACCCAGATGGGGCGACCTGTGTCAGCGACAGGTGCTGGAGACTCAGAGCCAGCGGGGAGGGCTCAACGAAGGGACAGCGCCCTCCACCAGCACGTCCGTGTGGGGGAAGCCGCCCCAAAGCCCCGGCCCAAAGCCCGACACCCCGGTTCCTCCCTGGCGTCCCTCGAGGGGCTGCCCCGGTGCCCAGAGCGAGCGAGTCCGTTAGCGGTGAGTCCCCGCATGGCTCCCAGGAGGAGAGCGTGTGACTCTCTCAGCCCCTCTCTTGCTCAGCCACCGTCCCTGCTGATTTTCACAGCCACCATCACAGGGACTTCTCTCCCCGGCCCTGGAGCCCTTGCTCCTCAGGAGGGACCTCCACAGCTGCCACACGCGGTGGGGACCCGCCCGGTCCGCGTCTCCGCCCCTCCTGCCCGTCTCCAGGTGGCCTCTTCTGTGTGTCCCCATTGTTGGACTGCTGTGCAGCTAGACCTCGGCGACCCCCGGTGATGGCTGTTGTCAGTTCCGTTGTGATGGTGACGTGGTCATGACAGGAGGCAGCACAGCGCCCGCCCGCTCCGCCATCTCCACCGGAAGCCCCAGGCCCAGTAAAGTCTTAAGTGACCAGGTTTCTCGTCGGACAAAGTGGAAAGTGAAGGGGAAGGTGACCCGATCGATCCGGCCCCCACGGGTTTGTGAGTGACAGAGGGTTAGAGCCTCATCATGGCCAAGGTGCCCACCAGGCTGCGAGGGCCGGAGCCCCGTCAGACAAAAGGAATGTGGGGGCTGATGGCGGAGAGAGCCCAGGGTTGGACAGACTCATGCTCTAGCGCCGCAGCCACCAGCCCCGTGGGTGGTTAATTTAAATCAGATGACATTAAATGAAACTAAAATTTCATTCCTCAGCTGCTGCAGCCACGTTCAAATGCCCAGTAGCCACAGGGAGCAGTTAGTGGCTGCCATGCTGGACGGCATACGCGGGACATTCTCATCTCCACGGGAGGCCCTGTTGGACAGAGGGAGGGGCCGTGGCTTTCCACGTGACCCCCCAGGCACAGAGTCGCCAGGTCCAGGTGCATCGTTTGAGAAAAATAAACGTCTGTGTTCTTTGCAGAATGCAGTGTATTTGGGGGCCTCTTTGTTACAGCACCCTAACTTTGCATATGCACAGTATATTTGTGGGCGTACGTATTTCTGAGTGTGCATTTTTTGCGTATGTACATACATGCACACATATAAATTATGCCTCGAATGTGTGTGGGTCTGAAGTCACTGATAAGTACAAAGTCGTTCAAAAGCCCTGTGGGACCGAGAGTTGTTTTTTGTCTATTTTCTCGAAGTCATTTTCTCTATGGGCCTCGAAGTGTTTAGATGTGAAAGAGACATCTTCTTCTCCGAAAAGACGGGGAGTCACTGAGCCAGACAAGGAGGCGTAGGCTGATGGGGGTAGACCAATAGTGTGGGACCACTGACCCTTGGTCTCAGGCTGGAGGTCCCAGACCTGGCTCTCAGAATACGGGATTCGAAGCAGACGAGGCAAACAGGGGTGTCCAGGCGTCTGGCCTGGGGGTGCAGTCAGTCATCCAAGAACTTAACAAGGAAAGCCCCGTCGATGGGGCAGCTGGGGCACGGGTGGGTTGAGGGAGGTCCCCAGGCTCACACGCTGGGCAGAGCGGACTGGAGACTCGGACCCAACCCAGAGTCCTGCTCTCGGCCTCCCTGCTGGGCGACCTCTCTCCCGAGAGATACCTGGTGGAGCAACAGGGTGGCAGTGTGTGAACGGACGTCCTCACCGCCCGACCACTGGCGACCTCTGTGACCCAGGCTTCTCCCACGGCCTTTGTCCAGGCTGTCAGGTCACAGACGATCGTGCGCGAAGCACTCTCTGATGCGCAACACATCCCCTGGGAATTCACACGACAGCCAAGAAATTCATTTTGTCTGGGTCACCCCACACCTCTCACTAAGTGACAGTGACTCGTGGTCTCCCCTGTGCCTCAGTGACGGGGACTCCATGAGCAGGATCTGCTTTTGCTCCGCAGGTCTCTGGTATACCTCCACCCCTCCCACAGAGGCCCCAGCAGCAAGTGACTTTGGGTCAAAGGACCTGGTGTGTGACCTACAGCCCTGGGGGAATACCCCCAGGGAGATCACCCCCTCGACCCCCTGCTTAGGGTTCCATCTGATCTGGTGACCTGATGGGGGTATGGGCGGCGGGTAGTGGACGGTGGGTCGGAGTTCTGGAGGGACCCTCGAACTTTCTGAGGGACCGGCACCCTCGGACACCCCCTGGGGTGGTGGACTGTGACAGTGAGCGGGGAGGGATTTTAAAGACTGTGAGCCGGCCGCAGGGAAGGCTTCAGACCCTGGTGGGAGGGGCGTTGGCTACTTGAAAGGGAGAGCTGGCCGCAGGGGACAGTTAAGTACCTGCTGGCTTCCCAGGGCCAAGAACAACCCAGTAGCCACGGAGGAGGGAGGAGGGAGTCCCGATCAGATAAAGATCAGAGAAATCTCAAAGGCCAGCCACACAGGTGCACACAGATGGCCACGGGCTTTGCTCTTCCTGGGATGAAAATGGGGCCCTGGGGACCGACGGACAAGGGACAGTGCTCGCTCGCCGCTGGTCAGTACTTCTACTGCCACTGCTGCCCTCGCCAGAGGCCTAAGGAGCTGGGCAAACAGGCCTCACCTGCCCACCCACCTGGGCGCCAGCCTCTGTCATGGAGCATGTGGCCCAGAAAGAGGCCACCGAGGACTGCACAGCGGGGTCATGTGAGCCCTGTTACCCGCCTCCAATGTGGGTTCTGTGTGCTGCCCCCCAACCCCAGTTCCTCACACCCGGGGTAGTGGGGCCTATGGGGGCCTGTCCCAGAGCTGTGGGCTGGGACACAGGCCGTGCCTGTCACATGGAGAGCGGGGGTGGACCCCGTGTGAACTGTCCACGTCAGGGCGAGCCGGCGCCCAGGCGTGGCGGGACAGAGACCCCAGACACTATCGTCACTGCCTCCCGCGTCACCCAGGTGCGTTTATGCGAGAGCCGGGGCTGGCCTCGTGGCTCAGGGGACCCTGGCATGTAGCTCCGTCTCCTGGTCACCTTCCTCCACCCACAAGAGGCTCCGCCATGTGTGGGGCTTTGAAAGCTGGGTGCACCGAAGGGGAGTCGCAGGAACCCATCCAGCGAGCACCTACGAGTCGACGTTATGATCTCGTGGGGGCCTTGGAAGGAGCTGACCGCACCGACACTTCAATTTCTGGTTCCAGTCTCCAGAACCGAGACCATCAATTTCGGTTGTTGGTGGCATTTTGTTGCCAGCCCCAGGAAACCGATACACTGTCATGTAGGAGGAGCTCAGTCAGTCAGGTGTGGTTGTGACTTAGACAAAGTTACAGTAGACCACGCGTCTCGGGATGATGAACACAAAGGAAGTGCTCCCACGTCTTTAAGGTGACCTGTGGCCACAGCGAAGACTCTAAGGGAATGTGGATAAAGGGGGGTGGGCCCCGGGGAGTCTGTGCTGGAGGCTCAGGCTGCTGGTCACTAAGCTTCATCCAGCCTCAGTGCCCTGAGTCAGGGAACCTACCACTGACCGATGACGGCCTTACAGGGACGACGGCTGTGAGAATCACTTCCTACCTTGAAGAAGAGAGAGACTTACGGCAGAGACAAGCCGTCCTGAGTCCCGGAAACCAGGGCTGGCCCCGGGGTGGGCAAGCCTTCTACACTCCGGGTGGGGGCTGCTGCCAGGCCACCCCTCCCACTCCCCGGGGGACCGTCGGTCAGCTGGGATCCAGGAGGGCCAGGCCTGTCTTTGGAATGCAAAGAGAGATGCACACTCTAGTGGGAGTCAGGTTTTATGCCCGAGGCAGAGGGAATTCTAACACACCCTAGAGCAGAGAGACAGAAATTGTCCTTTAGATGGCTGCCATCAGCGATATTTCGCAGGCAGATTCTGCGGGGTGGTTTAACCTTCTGTAACCTCGTTAAGCTACTCTGCCTTCTCTCTCACACAGACACACACACACACACACAGCACACACACACACACACACACAGAGGCGCACACTCTCACACTCAGATGGACAGACAGGTCTGCGATTCCATATGCTCTTTTTACCATAACGGCCTCGTTCGCGGGGGAGCTCTGCACGCCGGCGGTCTCCCTTTGACCCGGACCGATGGCATCATGCACATGCACACGCGTGTGCACAACTCGCGCAGTCACACGTAACAGGAACTGAGGCTTAGAGAGGCGAGAACCTGTGGGCTTCTTGCTAACCAGGGCAAGACAGAATGTACGGTTGGAGCTCAGCAAATAATTAATAGTAATGAAAATTGACATTGTAAAAATTGAAGTGAGCGGGCCGATAGCGAGGAGTCGGTTTGGTTGTCAAACCCGAGGCCTAAAGGGAAACAGATTGCTTAGGAGAATCTTTTAATTAATTTCAGAGTTTTGCTGTTTCTTCTCCGCCCAATGAGCCGAGTTCCTTTCTCGGCCACAGGATGCTCTGCAGTGGGAGCGAGGGGTGCGGACAGACGAATGGCCTCCGGGATTCCCGGTCCCCCGGCTCCGAAAGCTCGAGGTGGGGGTGACGCAGCCCAAAGAGGGGGTTCGTTTTATAGATGTGCTTTCACCACCGACGCATAGCCCAGGAGGTCTACCTCATTCACGGCTAAAGTAAAAATGGCCCTCTGCAGTCCGACCCACTGCAGCCGCTGAGCTGCAGCGTTAAGTTGTATTCTAACAAGATTAAAATATATTTGTCCCGGGGATTAGCATACTTAACCCCCCCTCCGCCTTTTCAGCATGGCAGGGGCTTTGATCTGCCTTGCGTGGCAAGAGCGGGGCTTGGGCCCGGGATCCGACTGCCAAGTGTGAAATCGGCCTGATGTCATCCTCATTCTTCATCTTTTACATCTTTCACCAGTTTAATTATATTTCCGCCACAAAGCTCTGGCGTCTCATTGCATATTCAGGTTCGACTAGGAAGCATTTTAAAAAAAAAAAAGAAAGAAAAAAGAAAGGGTGCAATCAAAATACCCCCGGGGGGGGGAGGGGGCGCCGAGCTCCGGGTTGCAAAGGCCGAGGGGCCAGCCCCTGGCTTGCGTCTAGCGGGTGCGCTCACCTGCGCGGTGCATCCGGACCCGCGGGCCCTGCACGGTGCCGGCTCCTTCCTCTGGCTCTGGGCACGGAGACCGCGGTCGCCCCCGCCCCCCTCCCCGAGCGCTGGGTGTGCGGCTCTTTGGCCTGTGACTCCAGGGGGTCTGCATTGCACGTTTATCCTCTGACGCTCTGGGTTTCTCTCCCCGAGACCCAGGCATTCTCGGGGCGCACGGCCGTCCCTGCGCCAAGGATGCCTCTCCCAGTCACCAGTCGGTCGCCCACTTCGAGGCGACGTTGCCATTGGCCATAATAAATTCCAGGGCCTACTCAGTCCCCAATGGGAATGTGTCTGGCCAACCTTTGGTCACCTGGAAAGCCTGGGACAATTTAACTCTCCGTCCCGCCCTTCACGAATCCCCAGAACCGCTGGGAAAGGCCAGCCTACTGGCAGAATGGGCCTCGACTTGGTTGCAAGGTGGCACCTTCTCCGGCACCTCGCTTGCCTCAGAAGCCACCAGAGCCTCGTTCTGATGACTTGCGGGGTGGTGGCGGGGCAGGGACGAAAGGGTGGGAGGGGGAAGGGCAGCCTCTGATTCCAAGTTATCGTGACAACCGTCCTGGTCCCGGCCGCCCTGCACGGGCACCCTCTGAGGGCACGGGTGTTTGGGGAGGAAATGAGCCACCTGTAGGGGTGGCTGGAGTTTTGACCCGCACGCCAGGCCCTGGCCCTGGGCCCCATTCACGCCCGGCTGGAGTGTCTCAGAGACCCAGGCTTTCTCCCGGGGGCTCGAGGGGGCGTCGGGTGTCACTTCCACATACAGGCCGGACAGAATAGAAATGCAGATCGCCTTCTTTAGCGCCGAGAGCAGGTCAGGCTGGGAAAGCGGCTCCTCGGACAGCCTCTTTTGTCTGAGATTTTCCGGGGTTTTCCACTTTCTGGGGGGGGAGCACCTGCAGGTAAAGAGACAATAAGTAGGCCGAGTTGATTGCCACTTTCGCCCTTTGGGGAAAATGAAGAGACGACTCCGTTAGGTCTTTTAAAAGGTCCACATTCAGGACTATTTTTATTTCGAATCGTCCCTCCTGTTAAAATGGGAAGTTAACAACACGTTGCTTCTTAAATTGAATGAAAGAATTATAAAATTATCTCCACGTAATTAATTCAGGATTACGTTTCATTCTAGTTAGCATGTAATCAAAGCCTGTTATGCTTTTAGCTATAGGAACAGCGATTAATTTAAAAGGGCTCCTCACACTCTCCGGCATTTAGACACAGTAAGCCCGCCCTGCGTGGGGACGCCCACTCGCTCTTGGAGGAAGAGGGGCACGGGTGGCAGAGGGTGCGGGGCCTGGCCGGCTCACGTGTGCCAGTGCAGTGTGGCCTCCGGCCTTCAGTGTCCAGTTGGGTTCCCTTCCTCCACTTTGGGTCAGATCCCTCTCGTGGGACTTGCCGCTTAGTCCAGAGGCCATCGTTTGGAGGACGGGGGTGCGGGGTCGAGTCATTGGGCTTCTATCGGGACCCGAGGCACGGCACCTTGCTCACTTCGAGGTCAGGGCCGGGTGGGGGGACATCCTCGTGCGTGGATGTGTGCACACGCTGGAGCCCACAGACGACAAAGCACACGCTTAGCCGTGTTCCAGAAAAGGAAGCAGTGGGGGCGGAGGAGATGTTGCTGGAAAGTCCTAGAAGCGTGGCTTCCACTTTCCCTCAGCTCCTAGCACTGTTACACCTTTCGTAACCACGTGGGCGTTGCCCTCGCGTTCATTCTCGATTTCTCTTTTCCTTTCCCCAAACAGCTCTACAGACGGACCGTGGGGCGGGCGGGGCCTGGCAGGGGTGGCCCTGCCAGCAAGGGACCGGGCTCTGTTCCTGCCACCTGGGTGCCACCGAGCTTCATCGAGCCCCCCCGGGAGCCTGTGGGGTAGACGTTCTTTCCATTCTGGAGATGAATGATGGGGGGGTGCTGAGGAGGGGGCACCGAGTAACACACTGGCAGCTGATGTCCGCGGACTCGAAGGCCAGCGACAGGACACTGTTTTCCCCAGCACCACACTTCTTCCGTGCTGCATGGTGTTGTGTCAGGGTTTGCGTGAAAACCGGTGACACCTGAGCTGTCCTGGAGCCAAGGCGCCGGAGCGTCTGGGCATGGGGTGGGGGGCAGCCTGGCCTGGCCCCAGGCTCTGTTCGCAGGCCTCAGCCTTTCCCCAGAGGTGGAACTGGAAGGCCACGGCCGCCCTCCACTCCAGGGACCCACAGCGTCCCAATTCCCACCCAGACGTCTTGGCACCAGGAAGGTGTACTCTGAGACGCTACATGACAGCCGGATGGCAATGGTCTGTGGTCCACCCGGGCACCTCACCTGCAGGGACTGAGTGATAGCATTGGCTTTGGCTGCGTGATTCGGCCGTGTTCCCGGATGTCCGAATCTAAAGAAACGCCGGTTTGCAGGATTCACGTTTTGCTGCTGGGAGTCAGACAGTGAAACTATCAAAAACCTGGGGACAAAGTTTTGGCCCAAAGGGAAAACTCGGAGGCAACGCGCTACCCCCACGAGAGGACGCCGGCGGGCGGGCAGGGGCCCGGGGCCTGGCGAAGGTGCAGGGGAGCGGCCAGTCTGCTGCTGGGAGAGGCGACAGGCACAGGACCGGGGCGGCCGCGACTCGCGGCGCCTTGGCAGCTGCAGCCTGTGATCGCCCATCCAAAGAGGAGAGAAAAGCGAGGGAAGAAAGGGAGGTTGGCGGAGGGGGTCGAGGACGGGGGAAGGAGGAGGGCAAGCCGGGGCGGCAGAGCCTGACGGTCCCCTCGCAGACAAAGGACTTGGCGGGAGCGGAGAGCCCCGGACGCGCTGGCTGAAAGGCATTGGGCCGCCCTTCCGCGGGCAGCGCCCTCGCTCCGCGTGGCCAAATTTCTCAGCTCGACAGATGGGGATGAGCGGCGGCCGCCTGATACTTCCAGACGCGGGGTGCACGCAGTGATCCCCGCGTTCCTCGCCCGGTGGAGGACCTCGGCTGTGTCAGGGTCCCTCCCGCCCGCGCTCCGAACCCGACCCCTCCGCGGAGGAGACAGCGCTGCGGGCCGCAGCCGCGCAGTCCGCTGGGCTCTGAGCCCCTCTCCCTCCCGGGTCTCTGGGAGCCTGGGGCGGGGGGACGGGCGGGGGCCCCTCTGGGACGCCTTCCAGGCTGAGAGGGAAGAGCTCGGCTACTCTTTGTTCCTGCTCCAGGCAAAGCGCGGGGCTCAGCCCGGCAAGGGGGGCGGGACAGCCAGTGGGGCTGGCCCTTGGCTCTGGACCCAAGGTTCCCCCAACCCCTAAAACCTGCCCTGGCTTCCGTCCCTCGGGGACACGGAGGTCCTGTGGGTCCGGGGACACTCAACCCGCTTCCAGGTTCGTTGCCCAGGCCTTGCACGGCCTGGCTAGGTCGGCGAAGGGCAGCAGGCCTGAGTCACGGGGACTCTCAAGTCCGTCTGCTCGCCTCCCATCTTGGGGCTCCCCCACGTCCCTCTTGGGGGGGGGGCTGGGCCGGAACTGCAGAAGTGGCCTTCATCCGGCTGAGCACGAGGCCGGTGGAAACAACAGTAATATTAACGCCGTCGCCGTCAGCCTCGCTCGCCAGAGCCCCGCGCGGCAGACCAAGCTTGATTAAATCCCGTAATTAGGAGCCACTTGGATGAATATTACTACATTTCGGATGATTTCAAGAATAGCCTTTTACTTTCTGTGGGCGGCCAGCGTAGACAGGATGGAGTATTAGACATTAATAAAATCATGAATGGTCTGCACGCGCCTGGCGTGGCGCCTGCACGAACCCGGCCGCAGCGCGCGGGGTCCCGGGACTCAGCGCGCCGTCCCGCCCGCGGCCGCCCGTGTGCACCGCCCGCCGCCCGCCGCCTCTGCTCTGAGGCCTGCGGGCCTCGCCCTCGGCCCCGATGGGACTGAGAAGTCCGGAAAGGGGGTCGGCCCCCCGGGCTCGGCGCGGGGGCTGCGGGCCTGTGTGCCGAGTGTCGGGCGCAGGCGGCGTGGGACAGTCAGCGTCCCCAGGGGCCTTGGGCGGCGGGCGCTCGGTCGCCGGTTTCCATTAACCTCCCGGCGCGCGCGGCTCTGCTCCGCAGGCCGCGGTTTCGGTGGAGCCGGGACCCTTCCACGGGCGCTGGGGGAGCCGCCGGGCGGGTGGAGGGCGCGAAGGTCGCATATTAAACCAGCGGGAGACAGAATGACTCTCCGCCGAGCGGGAGCGGGCACAGGCCGCCTCCCGCCGGCGCCGGGCGGCCTCGGGCGTATTTGCATATATAGTGCCTGGGTATTTGCGCGCTGTGCGCCGGGGCGCACCTGTGCCCACGGGCTAGGAGCTCCATGGATTTGCCCTTTTCACTCGAGGAGCAAACAGAAAAGATGGAGCCCTCTTGACGATCAGACTGGCGTCACCCGCGTGGCTTCCTTGTGTTAAAGAAAGCGCATGGCGGGTCTACACTGGGCCACCGTCGCGCCCGTGGTAACCGTCGGATTCTGACTTCAGCCTGCAGGTGGGACCCTACTCCTCCCACCCTTTTGGAGGAGTGGGCGGCTGGAGGAGAAAAGGCCTCTGAGCACCTGCCAGGCCTCCCCCCGCCCACGCCCGCACCCTGCCCCAGCGCTGGCTCTGGGCGGGCCTGGGCCTGGGGGTTGTCGTGCTCTCCACCGGTCTCCCCGGCCCGGGCAGGTCTGCCTCGCTAAAGAGGTTGCTGGACACCTCCGCCTCGGCGTCCGGGACTCAGTGAGGCCTGGCGTCGGAGAGGGGAAGGTGGACTTTCGGCTCGGAGGAGCAAGGACTTCTCATAAAGCTTTCCTCTGGTGAACGTTTAGTAGTAAACTGGCCTCCTGCGGGAGCGACATTCTCGCGGGGGTGGGATGGAGGATCCGCCAACTCTCGTGCTGCAGCCCCGGTCCTGGTCTGAGGCACTCGGTGGCCCAGGTGGTACGGCGCTGGCCGCAGGACTTCCGAGCCTGGCCTTCGGGGTAGGCCTGGCTCTGGCCTCTGCTCTAGCCAGAGCGCCTGGCTGGCGCCGCAGGGGCTCTGCATGGGTTATCAGCTTGGATTGTATGCTGTCGATTTTTTAAAAATCGTAATAAACATAGGAGCAAAACCAGAATCTCGGTGTTTGAAGGGTCTGAAGGCTCATTTAGTCCAATCTCTTCTCGGAGACAAAAGGTAAAAAAGAAAAATTCTCCCCATGCTACTGTAGGCCTAGTGTCTGCTTGCATGCCTCTGGGGACGGGGAACTCATTGCTCTACAAAACCGTGCCTTGTCCCTTACTAATGTTAGGATTTGCAAACAGATTAAAAAACAAAATGGTTGTTTAATGTTGCTATATTGTCCTTTTATTAAAAAGTGAGAGAGTCCAACCGGGTAATCATTGTTGAGTTAATGGCTTTTGTTCTGTTTTTAATCTAAGAGCCTCCGAAGCGGGAGCAGGGAAGATGCTGGGCATGGTCCGTGGAATGGCACCCCGTTGGTGATGACCCCGGGCGCTCCCTGACTGGAGCCTCGTCGCTGAGACCCCAGCTCCCTCCATCCAGATGTCTTTGCAAATCCGGGGAGCAGCCCCCGCTGCCGCCAGGAGGCGGAGAGTCCGGGTGTGGACAGAGCCGCCTGAAAGTTCTCCTTCAGCAACAGATGATCCTCCGGGTCGTCTGAGTGTCTTCTAGTGGGCGAAGAAACTTTTTCAAGCCAATAAGGTTTGGAAATAGAGCAGTCGGTGCTCAGGGCCCCGCGGAGGTGGATCCCGCCCGCTTCTCCGCGCAGAGGGGACTCTGGGACCCAGGTGTCCGCTCACCTCCCGCAGAGCCGGTCTTTTCCCCGCATCCGCCTTGGCATGTTGTCCACATCCTTTATTTTGGGGGTAAAAAAAGACGACAAATCGTAAAAGTGAAGAGACTCCTGTGTCAGTCAGGAAGAGGTCCTGGCCCCAGGGGTCCAGGGCCACTGCGCAGCAGGAAGAGGCTTGAGGGGGTCGGAGCCCTGTTGCATTCTGCGGGATTTGAATATTCATTGGGTAGAATAGCATCATACTTTCAAACACTTCCTTCCGGTCAAAAGATGTGTACTTAAATAACTCCAGTTGTTTTGTGCTCACACAGGACATATTCAAAGTGTCTTCATTGTGATCATGATTTTTTAAATGACTCCTCCGGTTACCAAAGCTGGCGTGTGCACCCCCACTGGGACTGGGGCAAAGGCCACTGGCACCTGCACGGTGGAGGACGGCCAGCAGTCACCCAGATCACAGACACGCTCAGAGAAACTAGTCATTGTGCCTTGCACATCCAGTATTTTACAATAAAGTAGTCTTTTTAAATTATTATTTAATGTAACTTTCAAGAATTGAAACACACAAAAATGCAGGGGAGATGTTCACAATTTTGATAACCACAGTTGTAAATAGAAACATTCATTGCTCATAAGATTATAAATATTGGATACTGGAACTGTAAAACGCACATGTTTTATAAACAAAAAAAATAAAATAAAATAAAAAAAACCCGAAAAACTTTCTTCCTGCTAAAAAGGCATAGCATTTCATTGAGTTTCCTAAGCAGCAGATGGTTATTCACAGAGTTTTAAATTACAACTTTTGTTTCATAGTTTCCTTTTTAAAAAGGTTTACACTAGTGTGTACAAAGTGAAACTATCATCGCCGTGAAATAAAGAGGTTTAAGGCAAAAAGAGAAGTTCACCCTCGGTCCTCAGGGGACAGCCATGACTCCCGTCTCCGCCATGGGCACACCCTGGGCTGTCCCGGCCACAGATAGACATTTGGACTCGAGTCCTTTTCCATACACTAAATGGAAGACGGAGTGGAACTATATATAGGGTAATGTGTTTGTTTATATATATGTACTTGGCAGGAATATATTGAATATATTTAATTTCCACTGTACCGCACCTTCAAAAAAATAAAATGTATATTAAAAAAACAACAAAAGAGAAAAAGTGGTAAGAAAGGATTATTTACATGTTTTCTTCCTTCCTCTAGATGCTGGGAGATTCTGAGTGCCTTTAAAACTCCAGGGAGTCACATGTCCTGGAACTGTGGCTCATGTGTGTGTCCACGCGTAGTGCGTCTGTAGACACACGCCAGTCACCGCGAGAGAATGCTCTCGAAAGCAGAAACGGCCACTTTAAAAAAAGAAAGGAGAAAAAAGAAAAAGGAAAGGAAGAAAATGCCAACTCCGCTCACCCGGAGCCGTTGGACCCCGCCATTTCTGGGGCTCGGCCCTGCGGATTTCTGGGAGGCCGGTGGAGCTGCAGATCCCCTGGGCTGGGGCCAGGAGGAGGGGAGAGGTCACCCTACCACTCGCGGAATTCTCTGCCGGGGAGCCCCTGTGCCCGGAGACGGAGAGTTGGCGCGAGCACTGGGTGGCGGGACAGGGGACAGTGACAGACGCAGATGGAAGCACAGAAGCACGCAGGGCCTGGCGAGGGGCAAGTGGGACAGGGAGAGAAGGCAGGAGGAGGGGAGGGACGGAGCAGGGCCCAGGGCGCCTGCACCCCCACGGCCATGCTCCCACACTTCTCCGAGAACCCCAACGTCTCCTGGCGGGCCATGGCCCTGGTGCTGCCCTGGCAGAGGCTGGGGTGTGACCCCCTCCTGCTGACCTCACCAAGCCCACACAGACAAAGTGGCAGAACTCAGAGACCAAGTAGGAGCTGTTTATTCGGTTCACAGTCGTGTGAAATGCAGCAATAAAAATCTTTGGACTTCAGCAAGTTGTTTTAATTTTTTCTTATTTTGAAATTAAAAAAAAAAAGTGTCCGATGTCCCATAATGGAGCTTAGGGGATTAAAAAAGATGAAAGTGGTCCCCGTCACAAAAAAAAAAATCATAAAATTAACACAATCTCATAAACACAAAAAAAAATCAAAAAATATTTTATAGTCATATTTTGGGTTGTACACCACCTGTAAATTATATATACATAGAATATTGCAGAACCGTAGCTAATACACGATCTTTTCACTAGGAATGATGCTGGTATAATCTTTATACACTGGCCCTTTATTTGCGACTTTAAATTATTGCATTGCGTGGCGCCGCCCGCCCGGCCTACTCGCTGTCCGACTTGCCCTCCTTGGCCGCGGTGGAGTGGTTGTACAGGCCCTGCGCCATGAGGTGCACGGCCAGCGTGTTCTTGTTGCCCGTGGCTTTCTTGATCTTGGCACGCTTGTTCTGGAACCAAATCTTGATCTGCGACTCGTTGAGGCTGAGCTCCTGGGCCAGGCTCTGGCGCCGCTGCTCGGTCAGGTACCTGTTGGTCTGGAACTCGGCCTTGAGCCTCTGCAGCTGCTCCGCGGTGAAGGCCGTGCGTGGCCGCTTGTCCTCCTTGTTGGGGTTCTTCTTCTTTGGTTTGCGGGACCTGGGGCCTGGGTGGGCACAGTGGACAGAGGGGACACCGGTTAGGAGGCTGCAGGCCCGCCCGCCCACTCGGAGGTGGGTGACTCCGCAGGGCCAGCTTGGGCAGGCCGCCGTGCTGCCCAAGGCCAAGGCCGGCCTGGAGGAGAACGGGCTGGACTTGGGGCTGGGCGTGGGCCCGCACCCACCGCCACGACCCGCCCCTGGGGAAGGAGACTGTGGGCCGGTCAAATCTGGTCATGGGGTGGCAGCGGGGTACAGGGCAGGCTTCCGAGAGGTCTCCTGATAAAAGGAAAGTTCCAGCAGGGAAGCAAAACCCCACCGCTTTCTGGCCAGGCTTTTTCCAGTCCTTTCTGAGGTATGTCCAGGAATAGGGACAGGGAGGGGGCGGTGCTAGCAGAGGTGAGGGGGAAGGGGGAGGGGCAGCCAGAGTGCTAGCAGGAGTGCCCGGGGCTATTATGGGGCTGCCACAGGACCCCCAAAGGGGACGACCCACAGAATGCCAAGGGCTGCTGGAGCCAGGGGGCAGTGGGTCCTGAGAACAGGAGGGGTCCCCCTCCTGCCTCCCCCTCCTGTAGGTCTAAGGTCATCGTTTTCTTTCTGGGCAAGAGCACAGGACACACACAACTTTTCCCGGGTGGGGAGGGAGCAGTTTTCACCCCAAGTCTCCTCAGTCGCCCAGCACAGGAGAGGGGATGGGTCCCTGCTTGTGAGCTGACTAAGCTGCCTGCCCCTCCCCCAGAATGCAGGGGGCCCAGCTGACCTGGGGCCAGAAGGTCCACACTCTGCTCC
Source organism: Pteropus medius (assembly GCF_902729225.1). Taxonomy (NCBI): domain Eukaryota; kingdom Metazoa; phylum Chordata; class Mammalia; order Chiroptera; family Pteropodidae; genus Pteropus; species Pteropus medius. The sequence continues at coordinate 1,673,516 of NW_024340847.1, forward strand.
ACACCCGGGGCCTCCTCCCACTGGGACGCCTCACAGTACCTGAGGCTGGAATGGGACAGGGGTGGTGAGGCTCCCAGGACCCGCCACCAGAAGAAGGCTGGGCGAGGGGAGCAGAGGGAAGGTGGGCAAGCCTCCCCTTTTTGTTAAGAAGCGCAGCCCTCCGTGCTCAGGGATGAGGCCGAAAGGGCGGCTGGGGGGGTGGAGCAGGACTACATCTGGGGCTCTTAATCTGTGAAGCGTGAGATCCACTTTGGGGAGGTCCGGGCCCCAACTTCTGAGGAGGCCCCTGCGGCTGGAGAAGGCTAGACTTCCGGCAGCCAGAACCTCGGGTGCCTGCCCTGTGCCCCCACCCACCCACCCTGCGCGGCTGTGGCGTCCCATCTAGCGACAGGAGCTCCGGGACCGCGCGGAGCGAGGGGGCCGGGACAGTCCCGAGACCCAGAGGGCGCCGAGGACCTCCTCTCACCGACCTAGCCAGCCTTGCGCTCTGTTGGGGGAGGCGAACTCCCGAAGAGGGTGTCTGGGCGTCGGAGAGGGGGCTCCAAGGGACGCGGGGCTCAAACTCCGGCCCCTTAGACTCTAAAGCACCCACACTCGCGCCCGCGGCCCCACGCGCACACGCACAGCCATCACTGCGCACACGCCAAGGGCGCCGGCTCCGCGCCGCAGGCCCGGCCCCCATCCGGAGGGTGCGGGGACCCGGCGGTGGGCCCAGCTCCCGGGGCGCGCTCAGGGGCGCAGGGCGGCCCTGCGAGGCCCGGAAAGGCCCGGGCGGCCGCAGCCTCGTGCTCCGGAGCCCTTCTCCGCCTCCGCCCTCCCTGCGCGGGGAAGGGCGCCTGAACCCCCACACGCCCCTGCTCCTGGGGCTCCTGAGCACACGAACCAGCCCGCGGAAAGACACGCCATTTTACGGAAAGAAAATCTCCCGAAAAGCAGAATTTTCAGTTCCCTTTCTTCTTAGATTTTCTTTCAAAACACAAAAACACTTAGGACTATGCGAAACGGCACCAACCCACAGCAAGAAAAGCCTGGCTGGCCTTCTCCGTAAACACCGGGAAACGGAAATGTGATCTTGCAGGAGAATTTTCTTTTTAAGCGCAGGGAGACCAGCGGCTCTGGGCAGGCGGGGCGGCTGGGCTCCTGGGCCACCGGGACTGGCGGGCAGCGACTCTCGCCGCACAAAGCCGGCCGCGGCTCCTCGCTGGCCCCATTGTGAGCCTATATGTTAATTAAATATTAACAAAGGAGGGAGGCGAGAACAATGGAGCAAATTTCAGGTCTAGCTGGAGAAATTCGGGTTTCATCAGCGACACACACACACATTTCTGCCGGAAGGTAGCCAAAGGGTGACTCAGTCGAGCTGTGATCTGGGTAAACGACACCGCAAAAACGGTTGAGGGTTCTGGGGCAGGGGCAGAGGGTCCGATTTGCGCAGCCGGCTCGGGGACAAATGGAGTCTGCTCCTAATGGCGGTTCGCAGTTACAGACCCGCATTTAAGGCCGCCGATTTCTATGGAGACACGGACTTGGCTTTTTAAAATGCCAGACCTGTGAGAAACGCACCCAGCACCTCTGCACACGCCCCCTCTGAAGTCTGCTCCTTTTCTACTGAGCAGCCACCCCGGGAAACCTCTGGGAGAAGGTCCCTTCTATCCGGGGGATCGCAGGCCCCCCTCCGTCAGGCCGTGTGTGCACAAGATGGGGCTACGCTCTCCTGCCCCCGCTTGGCAAATAAGACCCGGGAGAGGGCAAAGGGCGCCTCTGTCTTCCGCCTTGGCAGCCAGGCCCAGGAGTCCAGGGGCGGGCAGCAGCCCTGCTCTTCCCGGGCTGCGTCCGGGATTTCTGGGTCGCAGGATGGATCTAGGTTTGGGGGTGTGTGGGCCGCGTCCCCGCTCCAGGTTAAGTTCGAAGGACCAGGCTCTCCCCCCACCCCCGCCCCGTCCCACCAAATAAACTCCAGCCGAGGAGAGGGGGCCGGGGGCTGTGCGAGAAAGCTCCAAAAAGGCAGAGAGAGAGAGACAGACAGACAGACAGACAGAGACAGAGACACAGAGAGAGACAGAGACAGAGAGATCTGCTGCTTCTGTTGTAAGAAGTCTGTACCCCTATACAACGCGTCCTGCCCCCCAACCTCCTGGACGCAGCCCCGGCCAGCGCCAGCCACGCACAATGTCGCTGTGTGCGCGTCTTTGTGTGTATCGGGGGAAAGGAGTGTCCCGCTGTCTTCTTCCTTCCAACAAGTCCCCGCGCCGGCGCCACCGCCACCGCACAGCCCCGAGCACTCACCTGAAGACGGCCGGTCGGAGTAGCGCGTGCAGTAGACCCAGGCCGGCCAGAGCATGGGCTGCGCGCCCAGGTTGGCGCTGGCCTGCGAGCTGTCCGAATCCGAGCTCAACGACAGGTCTCCGCCGCCCAAGCCGCGGGCCTTTAGCGCCCCGTCCAGGGGGCCCCCGGGGTCGCCGCCTTTCTTGGCGCCGCTGTGCAGCGAGAGCGCCTTGGAGCCACCTTCCCCTTCGCCCGGAGAGTCGCTGACGCCGCCCGGCAGCGGCCCGCCCGCAGTGGGCGCACAGGGCGCGCTCTGCCGGGGCTCCCGGCCCGACCCCGCGAGCTGCTCGGCGCCGCCCGCGCCGCCGCCTCCGTCCGCGCCGCCCGCGCCGCCTTCGCTGCCTGCACCGGCACAGCACGTCCCCGCGTCCTTTCTCCGGCCGAACTCGGGCCGCAGGATGTTGTCGATGAAGAAGTTGGTGATGCGGTGCGGGTGCTGGTGGTTGCCCGGCGCCTGCAGGACCGCGGGCAGCATCAGAGCCCGCCGGCGGCCAGTGTCCGCGTCCCCCGGGCCGCCGCCGCCGCCGCCGCCGCCGCCGGGGCTGGATTCCGACTGCCGCTGCGCCTCCACCGCCGCCGCCGCTTCGCTGGGCTTGGGGTCATCCTCCTCCATGCTGTTCGCAACAAATCCCAAACTGGTTCTCCGGGAACCCCCTCCGATCAGCCCTCGGCCGGCCCGCGGCGCGGCGCACACGAAGAGCCCCGCGGCCGGCCCGCGCCCCTACCCCGCGGCGTCTTCCGAGGGTGTGCGCGGCGGCCGCGGCCAGGGCGGGGGTCCTACAAGTCGCCGGCCGCGCTCGGAGCCGAGCTGTTCCAATCCACGAGTCGAGCTCGAAAATACCGAGAGTCGCGCCTCGCGCAGACGCCAGGAGAGTCAGAAGAGTCGGGTCCTCGCGTCTGCCGCGCACGCGGGTGCCGGACAGTCACCGTGGTCCGGCGGGGACCCGGGGCGCCTCTGGGCTCCGCGCTCCTGCTCCTGCTCCTCCGCGCGCGCGGCTGCCTCCGGCTCCGGCGCCGCAGCCGAGGCCGCCCGGGGCTGGAGCTGCGCGCATGCAGGCAGCGCGCTCCCCGGCGCTCACGCCCGCCCGGGCCCGCTCCGGCCGCCGCCGCCGCCCGGCCGCCCCCGCCCGCGCGCCCGGGCCGGCCCTCGAGGGTGCGGGGCGCGAGCGGTCAGCGCGCCCGCCGCCGCCAGCACGCACATGGAGGCCCGCGGGCCCGCGCTGAGCTCGGCCGCCGCCCGGCTGCGAGCCGCGGCGCCCCTCCGGCGTGCGGCCGCGCCCCCGCCGAGCCCCGCCGAGCCCCGCGGCCCGAGTCGCATGGGTGTGAGGCGGGAGGCCGGGCCGGGCCGGGCCGGGCTGGGCCGCCCGCGCTCCCTCGCCGTCCGCGCGCCCTCGCCGCCTGGGCCTCCGCGCGCCGGCTCGGAAATTTCCAGGCCACTTAGCGCAACCTGAGACACTTTCACTCTGGATTTTTGTTCTTATTTTTAACAGAGCCCCCTCGAGTGACGTCGCGGGCCGGTCTCCTGGACACGTGCCTCGGGCCAATGGCCGCGGCGCCGCGTGCCCACGTGACGCGCCCGCCGCCGCTCGGTGACAGAGGCCGCCCCTCCCCCCCGCCGCCCCGCCTCCCCTTAAAGCGGCCGCGTCCTCGGGCTCCGGGTGCCTGAACCGAACCCGGAGAGACCGCGACCGCGTCCCCCGCGCTCGCCCGCGCTTTCGCCGTCCCTTCTCGCTTCAGGGATCCGAGGCGCCACCGCGACAGCCCCGCCAGGTCACCCCGGTGTGCGTACGTGGACACGCGCTGGAAGATTGCTATTTTTAACATTTCCATATTGTTTACCGTGGGGAAAAATCCCACAATTCCTTGCACAAAAATGCATAAATCATATTAAATGAGCTGCCGAGATACAAAGAGACTTTTGTAGTCCGCGTTCCTTGCTGGTGGAGAGGGAAGTTGTCACTTACATTTGACTTGGGTGACCCGGCAGATTCCTGTGTTAAAGGCAGAGCTGGCGCGCGGGACCCTCCTCCTGTAGAGATTTATTGTAAGTGTGCATGTGTGTGCGTGTGCAGGGCGGCGCGTGCATACCGCAGGATCCCACGGGACACCGACCCTCACGAAACATGCGTGTGGACCCGGAAGAGCGGGCGACACGATTTGGGGCTCCCAGTGGGGCAAGAAAGAAAGGAGCACGGGGGTCGTAACTGAATCTTCTCGTTTGGAAAGGGGAGGGCTGCCGACAGTTCAGCCACACCTTCGGAACCCTGGGGAGCGGCCGCGCCCAAGAGCAGCAGCCCCCCATCTTCCCCTCGCCCCACCCCCCCTTCCCAGCCAGTCACCGATCCCGGGGCTACCAGGGCTTTCGCCTCATTTCCTTTGTCTTAAAATCCTTTAAACTAGGGGAATTAGGAATCAAGTGATGGAGGGAGCGAGTCGATTTCCCCTCCCCCCTCTCTCTGGCCCTGTCTAAACTTCCTTTCCAGCGGCCGTCAGAATATCCAACTTGAACTTCAGTTTCCTCTCCTCCTCCTCCTCCTCCTCCCTTAAGCTCCCTCCTGTTTGCTCTTCTCCCCTCGCCCCCAGCAGCAGACACCCCCAACACTGTTGTCACCCCAGGTGTGCCTGTCCATCACGTAAAAGGCATTTTTAATGGAAATTTGCAAACTTTGAAAAAACTTCCAAAAGGGCAACTGTGGGGTGGGGGGGGGAGCTGGCATAAGTGTCCCGGGTGGAGGGGGGTGGGAGAGGAGGTCAGGTGGCTGTAGGGTGCCCAGCAGCTGAAGACTCTGGGCCTGTGCCTAACCCTGGGGTGCTGCCAGGCCAGGAGCCGAGGGATAAGATCAGCAGGCCACCCTGAGGCTTGAAAGCTTCATCTTTGCCTGGCTCAGCTGTCCTGTCCCCACCCCAGTCCTGTCTCTCCACTCCATCTCAGTTCGCCCACTGCAGGCCCCAGGGTGTGGGCTGTCGTGGGCCAAAAACCCAAGGGGGAGGGGTGTCGTGGAGAGGCCGAAGGAAGAGCAGGGCTAGGTCACCTGGCCGCCCGAGGTGGCAAAGGTAGGTAGGTACAGGGTGGGGGTAGGCTCTGGAGGCAGAAGCTCCTGGGTCCTTTGTGAGACTCAGGCAGGTGGGGAAGCTGCTTCTCACTTGGGGTGACTCGCATCTCTCTCCCATCCCCCCACATTAGAGGGGTCAGCACCAAATTATCTGACTAGGCGCACACCTGCCGTGGGTCTGCCTGGGTCTCCAAATATGAAACCCTACAGTCTGCCTGCCCCTAGGAAAACGGGGCTGATGAGATTTGTGGGAACACCCTATTGACACTTTTAGGGATTTGGGGGATCAATTTCCTGAAGCTCTGAGAGCCATCATCACCGGCCAGGGAATGTCCAATTACTCTGGCTGTCTGGAAGGATGGGTGGAGCGAGGCCCCAGCGTTAGCTTCCAGCACAGCCCTGAGGTTAATTTCTTACCCATCCCACGAAAACCAAAGAGGCCGCCGCCGGAGAAATACTTTCCAGCGTCTGGGGCATCCTGCCTCTGAGGGCCTCAGCAGTAAGTGAGCTGAAGGCGCTGGCTGTCGGCCGTGTTCTGTCCTGCGGCCCAGACCCAAAGTCATGGCTGCAGCGTGAACTCTGACGCAGCACGTCATGTGTAGGCAAACCTGGACGGGGGTCTCTAGGCTGCACCCTCGGGTTGGTCTGAGGAGGGGGTCCTCCTGGGTTACTGACCTGGGGCACGGAGGGGAGGGGAGGGGGAGGGGAGGGAGAAAGGAATGAGGAAAGAAGGAATTAGAGGAGGGTCTCCGGCCTCCCAAAGCCTCCCACCCAAACGTGAAGACCTTTCCGAGAAAGAGCACTGCGTGAGAGTGGCCGCCATTCAAACGGCCAGGGCGCGGGCGGCGGGAATTTGGGCCGGAGCCGTGCAGAGTCGGATCGCTTGGGGCCTGAGGCCATCCCGTCTGACACACGCGGAGATCTCAACGGACCGTTCCCCGAAGCTTCTAAAAGGTGTCGGAGGCCCATCCGCGGCCTCCTGGCCGATCTGGGCCCCCGCCCCGGCTGTGCTTTCGTGGGGCGCCGTGGCGCCCGCATTCCCAAGTCCCTGTTCGTGGTCCGGGGATGCCGCGGCCCAGCCCCGCGGCCCTGCGCCCAGCGAGCCACGCCGCTCCGCCCAGGGTGGCCCTCGCTGCGCAGCCAGGCGAGCCGTCCGCGGACGAGGGCGTTTCCCCCACACGGAGTGAGGCCCCGGCCCGGATCCCCGGCCCGGATCCCGGCCCTTCTCGTCCCCGGGGTCTGGAGCGTGCCCGCGTCCGGAGAACCAGCCCGCACGCTCCCGGGGGTCTGCGCAAAAGCGGGGCTCGCGGGGAGAGGGGAGGGGCTTCTCGACCCGGGGGATTCGTAGCGTCGACGCTGGTGTCAGAGAAAACGTCTCGCCCCGCCGAGGGGGCAGAGCCGTCCCGGAGACGCCGGGCGCCCGGCCGCGGAGCGCGCCTTCGGTTTCTCTTTAGAACGAGGCCGCAGGAGGGTGACTTTTCCGGTTTCTCTCCTGTCCCCTCGCTCCCCACACTCCTCTAGATGGGCCCGGGGACACTAAGAGAATGAACGCAATGAGATCGGCATGCACTCGCGGGGTCCTTGTCACTGAGTCTGCAGAGACACCGAAATCTCGACCCCAACAAAATCGGGGTAAATTGAGGTTGCTGCGCGCTTTTGGGCGCCGACAGGGGAGTTGGGCCCAGCGGGGAGAAATGCCTCCGGCCGGGCCGAGAAACAGCGTCGGCGCCTTGTGCAGCCGCCAGGACCCGGCCGCAGACAAAGGCCCAAACGAAGGGGCTCCAGGAGCTGGGGGTGGGCCTAGCAGGTCAGCAGGGTGACGAGGCATCGGTCTATGCTGTCCTTGGAGCCAAGCACAAGCCTACAGACTCAGGGGGTGAACCTGGGGTCCCGGGTGTAGATGCTGGGGTCTGGGGTCAGGGACTTCCTCCCAGGAGCCCCAGGAAGGAAGGGGTTAAATGCAACATTGGAGGGCCCACAAAGGGGCGTGGGGTGCACACTGTGGAGCTCCAGCCCCAGCTCCTGTCCCTGCCCCAAACCTCCATGGGGCTCCCAGCTTCCCAGAGGCACTCTGGGGCCACAGCGAGCCTGCTGGGTGGGTTTGGCGCCAGTAGAGGTAGGCAGAGCAGGGCTGCTGGCAGCTCACTGCCCAAGCGGGAGCAGAAGCAGCTTGTCTCGGCCAAAGCTCCCTGGGTGCTGGGGACATGAAGCGGCGAGGCACCCACTGGAGACCGCCTCCTGTGCAGGCCTCCGGGAGAGGATCTCCTTCTGAGGCTGAGCCCCAGAGCTAGCCTGGGAGAGCGGGGAGATGCGGTAGGGTGGACACGGCTGGGGGCCTGGAAGCTAGAAGCGCCATCCCTAACCTGGCTTCTCCTGGAAGCAGAGGCTGCTAACAGAGAATCTGAAGGAGGACTCTACTTGTGAACCCACTGCCCAACTCAGTCTGTCGTGGCCCACCCTCCCTCGGGATGTCTCCAGGGCCTCGGAGGGCCAGACTGTTTTTGGGAGCCACCTTGTGCCCTGGGAACCCCTTTCCTGCACTTTCATCCTGTTTCACTGCTGTTACTGATCCCCTTAAGTTTGGCCCCCTCTGGAAGCTGGGCCCATGTCCACTGGAGGCCCCGCTACTGTGTCCACTGGACAGTCTCAGGCCGTGGGGTCCGCTGGGGCCTTCTCTGATCAGGCTGTGCAAGGTCACGCTAGGGAGTCAGACAGATCGTTAGGTTTTTTGTTTTTTTTTAATTTTCCCTGCCACCTCTACTGTAAGGAAAATGTCCCCTTGGAATTGCGGTGATCTGGAAGAAAGCAACGCGTTCTAAATAATCCAGAGGCAAATAGTGACATTGGTTTGGCAAAAGATTTTGAAGAGTGGCATCTGCAGCTCGAGCCAGCCGAGCTCTCCAAAACAAGGAGGGAAAACATGGACTGGGATCATGAGTTCTGAGGATACCTAGCCACGCTCTCTAATCTTGCAATTACTTAAACCTATAGTGGAAGAAATTCTAGAATCTATCCGCCGTCTTCCCTTTGACCTTTGAAGGAACCCGGGGACATCCGCCTCCCTCGCAGCTCGTGAAGTTTCTTTTCTTTCTTTCCCTAAAGGCGCAGGTCATCACAGCAAGGCTGGTGTAGCATAAACTCACACACACTGGCTTTACAGGATTTTTAGAAATACGATTTGAGTGGCTGGAGAGTTTTAGAATTTTAGGCAAGTTGGAGTTTAACTTAAACCACTCGACCCAACCCAGCCAAACCGTCTACAGCTAATGAGACAAATAACTCATTATCTAGGTTTCACGTCAGAAAGAAAATACCTAAACCATCATCCCCCGCCCCTAATTATCAACAGCCAAACACTGCTTCACTGGGGAAGCCACACAGAGTTGCATGCTGGTGGGCTGGGGGAGATAGTGTTTTTAAAAACCTACATTTAAGCTAGTCACGGAATTGATTTACTTTTTCCTTTATCGAATAGAAATCTGTTAAGATATGTGACTTGCTATCAAAGGGTGAAATTAAACTGTGAATTAAATTCAGACATTCCCCAAGTCCACCAGAGTCCAACCGACTTGGTCATTTCTTTAGCACGAGTGTCTAGCTGATGGTCATTCTTATATGCATAGTATGGGCGGTGGGTGTGGGGGTTTCTGTTGCACCCGGGGTGATTCCCCCATAGCGCTCAGGGGAGCAGTGCTGGCCTTTCGCCCGGTCAGGGGCCCTGTGGACACACACGCCAGTATGCCCGCTGGTGTCCACCTGCATGGGGGGTGCCTACCTTAGTCCCAGCATTCAGGGCGCCTTGTCAGGGCCCCAAAGCCCTTCCCAGGGCAGCAATATGGTCCATGCCCTTTAGGGCCTGGGACTGACTCTTAACACCTCCCCCTGCAGCTCCCTCTCCCCAGCAGGACAGTCCCATGCAAGAAAAAGCCCAGCAAAGCAATATTTGAAAGTGAAGGCACATTGCAGAAGTACTCCCCCCAAAATCTCTCCCCTCTCCCAACCCATGGAAGAAACATTCCGTTTCTCTGCAGACAGCCTCTCTGTGTTGTACTTCGTGTGATGGGGTTTCAGACTTCTGTGTGTGTCTCATCAGTTAATCCTCTAAGACACAACAGCCTCTGGGATGGCGGCAAAGTTCAGGGGCTCTGCCATGTGGAGTATTAACACCGGCTAGGAGAGAGAAACTCGATATGCACAAGGATTTCCCACACATGCGGCTAATGCCTTGGCATTTAGGCGGATTCACACCTGCCCCTCCACCGGGAGCCAGAAAGAAGAGTTGTTCTAATTAACTCCCTACTTTGAGCTCTGGGTTCCCGAGGCCAGGGCTAACTTTGGCGGCGGCGCTGCCTCTGGGTTACAGATGTTGCTCCCCTACACCCTCCCCCCAAACCGTGCCTGGTGGGGGAAGGGCCGGAGGTGGCCTGTGGAACACGAAGGTTTGGTGCCAAGGCATGGCAGACTCGCTTGGAGGGCAAAGAGCGGGTTTCTCCAACGAACGGCAGGCACCCTTTGGGCAAGGCTTAGGTTTTCTGTCTAATTCGCAGATACAAGTTCAGCTGCTCCTGGCGCTAAGTAGCCGCCCAAAGCTCAGCCTTGAAAATCGGGTGCGAAGCCAAGTCTCCGTGGGCTGGAGACCCGGCTCCGGGGCGTTCTCCGCAGTCGGCCAGAACGGATTTTGGATCAAGATCGCCAAAGAGGCGGGGGTCTGCCAGGGTCCGCGAGACGGCCCGAATGCAGGCCTCGGCCTTTCCGCCCGAGCGGGAGTCTACTTTCCGCAGTGGAAACAACTAGAAAACGCAAAGTCGAGCGAAAAAGAAAGCGACGGCGCCCGTACGCGTCCCGTCCGGGTGCGAGGAGAGGTCCCTCTCCAGAACCCGGGGCGTCTCGCAGGCCCTGGCTCCGGGGCGGGTGGGGGCCGGATGGGCCTTGCCGGGGGTGGGGTGGAGAGCCGTGCTCATTTCTGGGCACCCACCGTGGTCGCGTCTGCCCCGCGGGACGGGAGAGAGGAGGGGCCCCCAGCGCTCCCCGCATCACCCAGGTGTGGCCTGGAGGTGTCGGGGTGAGCTGGAGCACCGCGCCTCCCCTCCCGGGGGCCGTGGTCTCCGTGTTGGAGGCGGAGCGGGGCGCCCCACGCTGGCTTTCCCCCGGGGCGCGGGCCTGGCCGAGCGCGCACGCGGGCGCCAGAGGTCTCCACGCGGGCGGGGCGCGGGCGGGGCGCGTGGGGCGCGTGGGGCGCCGGCCTCTGCTCGCCCGGGTGTGACTAGGTCTCTCCCTTCCAGAATCGGCAGGCTCTGTCTGGACGCGGCTTTTCTACCCCTCGCCGCGGCAGCGGGTTGGGCGAGGGGATCCCTCGTGGGAGTTTCGCGTGTGAACCCCCCAGGAGGCCTAGGGGCAGATTTTCTCCTAGGGTCTCCGTGCGCCCTGCGCAACTGGGTAAGCAGCGAACCCCGGGGTAAGCGTGGTTTTAGGGGTGGTGCCTCGCCACTTGCCAGGTGCCCCGCGGCTCCCCGAGAGGGAGGAAGAGGGCGCTGTGGCTCCGGCGCTGGCCCGGCCCCGGGAGGCGGGAGGGTCTACACTCGCGCCCTTTAGCTCGGAGCAGGCGAGACGGGGACCCCGGCCCCGACGAGACTCGGGTGCACAGCGAGGGCCGGCGTCGGAGCCGGGCCCAGGGGATGGACTGCTGGGCGGCGGATTCCTCCCTCCGAGGTGGAAGCCTGCGCCCCAACCCCCGGGCGCCCGCGGACGGCGCAGCCCCGGAGCGCGGGCCGGCCGGGCGCGCGTCCGTCAACCGGCCGCCGAGGTCTTGGCAGCTCCGAGACCAGAGGTCCCCTGAGCCGCTGTAGCCGGCGCCGCGCGACAGAGCGGGGGCCCGGCCGGACTCGCGGGGAAGCGGGAGGGGTCGAGCCCCGCAGCGACTTCAAAGCCGCTGGTCGCGGCTCAGCGAAAAGGTGGCGCTCGGGGGCCGGCGGGGTCTGAAGCCGCGGTCCCGCCCCCCCCCACCGGAACGCCCCCAGACGAGCGACCGCGCTTCCGGCCCCCCCGGCCTCCCGCGCGCGTCCCCCGCGTCCCCCGGGTCCCTGGGCGCGATCGCCCGGCCCTAGCCCGAGACGTCCCCGCGCGGGTCCCCGCGGCTACGCAGCTGCGTGGCGCAGAGAGCTCTCCCACCGCCCCCCAAAATCAAAGCCTTTCGTCGTCTCCGTCCTCCTCCCGGGGCGCCGAGAGCGGGTCCGCCGAGGAGTCGCCAGCGAAGGCGACCGCCGCGCCCCGCCGCGCGCCTCCTCCCCGCTGGGGAGTCTGCACTAGTCTCAGAAGTGCGCACCTCGAAGAGGGGCCATCTCCGCGTAGTCCCCTAAGTCCCCGCCCCCACCCCCCAAAAAACCTGAGCTTTTTTTTCTTGGAGCGGAGAAGGGAGAGGGGAGGCTGGGCCCCGGCGGGGGAAGTTGTTTAAAGAGAAGCAGAGAGGTCAGAGGTGAGGAGGGATTACGGCTCGGTGACCCCTCTCATCCTCAGTGACCCAGGGAGGGAACCGCTGAAGCAGGGTGTCCGACATCTTTTTAAAGAATCTGAATTTCAGAGGGGAGAGCGCGCAGGTCCAGTGAAGACACAGAAAGGCGTAAATGACATAAAAGTCTGAAAAGAAAGAGAGAATGGAGGACAGGGTCTAGGGGATGCGCGGTCCCATCGCCCACGGCGCCCCTTTCTCGTGACGAGGGCGCCCCGGGCCTTGGCACCGCCCGCCGGGTCCTGCAGAGGCACCGGCTCTTGGACGGGCCAGTATTTTTGCACATCGGTCTGAGCAGTGACAAAGGTAAATAATGACTCAGCGTAACTGAAAAACAGTTGCACGTGGACCCCCCCAAAGGGTCTTAGGGACCCCCGGGATTGGCAGACCACATTTCGAATGAATGAATGAATGAGTGAATGAATGCATGGATTTCCCTACAGTCTCCGGAGGTGGACACTGGAGGACTGCCGTCCTTTAGCTCTTGGCACTGGATGGGCTGCACAGCGTCTTCACTTTGGAAAGGTGGCACAGCGTATGTGGCGTGAGTGACCTAGCAGGTCCCCCCCACCCTTTAACCACACACAGGAATGTGTCCACAGGCGGAGTGCAGGGCAGTCACCTTAGTGGGGCACACCAGGTTTTGCGACCAAACGAGGCGTGAAAGTGACTTTCGGTTTTGAAAGATTTGGATTTGGGAACCGTAGACTTCCGCTGTTATCCGCACCTAACGAGGGCACTAGAGACAGAAGGTTGACCCCCTCCCCGCCCCACCAACCCAGCCTGAGGCCTGCTGGTGGGGAAAGGGAGGGACTCAGATGCTGGGCTGGACTCGGATGCTGGTTGCGGAAGCCCAGGGCCTGCTAAGCTCTGCTCCAGGAGGTCTGTCCTCCTCCGCTGTCACCCATGGCCCTCCCGACGCGGGGACAGCCTGACAGAGGCATCCAGGATTAGGAGGGGCGCTGGAAGCTCTCGCGGGGGTTGGGAGCGGACCCTGGACCTCCACCCACCCCCTCTCGCTGCCAGTCTCCTGCGGGTTCTGACCGCAGCTCCTGGGGCGGTCTGAAATCACCAGGCGTTCTCCAGCTTTCCACACTTATTTTTTTCAGTATGACTCGTGAGAATCCAAATTCCAGCAGGGCCCCCAGGGCAGTTAGAATTGTAAAACCTGACATTGAAAAGGAATGTTGCCTCTTGACAAATTCTAGGTGGCTGAGTTCTAGGTGGCTGGTCCTGGGTGGAAGATGGTTCTCTTCGAGGTGTTAAGAACTATACATTTGCTTTAATAGCACCGCTCGGAAAAAACATTAAATAGGGAAAATTGTTGTGTAGGTCTGATCTAAAATTTGATTTCATACGTCACTGAAACGTAGTTAATTTCTTCAATTGTGAAAACAACATATAAAATGTATCACTTTGACCATTTTCAAAGCCACGGTTCAGTGGCATTTGGTACAATCGCATTGTGCAGCCAGCACCACCAACCATCTCCAGAACTTTCCATCGTCGCACACTGAAACTCGGTCCCCGTTAAGCAGGAACTCTCCCTGCCCCCCCAACTCCGCCGGCCCCTGGCACCCACCATCTACTTTCTGTCTCTACGAATTAGACAACGCTAGGTCCTCACGTAACTGGCATCACGCAGTATTCGTCCTCTCGTGACTGGCTTTACTCCGTGTGGCAGAACATCCTCACGGGTCGTCCGTGTGTCGGAATTCCCTTCCTTTTAGGGCCGGATGACATCCCGGTGCACGTGTACACCGCACTCATCTGTCAGTGAACACTTGCGTTGCTTCCACGTCTTGGCAGCTGTGAACAACGCTGCTACGAACCTGGGTGTGCAAACGTCTCTTTGCGACTCTGTTTTCAATTCTTTTGCGTAGACACCCCGGGGTGGGATGGCCGGATCATGTGGTAATTCCACGTTAACTTTTCTGAAAAACTGTCACACAGCAGCTGCACCATTCTGCATTCCCACCGGTGACGCACAGGGGTCCGATTTCCCCACATCCTCGCCAACACTGTGTTCTGGTTTTTGGTTTTTGGTTTTTGTGTTTTTTTTGATAGTAGCCATCCAGGCAGGTTTGAAGTTCTATCGGCTTCCAGCCTTTTGAAAATAGTGTTCCCTCCAACACCCCCCACACCTGTCTGAGGACCTCATCCCTCTCCTAGCCTCGCTCGGGGCCCCCCCATTTGGTGTCCGTCTTGCCGCCCATCACAGAGTGCCCTGCCCTCGCCTGTGCTTCCTCCCATATTCTACAGCCCGGCTCGGGAGAGCCGCTGGGTGACTCCGGAGCAGAGGTTTGCAGCTGGTGGGCTGTGCCTGTCCCATTCCCTCTGTTGGGGAGGGGATGGTGGGGGGAGAGGGTGGGGACAGCGTTAGGGATGGTGACCCTCAGGTGCGTCTGGAACTGCACTGTCCCCTAGTCACACGTGGCATCGAGCGCTTAAACATTGGCTCGTGTGACTGAAGCATTTTTATTGTAATTAACTGGAATGGAAATTTTTTTAAAAACCTGATTTTCGGCACGGCTCCTGGGAACCCCCATGCGCGTTTGGAACGATGTCGTGGTATGCGAGCGACTTTCAACTGCAAACTGCCTCGATGTCGACGGCAGGTCTGTAACTCCCGCGAAAACGCAGAGATGCTCTAAGCGTCAACCGCAGAAGTTCGACACCTGCAGCAGGTGCAAACCGCACACCGGCGTGTGAAGACTCGGTGCCCTAAACCCTGCGAAGCATCTCGCGGGTCACTGCCTTGGTTACGCGCGGAAATACTATTTCGTACATAGCGGGCTAACCGAATGCATTATTAAAATGAGTTTCACCTTGTTCGTTTTCTCTACGTGGCTATGAGAAAACTTAGAATTACACATGTGGCCAGATTTTATTTCTTCTGGAAGGCACTGGTGCAGAGGAAGGGGTCTGAGGCCGTCGAGGGAAGAGGAAGACGGGTAGAAGATGTTAACACCACAGGGAGCAGCGGAGCGGGGGCGGGGAGGCCCCGGGAGCGCACGGGGTGGCCTCTAAGAAGTCAGGGTAGGCTTGGGGCTCTCGCTTTTTGAGGTGGGGTGCACAGAGGTGGCTTTGGTTTCCTGTTGCTGCTGGCACAAAACCCCACGACCTGGGGGCTTAAGACACCAGGGATGTATTCACTTGTGGTTCTGGGGCCAGAAGTCGAAGGCGAGGCTCCTTCGAAGCCTCCAGCCGGACGCTTCTCGCTCCTGGCATCATCCGCGACCCTCCACGTCCCTTGGCTTACGGCCGCGTCCCTTGGTCTCTGCCTCTGGCGTCACGCGGCCGTCTTTCCCGTGTCTACATGTCCCCTTTTCTCTTCTTATAAGGACAGTCACGTTGGAAGGTGTCGGCATTCACATTCGGAGCTCACAGCCTGGGCCTGCCCAGGGTCCGGGCCCCCAGATCCCCACTGCATGCTCAGAGCCCCTGACTTTGACCTCTGTGCCCCCTTATCACGGCCCACCTGTCCTATGGCTTTTCAGCTGGCCTCCTTCCCTCTTACCCAAGAAGCACAAACATTCAGCCCACAGCAGCGACACATCAGGTGATGGGCAATGTGCATTTTTAACAAGCCCTTGGGTCGTTTTCCGCGCGTGAAGGTTCGATAACCTCTCTTCTAGCCAAAACGAGTTGTTGACCTGTGAAGCAGCAAAGCCGCGGGCCCTGCACCCCGTCCGCGTGCCCCCCGGGCACCAGCCGACAGCCCGTTCTCTCCCTGCTACTAGTGTGTGGTCTGTCTCGCGACCAGACTGTGGGGGCCTGGAGAGGGGCGTCTGTCTCACGTTGCCCATAGCTGTGGCGGCTGGCGGCTGCTTGAAGAACGCAGACCCCGACCCCTGGCTGCACCCTGAACTTTAAGTCGACCTGGGGCACGCAGGACACCACCCCCCACTGACCTGAGGGGATTCAGGAAGCAAAATCTGACCTTGACTTGTATTCAGGACCCCTCAAGGATGGAATGCAAAGTAGAAACCCACGTGTTTCTTTCAGCCTGCACTTCCTGACGGTAAAGCTTCTGCCTACAAACCCTTCCAATCTGCGTCCTCGTCCTCGGGGACAGGAGGTGCGCTGGGCCAGGGGCCAGGAGGGGATTCTGGTTCCGACATCATTAAGATGCTGAGCAGCTTCGGGCCATTCTTCGCTCCGCGGGGCCCCCGATGAAGGTTTGGGGAGTCTCTCCTGACACTGCTCCCCCCGGAGCTGTCCCCTTCCACAGGTGGCAGGCGGAGGGGACGCTTTCTAGGCTAATTGAGCATTGCCCCCAATTCCACCCTCTCCGAGCGAGACAAGGCTCTTGATTTTCCATGGATGGAAACGTGGCTTTAAATAGCACCTCATTTGCTTCCTGTCCCGCCGAGCCCGGGTCTCCAGAGAGCAGTGGTGGCCCACGGGGACCTTCTCTGGTCATATCCGAGAAGGAGGTGGCACTGGGAGCTGTCTCCGCCTCCAGGGAGGGGGCCTGCTTCCATCTCATTTCCAGGTGACGCTGTGACAATTAAAAAGGCGAAGAAACCATTTGCATTTTTCCTGGGTGTTAATGACCTTCCAAGCCAGCGTTCAATTGTCTGGTTTAAAACGCTGCATGAATAATCCGGCTGCCACGGAGTCCTCGCCAGCTCGGGCGAGAGCCTTCTTCCCTGACCTAGTTCCTAAAACGGGATCCGCCCGTGTAGCCCGCGTACACGCGGCTTACGCTTCTTCAGGTGGCGCTTTTACTCAGAGATCTCGCATCCAGATAAACTCAGTGTCGAGGTCTGGGGACTCAGACGGACGAGGCAGAGACCCAGCTCGTGTCACATCACCCGAAGCCTTAAATCTCCCTAATTTTCTGTCTTGGGTGCCGGGACACCTGCTGGCTGGCTGTGACCCGGCGCAGGTAGGCGTTGTAGGTGTGCAGAATGACACGGGGGCTCAGGATGACCTTGGGGCGTCGAAAGCACTGGGCCCTGGGTGCTGGCCGCAGGCGGTCAGGGCCGAGGGAGGCTGTGGGCTGCTGTGAAGCCGGGGTGAGGGCCCTCGCGAATACTCTGCTGTTTTTCTCCATTTGTAGACGAGGGATTTGTGAATTACCTGACTTTCCTTATACAGCCAGGAAGTGGGTGTCAACTTAGACCCTCCCGGCTCAGAGCTGGAGACCCCGACAGCTGTGTGTCCGCGTCTCTGTCCACCTCAAAGCCGCTTGCGGTTAGACGTGGCGCCGCTGTTCCTGGCACAGAAGGAGAAGGTGCCTGCTTTAGTTTGCACCTTCCACCCTCCACGCCCATGCCGGGCCCCTGTCCTGCCAGGGGGACCGGAGATTCCGCGGGCGGAGAGACGCAGGGAAGCAAACACGGATGCTGTCACAAAAGACTGCAGACTGCCGCTTACAAATGACAGACGTATAACCAATGTCGCCATAAAAATAAAAAGAAAGAAACAAACAAACAAACAAATAAATGAAAACAACAGATGTTTATTTTTCACAGTCTAGAGGCTGGCCGTCCGAGGTCACAGAGCCTCTGGGGGCCCTCGTCTGGGCTGCAGGTGGCGGCCTTCCCGCCGTGTCCTCGCATGGCAGAAGGGACCAGGACGCTTGCTGGGGCACGAGCTCCGTTTATGCGGCTCCAGCCCCACGACACAGTCCCTTCCCGAAGTCCCCACCTCTGATGCCCTCACCTTGGGGTTCGGGACTCAGCGTAGGAATATTGGAGGGACACACGCTTTCACACCACGGCAGATGGGATGGGGGGAAAGAGGCATCGACCCAAGATTTCATGTCACAATGTCAACCCAAGAGAGTGGCCTGGCAGGGCCATCGGCAGACGTGGGACACGTGGCTAGTTAGGAAGAGAAGTTTGTGAGCAGGAGGCAGGGCCGAGGTGACCAGCCGGCGAGGAGCTGGCAGAGCCGCGGAGGCTGGATGGCAGGTTGGAGACGATGGGTCACGGCCACAGTCTTCTGCTCGCGAGGCGCCCTCGGAGGGTGGTCCTAAGGTGCTCACCCGGGGGAGCTCTGTGTACACCACAGGTGTCAGTCATTAGGAAGGACGGGGCAGCGGCTGGAGGCAGGCTGAGGAGAGGGGCCCGGGGTCCCCCACGGAGTGTGCTGGGGTGATGGCGAAGCCTTCTCTCACCGCCTCGGAGGCCCCGCACTGCTGCCTCGGGCGTGGGCCCTGTGGGGGACCCTTGGGTTTGGGGTCCTGGCATCGGAAGGCGCACTGTTCTCCCCCGAAGAGGGTGTGAGGCAGCGGCAGGGGCGCCCAGCCCGCGCCCCCGTGTCGCCGTCTGTGGATGCAGAGCGTGGGCTTCCGTCTCCGCTGTGGCGAAGACTTCCCAGCCCAGAGAGTTTGTTTCTAACGCCGGCCGGGGGACACCGGCTCCCCGCTCCTAGCGCCCCCGCCTGCCCGGGAGCTGAGTGGGGGGGGGCCAGCACACCCATCAGCTCTAAGGGGGGTTTCGGCCGCTTCCCCGCTGAGCGGCAAGTCGGCTTCAAGACCTTAGCGCTGAGCCCCGTGAATTTAAGGGTGAGCCCTGGATAGTCATTAAACTGGGGGCCTTACAGGAAAAAAGGATCTTTTTGAAAATGCAATAAAATGACTTAAGAAAAAGATCCCCTGTGCCGGTTTGCGGAGTTCCTGGAGGCAGCTGAGGCGCCCCAGGCAGGACCTCCCACCTCCCCCAACTCCGTGGGTCTCCCTGCCGCCTGCAGACGTATTGGGGGGCCAGAACGCTGGCCCCAGAATGGGCCTCCCACTTTGTGTTGAGTGACTTTGTTTGGAGCTTGGAGCCTTTTGGTGTGTGTGCGCGTGCGTGGGTGCACATGTATACGCGCGTGCACGTGTGAGCTACATGTGTGTGCATGATTGTGTGCACACGCATGCGTCCATGTATGTGTGGCTGCATGTGTGTACACATGTGTGCACACGTGAGTTGTGTGGTGCAGCTCTGATCAGTACCAAAGGGATTGGAGGACATATTGGAGGGCACGTGGTCACGTGGGGTCCACGCCCGCACGCAGAGCCTGTGTCCAGCGCCCACGGGCCCGGGCATGGGCCGGTGGGCAGTGCTTGAGGGAGGACTGCCTTCCGGGGAGCGGGAGCCCCCCTCAGAGCGGGCTCTGCCACTGTGTCCCAGAGCAGGCCGTGGGTGCTGGCAGAGGGCAGCCGCCCATCAGACGGCACGAGGGCCTTGCAGGTGGAGAGGCAGGAATGTCCCGCGAGGCCACCGAGCCGAGCCTTCCATTTCGGAGGAGAAACTCCAAACCGAGACAAGTCGGAGGACATGCCCAGCGCCGGGCTCCGTGGGGAGGCGGGGCCGGGAGGAGCCTCAGCCGGTAGTGGCCGGTTTCGCCCGTCCCATGTTCGACCCTGGTGGGGAGTAAGTGTCCGCTCCACCCCTCAGGGCAGGGTGGCGGGAGGACGGCACACGGGCCTCCTGATGGCCCCTCCCAGAAGGGGGCCACGGGGCACCAGGTGACTCTACAGGGGCCCTGGGTCAGGGACCTGCTGCCTGGAGAGGTCACAAAACGGCCTGGTCCCAGGAGGGGCTGAGGCGGGACAGCAGTGCTGGCCAGCCCGGGGAGGACAGGCTAGTCGGTGGGACTCTCGAGGATGCCACGGTCCTGGGCAGGCCTCCTGGGTGAGCTGTGCAAGGGGGTGCCACTGAAGACCCCATGCCATGGGTGGGCAGCCAGCATTCACACGCAGCTGTCACCTCCTCCAGGGCCGGCCTCAGCTGCACCCTTTCCCTGGTGGCCGTGGCCAGTGATTGGTTGCGGCTGGACGGAGAAGGGCAAAGCTCACGGGGTAGAATTTGCAGCTAAGAGCTGAGAGGGATGGACAAAGTCCCTGGCTGCAGCGGGGGGCAGTCCCTAGGGAGCCTGGGCAGATCAGGGGACAGTTTCTAAGCAGAAGGATGACGAGCAGGGAGGGGCGGGAGCAGAGGCAGCAGGAGCCGTGGGCTCGTGGCTGGGTGCCCCTGAACTTCAGGAGAGGACTTCCTGACCTTGAGAAACACAGCCTTTGCCTCCAGGCGCTTGTCCGCAGCCCTGACAGATGGGTACCACTGCCACACAGCACGGAGGAGAGTCCGAGCAGGGGCTAGGGGCTGCAGGAAATGCCACCAGAGGCCGATCCTCTCCCGAATGCACATAGGTATATTAATGAGCCTTCCTATGCAAAGAGAGCCCACGTATCAATGACAGGAAAACAAACAACCGCGAGGAAAATCCAAGGATTTCATACAAGAGGAAATGAGATGAGGACACAGACACACAGAAGGCCAACCACGTGAGGACACAGAGAGTAGACGGCCGTCTACACGCCAAGGGGAGAGGCCTCAGGAGGAGCCAGCCCTGCCCACGCCCGGATCTCAGACTCCCAGACTCCAGATCCACGAGAGAATAATTGTCTGTTCTGTAAACCAGGCGGTCTGCGGCATTTTGTAATGGCGGCCCTGGCAGACTAATAAACTATCTCCATTTTTATAAAAACAGACAGCAGCAAAAATCCCCCAACATGTGTGTGCACACACGTGCATGCACCGGTGGACAATGTGAGACAGGCTACGGTCCAGGCTCCTGACGCTGGTCGCCTTGGCGGGCGGCAGGGTGGGTCGGGAGGGTGTCAACTTGCCTTTAATCTCCTGCATTGCTTCAGATGGGGCATGCATTGTCACCTTTGCCACCGAAAAGAACGAGACTCTGAAAGGAAAGAAACAGAGAGACAAAAGGAAAAGATTGTACTTGGTGCCTGGGTTCGACTGAGATTGTAAATTTATAGAAATTCCCAGAAATTCCGCATAAAACTGCCTTACAAAAAAAACCCGTTTGGTTAGGCATAGGACGTGGAAATTTGGAGAAAAAGTCAAATGTTCCATTTCTTCTGTCGCTGCTTCTTTCAGATCCAGAGCGAATCTGTTAGTCGCTCTAGGACTGTGACGCTGTGTGTTGTATGAGGTGGCTTGCCCATAAAATTACCATATTTTGTCTTTCATCAAAGAAGGACATTTTCTGGTAGTGCCACGGACGATCCCACGGGCACAGGCTTGAGAGGGGTGCAGGTCTCACCCTGGGACAGAGTCCCCTCTCCTCGGCCTGGAGCCCTGAGCACGACCAAGCCTGGGGGTGTCACCTCCTCTCCCGTGGGAACGAACCCCACCGCCCCGTTCCCAGCCCCGGAGGCGGCCCCCAGGCAGCAGAGGGCTGAGCACACTCGTCCCTGGGAGAGTGACAGGGCCCAGGGGCAGACTCGTGCCTGCCTTTTCATGCAATGTCTACCACCAGCTGCCCACGTGTTCACTCCCTTTGATAGGACACGGCCACTTTTCCTCCCGAAATCCTCCCGTGAGTGGTTTTTAAAATCATTTTTATGAGAATAAAGACCCAGACACAGTACAGAACCAGCACGTGCTAAACACTGGAATCAAAATGTTATCATTCAGAATGTTTCGGGGTCTTTAGAAATATATGTTTTAGGTGAGGGGGGAAGAGGGAGAAGATGCTGAATTTTTGTTTATTTCTACACGTTTACACCTAGCTTTAGACTCAGCCGCACCCGTGATTGGTTGGTTATTCTCCTGAGCTCATGAGTTTTCAAGCCAGGCATAGATCCGTACCTGTGGTCGCTGTGACGGAGAAACCCAAGAGGTTGCTGGCTGTCGTCACCCGCTGTGGTCACCTGGGGCACACTTCCCTCTGTGTTATTCACCGCTGTGTTCACTGTGCCCAGGAGGGACGAGGTTCCCAGGAAACGTCTGTCCTAGGAATGAGCGAACGAATGAGCGAATGAATACAGAATACGATACCAACACTGACCTTTAAAAGGTGTGCGGTGCCGAGTTGCTGGCCAGGTTGCTCGTCAGTCAGGAAGAGGAGACGGCGCCCCAGGACCTAGCACAGGGCTGGCACGCGGCTGGCACAGGTAAACACCTGTGGAATGAACGACCTCGGAAACCAGGCACGATCGCTGGCTTCGCCGGCTCCTAACCCCGAGGGGGGCACCCCCAGCATCCTGAAGAAGGAACGGGGAGCCTGGGGCCACACCTGCCCGGAGATGAGGCTTTTGGGGGGCAGGTTGGCGCGTCCTCTCATCTCCCATGACTCCGCGTGCAGCCCGCTCACTGCCCCGGACACCAGTCTCGCCTGCTCCGACTCGACTCAAGCGCCCCCTCTCTGGGACTGTCCTGTTCTCCAGACCAGAGGCCCGGAGCGCAAACCCACCACAGCCTTCAAGCCCCTCCCATGCATCTCCCACGCTGAGGGACAGTGCGGGGACACAGCCCGCGCCACCCTGGGACCCCACCTTCGCAGTCCGTCTCTGCCAGCTGAGGGTGTCTTCCAGGGACAAGGAGTGACGGCGAGTGAGGGTGGCCTGTGGCACGTGCAGAGCTGGCTCTCTGCTTGTGCTGAGGGCCTGTCCGGAGTGGGCAGAAGACCATGCACTGGGGGTTCAGCCCGTGAGGCCCCCAGAGGCACAAGTGCTTCCGCTTGCTTTGCTCGATGACTCCCTTGACCCAGAATGAGCACTTGGAGCTTTTCGAAGCCCACGGGGCCCTGCTGGGCCTCACGCGGGGGAAGTGGGGCGGCCAGCAGCCGGAGGTGGCGCTGGCAGCTCCCCGTGCTGCGGGAAGGTGGGGGAAGGACACCAGACACCCTTCATGTCACAGTCGAGGAGGCAGAGAGCTAAGGGGACTCCTGGCCAGAGACATGGAGGGGACTTGGAGGTCCCCGGGCTCCTCGTGATTGGAGGCGGTCAGTAGAGCTGTGTCCTCAAGGTGTCCACGGCCTGACCCCCAGAACCTGAAGCTATGTGACCTCATGTGACAAAGGGACTCCATAGATATGATCAAAGACCTTGGACGGGAGAGTGACCTGGGCTACCCAGGAGGCCCCTCAGCAGGGCCCTTCCCGGGGCCCGTGACCAGGACGAAGGGCCAAGGGATGAGCCGGGGCTGGCTCTGCGGGTAGGGGAAGGGCTGTGACCCAAGAAGTGTGGCCGCCCCAGAAGCTGGAGAAGGTTCTCCCTGAGCCTCTGGAACCGGCGCTGCCAACATGTGACTTTGGCCCAGTGCCGCCTGTGGCGGGGTTCCGATCTGCAGGACGGTAAGAGAGAAGATGCGTGTCGTTTCGCGTCACCGAGTTTGTGGCAGTTTGTCACGGCCGGCGCCAGAAACGAACGTCATAGGGGGCTGAGAGCTGTCGGGGTCCGGAGAAGCAGGGAGGGGTCTACTCTGCCTGGAAATTCCAACGAGAGGAAGGGAACCGGGGAGCGTCCATCCCCCGCAAGGTGACTAAACTGAGACCAGGTCCACCTCCTTCCGGAGCAGGTGGGTGGGTCGCCCGTCCCGTCTCTCCGGCCCCAGTTCCAGACGTGGTTCCGGGAGAGATGCTATCTGAGCAATTTCCTCTGCGTGTGCGCTCCGGTGACTCGCTGGCCAGGTGGTGGGGGCGGGGCGACCCTGCGCTCGGTGACTTCCACGGGCCACCTATTCTCCCTGGGCCAGGGCTGGTCCCCGGTGGAGTGGGGTTCGCGTGTCCGAGCCCTGACCATCTCTAGGGAGCCCCTGAGCGGAAAGACAAGGCCGAGGGGGCTCTGGGAGTGTGGCCGCGTCAGCCAGCGCGCCCCACGCAGGCTGCGGCTCGGAGTGAGTTGGGGCTGGAGCCAGCAGAGGAGAGCAAACGTGGCTTTGAGGGTGCTCTCACGCCCACCTGGCCCCCAGGGTGGCGGGCTTAGGGGACCTACCAGAGCCAGAATCCTCACCCACTCAACCACCTTGCAACGCCGAGCCTCCAGGGCCGTCACTGTGACTGAAGCCCGCACACGGCCCAGGCGCCCGCGTCTCTTTCCCGATGTTTTCAAATTAAGCACCTGTGTCCTTAGGGACGTGACTTCCCGCCTGGCCCTTGGCTCCCTGCCCGGCTCCTGGCACCCTGGGGTGGGGACGGTACACACCCGAGTTGGGTCAGAGTCTGGGGTGGGGTCCTCACGGCCACTAGTGAGGAAGGACGGGACACGGCGACCTGAACAAAGACTGAGCGCCCTACGGTGTGGCCCTGTGCACGGGCCCCCGATCTACCAAGGGTCCAGACATGGGTGCTCCCAGGAGCCAGCAGCTCCCTCTGCCCTTCGCAGCCTGTGCTCCCCCTATGACCCGACTCTGGCCGTCGGGGTTGGGCTGTCCTCAGTGAGAGTCGGCAGTGAGAGCAGGGACATGGGGACACGGGCAGGGGGATCCTTTCTGCCCAGAGACGGTCCTATCACAGGGCCCCCAGGCCTGGATTTCACTATTAGAGGCTCATTCCTTTGGGGTGAGCTTTCACTCCTAGGAGATTTAGCGGGTCTCCACGAAGATGTGCAGGGCTCTGGGGTCCTGGGGGGTGGGCCTGGCTCTGGGGAGGCGGGGCAGGGCTGAAAGGGGCAGGACAGGCGCTGAGAGGAGGGCTGGACAATAGGCTCCCACCTGGAGTGCTTGGGCTCCCACCCCCTCTGCCACGTGTCAGCTGTGTGGCCTCGAGGGAGTGTCCTCACTTCCCTCATCTTTCAGGCGGAGAATGACAGCACCCACCTGGGTTAAGCGAAATGGGTTAACGCCTCTGAACCACTCACCTCGGGGCCTGGCGCCCGATAGGTGCTGTGTACACATTTGTGAAATAAGGTCAGCTCCAGGCCGGCACTGTGACATCATCAAGGCATCAGACGGGCTCTGCTGTGCGGTGTCTCGTGCCTCTCCGGGCACCCGCAGGAGTGCAGATGCACTGCCCATCATCGGGGCCAGCACCTTGCAGCGCCCAGAGAACTCAAGTCGTCAGGCCCCCGCCTCAGGTCTGGGGCCGCGGTTGCCCTGACCCCTCCCGCCCGCCTCCCTGCTGCGGCCGGGCACCGGGATCTCCGAAACGGTATGAAGTTATGTGCTCGAGGAGCTGACAGCAGCCTCAGGCTCGACTTTTGATCCACCCGTCTGCTGACAACTTCAAAACAGGGCGGCCTTCCGGATCTCCTGCCCCGTAGTCGGTGGTGGCAGCTCTCCTGCAGGGGTGTGGCAGGGCGTAAACTCGGGGATGTGAGCACAGAAGGAGCTTCGAGGACACAAACTGTCACAGCCAAGGCCACTCTGTCTGGCAGGGAGACCTGGGGGTGGCCTCCGAAGGTCGGTCCCTCCGCCCCTTCGTCTCTTTTCTCCTAGGCCCCCAGCTGTCCCTCTCTGGAAGGGGCGCCTGTCCGGCACAAGCACAGGTCAGGGGATCCTTAGGGACCCGCGCGCATGAGCCTTCGGCGGCGGCCTCTGGGCGTGTGGCGGCTGGAGAGAGCTGCTGCCTTCGATCTCAGGCTAAGCTCTCGTCCTGATGTCAGCACTGCAGGTGTCTCTCCCGCGTCTGTGCTCGGACCACGGAGGCCAGGACTGCCCGTCTACAGTCTGCCCGTCTCCCGAGAGGCCGGAGGAGGATCTTTGCCGAGCTTGGTGGCGGGAAGGAGGAGGAAAGGCAGACAGGGGCCGAGGAGGCTGGAAGTCCACGGTCAAGGTGTCGTCGGGGCTGGCTCCTCCGGGGCCTCTCTCCTTAGCTCGCGGTGGCCGTCTCCCACCGTGGTCATCTCTCTGTGTCTGCGTCCGGACTGCCTCTTCTTACAGGGACACCAGTGACGTGGGATTAGGGCCACCTGCATGGCCTCATTGTACCTGAATCACCTCTTTAACGACCCATCTTCAAATACAGTCACATTCTAAGGTGCTGGGGTTCAGGGTTCAAGGTATGAATCTGGGGGACACAATGCAGCCCAGAGACATCCTTCTTATGTACTTTTTCCCTCCTGTAAAGATTACGTCCACGGCCTCGGGCAGGGGACACGAAGATGGCTGAGACAGTCTCTCTCTTTCGAGAGCTAGACTCGTTCGCGCGGTCACACTTGTACCCAGCACGCAGAGGGAGACTCGCGAAGGTCCCAAACAGGGCCGTGTTGGGCGGGATTTCGTGCCTGTGGGAGCAGGTGGCCTTCTCAGAAGTGTCATTTGCTCTGGACCGGAAGTGAGCAGGTTTGGGCCCTGGGGGCAGAGGGCACGATGTCTGCGCCAAAGGGACCTGCCTGAGCGAAGGTACAAGGTTTGAAGTCCCCTGGCCTCCCGGGAACTGTGGGGCGCACAGCCACCGAGGGGCTCACGGGGCCTTGTCCACGGCAGGTCTTGGAGGGTGCTGCATGCCAGACCAGGAATTCTCTAGCAGAGAAATTTGTGACTTAGCTGGTCACCGAGCTGGGACCCCAGTAGCACATTTGGGGAGAGAGAAGTAAGCCCAAACTGCTCCTCTTGGTTTAGAGAGTGTAGCCAGCGGTCAACTGTGCTTCAGGGACATTGGCCGGACCCGGGATTCAGGCTGGTGTCCCCACCGATGGATGGACCCCAGCTGCAGCTGTCAGCGCCCAAGCCCAGTGCCCGTCCCGGGGGTGGGGCGATGGGGGAGAGGGGTCTGCAGGCTGGACAGCCACAACCACCATTATTAGTTTAAAAACTGTTTTGTTCTTTGAGGAGGAAGAGAAGGAGGGATCACACAGAGGCATCTGGGCTTTGTTCCCAGGCAGTGGGGGATGGTTGAAAGTTTTGAACAGGAGTTTCCGTCATAAGATTACGGGGCGATCGCTCTGCGTGGCTCACAGGCTGGGAGGGACACGTGAGGAGCCTGGATCCTTATTATCTGTCAGATTCGGTTGCGCCCCAGCTCTTCGAAAAAGTTTCCCCTCCGGTTTTAATACCGCGCTTGAATTACACGTTGAAAGATCTTCCCCATCGAAGCTGTCGCTTTCAGCCGTGAGCAGGGGCTGCCGGGCGGTGGGGCGGGGAGCGAGGCCCCAGAACAGGGGTGCCCAGCCCCCATCCGGCTCCAGCGCGTGAATCTGGTGCCCAGAATGAGGCCGAGCCTTTCCGAGGTGCCACAGTCCCCCGTCTAGGGAGACTTCCGTAGTCCTGCGAAGGGTTTCTGAGCACGGGAGGCTACTCCGGCTGGGTTCAAACCCTACTTCCATGCCGGCCGGGCTTCCGACGGCAATGCTGCCCGCCGGCGCCTGGCAGTGTTTCTGAGCTGGCAGAGTCGGAAACTTTGATTTTCTGCAGCTTGCACGGTGGAGCCTTCGGTGTGTTTTAGGCTTCGCCGCGTGACTGGCCTTTTTGGAAGGGGGTGGCGTGGAAAGTCACGTCAGTTCGCCCCGGCGTGATTGGGGACCGAGGGTGTGATTTGCGGGCGCATTGTGATTCGGCAAACTGTGTGCGTTTACGTGGACGCTGATGGCAGGCCCCGGGAGGCCGGGCGCCGTGGGCTGGAGTCCGGCCTGCGTTCAAGTGCTGGCCCCATGGGGCCGTGGATCGCGTGACCGGAAACAGACAGATGGCTCCCACCGTGAGTTGTCTGGAGGACCTGGTGACACCAGCACGAAGGGTCACGAGCTGTTCCTGACAGCCGAGCCGGCCGCCGAGTGGGCTCGGTTTGCGAGAAGGATGCTCAGTGGGAAATACGTCCCTGTGACGGTGACGGGGAGCCCTGGAGTGGGGCGAGCAGTGCTCGGAGCTAGACAGAGCCCCGGCTCCCCTCAGCTCTGCCTCCCCCCGGAAGACACAGCTCGCCTTCGAGGGGGTGATGTCATCATGCTTCACGCTCTGTGGCCGAGTCTGATAACTGCCCCCCAAGATCTGTCTCCCCCTCTTCCTTTTAGTAACAGAACCCCACCAATGGGTGTCAGCTGGACACTTGACTACAGAGAGACGGCGGCCAGCGGTGGCCGGTGAGGGAGCACTGGCCATGGGAAGAGCAGGCGCCCGTCACCCCCCGAGGAACGTCCACACGAAGGCAGCTACCTGCCCTTGACTCTCCTCTCCCTCCGTCCCCCGCCTTGTCCCCACGAGTGCCACACTGGTGGGGACAACACGCTACGGCATGCAGAGCTACAAGGCGGAGGGGCCGGGACCCCTCATGATGCCTGGGGCACAGCTGCTGTCCCTGAGGGCCACCGTCCCCTCTGGGCTGCTGGGTGGGAGGGAAGGGGCCTGTCCCCCAGGGCCCCGCCCTGGACGGACACCTCAGCAGGGGGCGTTCACTGCTCTATTACTTCCCGTGGGGCTTCCCGTGGGCTCAGTGCCACCGCTGTCCCTCCCCCGAGGGACCTGAGGCACACGCGGGTCACGTGGCCTGTCTCAGGACACGGCTGGTAGGGGGCAGGGGCAGGATGGCTCCTAACCACTGGGCCTTCACTGGGCCAGCGAGTGCCAGGCCACCCCGTGAGCGGACGTGCCCTCGGGGGAGACGAAGGCGCTTGCCGGCCACTCAGAGGTGCGGGCTGTCTCTGCGGAGCCCCAGCTGCAGCCGTGTGCTCCCTCCTGTGCTGCCGTCCCTCCGTCCCTCCGTCCCTCCGTCCCTCCGTCCCTCCATCCCTCTGTCCTGCCTCGGCCTTTTCTGCAAGCCACCTGGGCTCTGCCGCTTGAACGGGAACCGGTCAGATGTCAGACAGGAGCGTGAGACGGAGTCCTCCTCGCGAAGAGAACTGGACAGAGACAGTGTGGAGAGACAGATGTTGCAACATGGAGAAGAAGCTATGCCTGTCTCTTCTTGGAAAGCTCTGGAACCTTCAGACCCCAGAAAGGAGCTTGGGCACGAGAGGGGCCCTGCGGTCCGTGGGTGAGCGGGATGGGGGAGCCGTGGCCGCTGTGAGTGGCAGGACAGACGCGGAGCACACGCTGCTATGCGAGCAGGTGGCTGAACGGTCACAGAGCCACGCCGAGCGGGAGCCGGTGAGCGGGCACACAGGCTGAGTCTGGAGTCCTAAGTCCTGCGCCTGGCCCAGAGCCACCAGCCGTGTGACACTCAGGGGGGCCGCAGCCTCCTGAGCCTCAGTTTCTTCCTCGTGATGCGGGAACCTGGCCGTGCGCTCCTGAAGGTCTCTGGGATCTCGGCTCCGTGAATCCCACTCTGCTCCTGGGGCGCAAGGCCGCCCCCCTCCTGCTCACTCTTCCCCCTACCCCCACCGGCATCCCGGGTGCCTCGTGGTCCCCCACTGCTCTAAGGCGCAGGGCGTGAGGTCCCCAGGGCTGCTATAACGAAGGACAGTGACACCCCGGGCTGCTTACGATGACAGACATTTGTTCCCTCAGCTCTGGAGGCCGGAAGTGGGGACCAAGGTGGGCAGGCCGCCTCCCTCTGAGGCTGTGAGGGAGAATGTGTCAGGCCTATCCCAGCGCCCCGCACTGTCTGGGGACAGAGGGGGTACCACTGGCCTCGGTCTGCACCGCGGTGAGTGCCCTTTGTGCTGGCTCCCTGAGGACGGACGGGTAAGCACGCACGCTGACTTTCTGTCTCCAAGACACCCGCAGCGGGAGCAGCATCTGCCAAGGGCGGCGCCCGCCCCTGGCACCTGCCCCAACCGCCTTCTCCACGGTGCCCTTCCCTGCCACACGGATGGGAACGCCTCGTGTCCGTTTTCCAGAAGATAACCGCAGAGCGACACCCCGCACGGTGTGTGTGTGGGGGGATGGCGCACACAGGGTGACGGTGAACTGTACCCGCCTCTGCAGTGACAGACTGCCCAGGGACCGGACGCGCCCTCCGGGCCGGTGCGTGTCTGGGATGGGAGGGCAGAGTGAGCGTGTCCACCTCCAGGCGAGAATCAGACAGCCCCCCTGCAATGGCTGCCTGGACTTCTGTCCCCGGGGGGCTCAGGGTGACCACCTCAAGATGAGCCGGGGAGCCTCTGAAACCGCCTTTCCAAAAGCACGCCCGGAACACGTGTTTCAATGCCAGTCTGCACAGAATCTACGCATCCCTCACAGTCCCGGACACGGGACAGAACGGCTGCCCTGCGCCAGAAGCATCCCTGGCCGTCACGGGCAGATTATGTGACGAGGCCCCTCCATCCCCCGGGGGCGGCTTCCCAGGTTCTCAGCAAAGCGGTGAAGTCGACAGCTAAAGAAAACGCGATCCTGTCGTGCTGGCGGCTGGTGTGCAGATCCGGGAGGAAGCAGCTCCGACTGACGATCGCACCGCAGCGATTCCCCGCTTCCCCGTCCGGCCCAGGCCCCCGCAGCCCAGCGCGGCCCCCGCCCCCCCGACTTCCCAAGGGAGCCCGTGCGGCCTCGAGCTCACTCCCCTCAGGGCTGGCGGCTGGAGCTGTCCTGTCCTCCCGTCTTACGCTTGTTCCTTTTTCGGATATTTTCGCCTCTTTACACGTCCTCCCAGCGAGGAGGACGGAAATTCTGGAGCCCGGCAGAATCACTCTGCGCCCTGGTTGCCCATTGGGAGTCTCTGAGCCCCGCCGCCCCAGCCCTTACGAATCCTGCGTCCCCGAACCCCACATACTGAACCCCACTCTGTCAGCAGCCCGGGGCCCTTCGCAGAAGGCAGGAGGCCGGCACGGTCCCCTAGCACGCGGGGGTGTCACACGCATATTTTAGTGAAACTGGAAAATACATGCTCTCTGGTTTCTCGTCTTGCAGTATTTCCCAAGAGACTCCAAGCTGTGAGTTTTTGGATCTAACGGTTTCCCCACTCAGACTTACACGCCCGGCGAAGACGCTGCTCTCACGAAACGGTGTCCAGTTCGGTTCCACCTGGATGTCGTGCGTCCCCACCGCTGATCAGACCCCGCCCTCTGCCCCCGGGGCCAGCGCAGGTCACGGCGTCGTGAGCGGTTCCGTGGCGTCTGCCGGTCCAGCCGCCTCTGTACCTCCGTCTGCGTTAAGAAGCCAGGTGACACTGAGCAGTGCGCGCCCCTCGCTGCGGCCACGGTGGCCTGCGGAAGGGGTGGCCGTCTTGTTTCACGTAGGGACACAGCTGAAGGAGCTCCGCGGGGCGCTCAGAGAGCTCGGGCCTCCCTCGATGGTGCAGAGAGCCCGTCGCTTCCGCTGCTGACGTGGTGAGGGGTGATGATGTCACATGTGACAACCCGGGGACACTGTGCCGCCCTCTGCTTAACGTATGGTGCCTCTGTTCGCAGCGCCCACCGGCCACCGCTAAGGAAGGAAGTCCCCACTTCCCCTGGGCTTCCCCAGAGCTGGCGGGGGTCCGAGTGTCACTGGCAGGCGGGGCCGCTGCCCGTCCACTGGCACCATGGTGAACGGCGGTCATGAGAGCAGTGACGATGCCCGGGGACCGGGGACCGGGCGGGGGTGAAGACGTGGCAGGCGGGGCCAGGGCTCCTGGACTGTTTTCTTCGAGCAAGTCCCTGCAGGACGCTTCTGTGGGGCGGTCACCCTCGCAGCCAGTAGGTGGCTCCAGCACTCATCGGTTTGCCTCAGGGGGACGGAGGCCTGGTCCCTTCCCATCAGGGGAAAGGGGACACCCTGCCCTGCGGCCCCTGGGCTGCGTCTCTCCCACCTGCCCACCCACGCGGCTCCACCCCCCCGCCTGCTCTAGGGCCCCGGAAGGAATGGCTGGGGCACAACCAGTGGGCTCCAGTGACCTGCGACCTTCCGCTCCAGCTTGGGCGGTGGGAGGCCCAGCGACCTGAGGCGGGAGGAGAGGGACCACCGGTTCCCTGCTCTTCGCCTGTGGGGTCGCTGAGGCCCGGCTGGCTCTCTCCCTAGGTCCAGGCGACCGTGTCCCCCTCCACCAGACTGGCCACCCTCTCCGCCTTGCCCTGCCTCACAGCGCAGACAGGGTCCACCTCATTCTCCCTCACCCAGCGGCCGCTTAGCTCTCGGAACCTCGGACCGTAGGCTTCTCCACAGCCACGACTGTACCCCGATAAGGATGCTTTGCTTTTTAGACATGGGGGTGCTGAATGAGAGACAGCCGATGAGTCGGAATTTAATTAGCTGCCTCCAACATGCCGACCCCACAGAACCACATTCTGATCGATGCAGGCGTATGCATAGCGCCATCTTCAAATAGAACACGTCACGTGCTGAGCTGGAGGGACCTTCGCACAGCTAATTTGAAACAGCCCTTGACAGGTGAAGAACCTAAAGGGCATGACAGGATCGCGCGCACGCGGCGTGACTCCACGTGGCTCTCTTCCCTCCGAGCCGGGAGGCGAGGCCGTGGGTTCCGGTGGGGGAGACCGGAGCCCCCGGCCCAGTCGGTCGCTTTTCCGTGAGTCTGCCCTCCAAGGTAGCTAGAGCTAGCTTCAGCGACAACCAGCGGCTGCCTCTGTTCAGGGCTCAGCGCTTCCCGAAGCACCTGCCCCTTTCTGCTGGGGTGCTGCCTGCCCCTGCACACGTCCGCCCCTCCTCCAGACGGTGGGGGATAAAAGCCACCTCGCAGATCTGAGGTCCTGCATGTGACGGACGCGTGCGGCCCGCAGCACCTGCCCGGGGGTTTGGGCTGTTACGGGGTCACGTCAGCTCCTCAGACTCGTGCCGTGCACACACATCATTCCCGCCGTGAGCTGGCGCTCAGGCCAGGGAAGGGCTGGAGGAGCAGCAGACCCGGGGGGCCAGGGCGCCCCGCTGTCCCCCGCGGCCTCGTGGGCTGCCGGGGCACGTGGTCCTCGCTCAGAGCCGCCCCGGGCCATCTTCAGGCCTGAGCGGGGGAAGTGGCACACAGCACGCTGAGGGAGGACGTTGGGAGACACTCAGGGACAAGGTGGCCGTGTGACATGTGACGACGGTGGCTGCCACCAGCCAAGGATGCCACAGAAGCTAGAGGCAAGGAAGGCCCTGCCCACAGCTCAAGCTCAGATTTCCAGCCTCTGGAACTGTGAGAGAATACATTTCTGTTTTAAGTCCCTAGTTGTTGGGACTTTGTGACAGTGGCCCCAGGAAATAGGTAAGGCGACAGAAATAGGTAAAGCGACAAGTGGAGGGCAGGCTCGACTCGGGGAGGCAGAGGACGACTGTCCAGTCCATCCCGAGCAGCCCCACAGCTTGTGAGGAGGCTGCAGGGAAGCCGGAGGGGACACACTTAGAGGCACAGTCGGCCCGACCGACACGGCACTCAGCAGAAAGGACGTGGCCCAGAGTGGGGACAGGAGAGGAGGGCCCGGGTCCTCCACTCGGCTCCTTCATGAATGAGGCCATCCGGCCTGAAGAGTTGAGAGGACTTCCTCAAGGTCACACTGAAGGTCATAGGTCAGTTAATGGCAGAGTGGCTCCGTGGCGTGCCTTTCCACCAGCCAGTCTCTGCCCCGCCACCTGCAGCTACTTTGCAGCTCCCCCCACCCCCAGTCATGTTCCACGGCCCATCCTCCCACCCAGCTGCCAGCTGCAGGCTGGGGACCTCTACCTGTCCCCAGGTGCCAGGTCCCAGCATCGCCCCTTCTCCCTCCCAGGTTCCAGACTCCAGCCACACCTGCCAGCGGTCTGCTCAGGGGGTGGGGGCGAGGGGTGCTTTCTTAGCTGAGCCCCTGCTCCTCCCTCCCGCCCGCACCCCTGCTACCACAGAAACCCAGCTCCAGGTGGAGGAGGGCGGAAGGTGACCGAATCCCTGCCTGCTGACAACTGCTCTGTCCTCGAGGCCTGCCACCATGAGCCTCTGCCCCCCACCTCGCCTGCTGGGGCCCTCCCCATCCCGGTTGGAGCCCCAGGCGCCGGGCAGGATGCAGGGTGGCGCCGGCCACAGGCTCCTGGGCGCACCCCTTTCCTCACCCCACTCTGGTCCGGTCCCCCAAGCCCCACCTGGGACCCTGGACCATGAACCGAGACCAGGAGCAACTCTCGGCTGAGAGCTCCTGTTCCTCCAGTGGGGCGGGTGGGGTGGGCGCCTGGTGGGGGGAGAGGGGCAGCAGCCCACCCCACGCAGCCCAGTGGTGGCGGCACGGGGCGGGGGCTGCTGGAGAGAGATGCCTCTGACACTCACCTACGGACCTGGGGCCCCACAGCTGGCTGCTTTTCTCCTGAGGCCACATAGGAGTCAGGCTTCCGCCCCTGGCACACACAGTCACACGCACGCTCACACATGGACGCGCACATGCTCACACGCACGCCCGCCGCATGCATGCTCCCCTCCCCCCAGCGGTACCCCCCTCCCAGGAACCTGACCACAGGGGCCGAGCCTGGGGAGGGTCTGCGGGTCTGCAGCCCCTTGGGGGCCGGGTCTGAGGACGGAGGGGTGGGCCCGGCCTTTTCCACTTACTAATGGGCCCCAAGGACAGGCCCGCTCCGCCCGGAGCTGAGGAGCCAGCAGCCTGCGGGCCTGGGGAGGGGAGGGGCCGCGGGAGACAGCGTGGCCAGCCTGCCAGGCTGGCC
The DNA here is from genome assembly GCF_902729225.1 of Pteropus medius. NCBI lineage: Eukaryota > Metazoa > Chordata > Mammalia > Chiroptera > Pteropodidae > Pteropus > Pteropus medius. Next base: position 1,707,550 of record NW_024340847.1, read on the forward strand.
TGGGCCACGGGTGGGGGGGCTTCAGGGAGGGGCTCGCCCTGGCAGGGGGTTGGGCTGGGCCCCTCCCCCTCCCTGCACCATGGGGCAGCGCGGTGCTGTACCCCGGCTTTGCTCAGAGCCCCTCAGAGGCGGAAGATGGAAGTCGGCTTTTGTCTGACCCGGTCAGACGGAGCCGTTTTGTGGGATAAAGGCTTAACGCTCGGTGAACACGCAGAAAAAGCGCAGCGCTGGCCCTCTGACAATCCCATTGTCTGGGGTCTGAGCCTGGGCGGCTCGGTCTGGAAGCGCCAAGTTCATGACATTTCAGAGAAATGATCCCTGGAGGGGGGAGGGGCGGGGAGGGCGTGCAGGGGAAACAAAATCCTAAAACGCAGAGACAGCGGCATCTGACGCCTCTGCCAGCCAGAGCGCCCCTCCGCTCCCCCGCCACTCCATTCAGACCCGGTGGCTTTCTGGGACAGCTCCGGGTGTGGGAGCCAGGCCCGTAAAGTCAGGAGCGCCAGGGGCTGCCATTTGCAAGGGGAAGGTGCTCCTGGGACCATCAGCAGAGTGCCGGCGGCCATGAGCACAAGCGCCCCTTGTCCCACTGCCCTGCAAGAGAAGAATTTGCCAGAAGGACTTTGTGTGACCCAAAGAGTTTATGTTACAGAGCTAGAGTGTTGTTGTTTCGTTGTTTTCTTCCATTTTTTATTACTGTTACTGCCACTAGCTTTGAGACAAAAGACTATTTTCTGAGCGGGGGGGTGGGGGTGGGCGAAGGGGATTCCATTTTTAGGGTTTAATTTGTTTAACGTGCCTGTGCGAAAGCAAATAATTCGGGAGAGAAAGCGAAGGAGCCAGGAAATTGATGTGTTTTGTCTCCAGCCAAGTTTCCCTTGAGCGGTTTCGTTTGCTTTCTGTCTGGTCGAGCGGGCTGTGCGCTCGGCCCTCCGGCGTGCCGGGCCAGCCCGTGAGGCTGCTCCCCGGGGCCTGGGGTGCCCAGGGCCTCTGAACCCCTCGGCCCACTGGCCAGGTAAAGCGTCTCTCCCCCTCCCCCGCCCCGAAGAACAAAACAGGGCCTGGCAGAGAAGCGTTCTAATGCCAGGAGGAAATAAGATTAGGCCAGAATATCAGCAAGGTAAGTCGGATTAGCGGCAAGGTTCAATACCTTTCGGCATTTTCCTGCGATTTTTAATTGTACAAAGGTGTATGTTTCCCTTCGCTGGTCTTATTTAAAGAGGCTGTTTGTTTGTGCCCAAGAGGTAAATGGCGAGTGATAAGGCTCTGTGTGGAACTGGAAACGCATAACCTTGCAAAATGACATTTTGCCTTGTACGGTGTGACACGCACGGGCAGAGAACAGGCAGTGAGGCCACCGCTCTTTGTTAATGCCTCTTGCCCCCTAGCGTCGCTCAGATAGAAGGACACCCCGGGAGCCGGCTGCAGAGGTGGCAGTGGCTGCCAGTGGCTCCCCACCGGCAACGGGGAGGTGGCGGCAAGTCAGTTCAGTTTTAAATACCCAGACAAAGTCGGTGTTTAAAAGCTTTTGAATGGGGCCGTAGATCGTTAAAGCGAGGAAGGAAAGTTCGATGGCAAAAACCTGTTATTTATACTGTGGAAGAAACATATATCTGTATTGCATTTTGCCACATGCTAATGTAGCCTAGATCTGTGACTCAGTCTCGTGTGTGTCATAAATTAACACAGTTTCTTTGGGGTGAGGCAAGGGGACATTTATAATGGTTTTGGTTTGTAAGTCATCTGGCAATGAACTTTGGAGGCAGAGGGCTGCAGCTTCCCCAGTAGCCAAGGCCGGGCCATCAGCGGTGGGGAAGTCACCCAATCTGACTGTCGGTGGCATTTCTGAAGGTCCTTTCCAGGATGAACGGCAGGTGCTTTCCAAGATGAACTGCCCGTAGAAAGCCTGAGGGGAAAGAATCAATTTGAAAGGTTTTTGAGGATCCAGCTGAGAGAGAAACACCCCTGCAGAAGCTTGAGGCCCAAGAAAACAGTTCCGCTCTCCGAGTTCCCCCTTTGGGGGGAAGCTGGGGGAGGGGACGGGGCTGGGATTTCGGCTTCCATTTCAGACCCTGCACATAGCCAGGTGGTCCCTCGGCCTTGGAAGGTCATTTCCGTAGACAGAGACAGGTGTCCCCCAAAGAACTATGCAGAGTTAGGCCCCCGGGACGGCGGTGCTGGATGCAGGACCGCGCGGGCTGCTGTCTGAACGCGGCCGGCGGGCCTCCTGCCTGTTGCGGGAACGGAGGGAGAGGGGTTCGCTGCGTCCCCGCGGCGGCGTGGCGGGCCTCGTGCACCCGCGCTGGACAATTCCCGGGCGCAGTGATCTTGGGAGGGGCCCTTAGGCCAACGCAAGGTGTCTGTAATTCCATTTTGGTTAATCTGGCGGGCGGGGAGGCAGGGTCTTGTTTATTTTTAAATCTCCTTCCTCTCTCCCGTGTTCAGCGTAGATGCTAGGGGCGCATGGACCTCGGTGAGTCCCGTCCCGCCGGGGCCGTGTTTCCCCCGCTCGGTTTGCGAATTCAGGCGTCGGCGCTCATCCCCGTGGCTGCAGAGCTCAGGCACCCGGTATTTTCTCTTAGTGGGGATAAGACCCCCGATCCCTTAGGCCTCAACTCTGTCCTGGTTATTCAGTCGGCTGCTTTGAAAGTCCTAAAGGCCTGGAGAGCCCGCCTCCCCCCTCCCCATCTTTAAGCTGCGAAATCTTTGAGGGGTTTTCCTTTACTCGAACCCAGACCCACTCGGGGTTCTCACTCCGCCAGGGGTCCGGCACCAGTGCCTGAGACTCGGGACGCAGATGCGCGTGACAGGAGAGCGTAGGACCGCGCACACCTGGTTCTCCTCGGCTCATTTTGCTGGAAACCTGATCTTCATGTGACTCCGAGGGGTCCCCAGACTGGGGCACGTTGAGCGAGCGTCCCGATGGAACGGCAGGCCTGGAGAGGCGGGCTGGGGAGGGCAGTTCTGCTGGGCGCGAGGGGATCCGGGTGCGGGAGGACATCCGGGCGCCGGCGGGTGCGCGGCCCCGTGTGCGCGGGATGCGGATCCCCCCGCGGATCCCCCAGGTGTGATCTCTGCGGACGTGCAGGACCAAGACTGTCCTTTGCCTGTTAATAGTGTTGCCCGTTTAGGCAGAAATTGAAAGTAGAGATGAGCACCCTGCGCGGGGAAGGAGGATCCGCGGAAGGTCGCTGGAGCCGAGGGGAGGGCGCCACGCTCTGCTCTGCGCCACGTGGAGGAGATTTGGGGGAGGGGGCCACGAGAGGAAGGGGTTTTCCTTATCAACCCAGAGACTACTGGGGAGACCCAGAGGCCAGGTCTTCTAAAGTCTGCAGCCCTGCCTCCCACCTCCACCCCAAAGGCACAGCAAATAATCATCACCAACACCGCGGCCCGTGTTTGTGCCTGGTGGGCTGCGCCCGCCCGCCCGCGCGCAGACGCTGCTCCAATGATCCAGGGCCCGGGGTCCGCCCTGGGAAGCCTCGCTGCTTTTGGCGCTGATCACCGAGGGGCCTGGGGCTTCCTCGCAGCAGAGCGGCCCTTCCCGGCAAAGGCCCAGGAGCCGCTGGCCCTGCGGTTGTTATGTGTGTGGTTTTCTTGGGAAGAGGGGCTTTGGAGACGGGCAGTGCCCTGGCAGAGAGTAGGGGAAATACTAGGAGACGCTTGGTAAGGATTCAGACCCAGAGCCAAGGAGGCCAGCTGAGCCAGAGTTCAGGGAAGCCCAGACGGGCATGGGCCATCACGCTAGGTCTGAGAGAGTCACACGCCAGGGCGGCCGCCCTCCCTTGCAAGCTGGGAGGGTGGGCACTGAGCACAGGAGAGGCCCAGGCAGCCAGGCAAGTCCGATGCCTGCTTCCCACCACCAGCCGTCTTAGGGGAAACCAGTAAAGTCCATGACAGTCACACGTCCCTTTATTAGGTGGGGGAAAGAGAGAAATGGGCAGCTTTGGAAACCCGCCACACGGGCAATGAGAGACAGGAAGGACCCATGCGCTGGCAGCACACGGCTGCAGAAGTAGCTTTGGAAGAGAACAAAGCAAAGCTGTTAATGTAAGTTTACATATTTATTTCCTATTTGTCTTCTCTGAATATAGCTTCAAGCTGTGTCTTAACCCTCCCCCCCACCCCCAATGGAGCAGAGTCCAGAAGCCAGTCTCTTGGCCAAGTTTACACGCACCAGCTCCCTCCACGGGCATCCCCACGAGCTTTATTTATCCTTCAGTTGATTCCAACTTATTTTTGAACTACACCGAAGGCAGTTTTGTTTGGCTAGTAAAGAGGGTGTTTGACTCATTGAGTATGCATTATAAAAGTTTCACAGTCAAATGCCAGTCCTTATTCCAAATTGAGAAGTTAAATATTTGTTTTTAATTTTCTGGCTCAAAAATGTTAACTAACAGAAATGAATCTTTCTGCTCTAATGTGCTTGCATAAATGGGGTTGTTTTCAGAACCTTCCCCTGAAACAGCATTTGCTTCCTGTCCTGACACGTCGTATTGGAAAGCTCCACTCTCAGAAGAAATTTTAATACGTGGAAATGAAAAGCAAGGGCTTGACCTAGTGTGTTTTGGTCCAGAGGCTTAGAGGAGGTAGGACAATGAGGACACGCATTCGTATTATTATTTGAGTAGCTCGATTATGGACAAGTTTAAATAAAAAGAAAGTGTTTTGGGGAGAAATTGTGAAAGAGCTTGCTTTATAGAAAATATTGGCATTAAAGGCCCCTAATATGGTTGTTCTTTTCATATAATAATTGAAGACTGAATAAATCAGTCTTAAAATTTGGAATTTTGTAAGGAATTTCAAGGTTTAATTTGCCAAACATTTTAGCTTGGTTGTATTATTTTGCATGTACCTATTTATACAGCCACTTTCTTAAATTAAACAAATAGCTCTTTTCTTCACGGAATTCAGCTGAAGGACAGAATGTGAGTAGGTTTGGATATAACCTCACACACCACTCGCACAGCGTTGGGAATGGAACCAGAGAAAATCCTGTCTTCTCTGGTACATCCCAGCTAAATCAAATCGCAAACAGTTTAAAACACTGTGCTCCAATTAAGCTGCTCATATGATGGCGAAAATGAACCATCTGACCGGAAACCAAGACGGGATCCCTTATAAACACCGGTATTCCAGACGGCCCTGCATCTCACCTTTCTGAGAGCATGCTTCGGGGGGGATAAACACATCCAAAGCTTGGGGAGATAAACACGTAACAGCCACAACCACCAAGTACTAATTGTGTCTTGACCAGTCTGCCCGTCACTGCCCCTCCGCTTTGCCCTCTCGCACCCGCAGGAAGCAAAGATGCCTCCTACCTGCACTGGGGTCGCCAGCAGCCGCCAGCTCAAGACAACGGAAGCTCCCTTCCGCTTCTCGTGGACCGGACACCAAGAAGGACCCTTTCTTCCCCTGAACTTGGTGTTAACTCCCATAAGCGGATGCCCACTGCCCCTCCTCCAGCGACCTGAACCACATACACCCGTTGCCAGCCAAGCAGGCTGTGTGTGAAGCCGGCCCCTTTACAGCATCCACGCATCTCCTGCAGGAGACACGTGTGTGGACGGCGGCCACATGTAACCAGAGCTACACACGTCTTACTGGGTCCAACGCAGCCAGCTGATGTCCCCTGGCAGCCCGACTCCGACTCCGTGAACCCTCCCGCCCGCCTCCTCCTTTCTGTGGGAACCCTGAGAAGGCCAGGAAAGAGAGGCACAGCTTTCTGGTCCCCAAGGTGGGCAGCGATGGAGGAGCTTCTAGGGGCATGCCACGTCCTTTCAGCAAACTCACGGATTTAGTAGTTCGTTCAGCTGTGTAACCTACAGCCAACACCATCTGAAACCTACCAGGACAAATGTGGGGGTGTATTTCCCACCTTCCCCCTGTCTCTGAGCTTCGGGACCACCCCTGGGAAGCCCTCTTGCTACCTGGAGAGGCGGTGTCCCTCTCTGGGCATTGAGCTTCCTGGATCCCTGTAAATGTGCTCCCAGGATCTGCAGGTGCCCGCCCCACTCCCATCCCAGCCCGTCCAGGTGGGGTTGTTGACAGAGGGGACAGGCGTGGGGGGGGGATTACCCTTCTAATTTTACTTAATGCTTCCTCTTAAAAACAGTGGGGCAGGTACGCAGCCACCATACCTCTTAGCTGTCCATCCCGTCCCCACCCTTAGGTAGAAGACCCTGTATTTTTTAAAGAGCGACACCCCCCATAACGCGGCTGTGAGATTTGCCCCAACCGAGCTGCGTTTGCTGCCCACGGATGGACGCCGGGCGTGGGCGCGTGGCGCGTGCGCGGGATGCGTGCTGCGTCTCCGGACCAGACCCGCGTCTCCACTGGGCAGCAGGGGAAACTGGCCACGGGGAGCAGGGAGACAGTCAGGACTCAGGGGTGCCTGCACGCTCCCACCTTCCCTAAGCGACCTTTACGCCTGCGGTGGCCGGGAAGTCAACAATATCGATTAGGCGCGTCCTCCCGTTCCACGGAGCCAGAGCGCAGTCCGCTGTGCAAAACGGGCCATTAGTGGACACCCGTCGCCTGAGCGCGCTGCGGCCTCTCCCCATTCACTGCGCCCGCGTAATGAATTCGTCCATTTAGAAACATTACAAGGAATATTGAAGATTGACTGCCAGAGGAAGTGACACTTGACCCCTGCATCCTGCGCCCTGGAGGAGCCGGCTGCCCGATTTCAAAATAGCAGTCCCCCAGCAGCGCCGCGAGGTGGTGACAGCCCGCCGCCCTCCCAGGCTCCTCCAGGTCCCCAATCCGGGTCCCCTTCCTCAGCCCTCCCGCCTTGCACGCCGCGTTTCCTGCTCGACACCTCGCAGCGGTTTCAATCAAACTCACTGGGATGGCACCGAGCAGGCACCAGGGACAAGAAACACGGCGCGGGCGACAACGCGCGAACAAGCAGAGCCGCGCGCTTCAGCGCCCCCACCCACACGCGCTCTGCTCGCGGGGACCCCTAAGGCTCGCAGGACGGCCCCCCCGGACGCGGGATGCGCCGCCAGCCACCCCCCAACCCCGACCCCGTCCCCGCTTCCTCCTCACCCCTCGCCCCAGTCCCGGCGGCTCCGGAACAAACCTGCTCGGCCGCTTCGCCTTGGGCAGCCGGGGTCTGGGAAAGAGGGGCCCAGGAGGGGGGAAAGGGACGTCTCCCCCTGAAACGCCAAGCTCCCCAGTTCGCTCCTGTGGGGACCCGCACGAATAGCAGACCCAGAGGCAGAGAGGGCGGGGGAAAGGGAAAGAGAGGAGACGAGCGAAGAATTGCCTCTGCCTGCGTCCCGGCTGCGGCGCCCCAGACACCTGCGCCCCGGCGAGGCTCGGAAGGCGCGGAGGCCGCGGGGCGCCGAGTTGGGGCACGGGAGACATTCAAACCGTAATCGGGGTGCCAAACTGGCTTCCTTAACTTCGAAGTGGGGTGGGGCGCGCGGAGCCCCGGACTCGGGTCAGTTGGCTCTGGTCTCCCGCAGGCAGGGAGACCTGCCAAAGGCCACGGGGCTTGGAAGTCCGGCTGCGCCTTTTGTTCTGGACGGTGGCTGTGACTTAACATCAAATGCCTATTAGAATGACTGCTGCTGCGACACGAGTTTCTCCTCGTTGTGCCACCAAGTAACAGGATTAGCCAACGAGAGCGAGATTTCAAATTAACCATAAAAATTACAAATTGCAATTCATTTAGCTGCCCATTTGCTACATTAAAAAACATAAATAAATGAGTCTGTGTGTTTGGAGGGTTGAAACGCCAGCGAGGAAGCGCCGGCCGTGGAACCCAGGCCTGGGGAGGCCACACAGGCCACGCGGGCGGGAGAACTCACTCCGGGACACAGGACAAGGAAGGAGGCCGCAGAGTTAGGCCACTTTTAGCACCTGGATTCTCTCCGTAGCAAGGGGCCATGTGGGCAGGTGTGGGGCTGGAGGGGCGGACTAGGGGACAGGGCTGGGCCCAAACCGAGCTCTTCAGAAGGCAAGTCGGGGAAAACCAGCAAACCTGAGCTAAAATTCGGGGTGGGGGCGATTCACGTGCGGTGTGAGGTGCAGACGCGCCGGGAAGTGTTCTTGCCCACACCACACTGTTAATTCCAGTCCGTTGGCATGGTCGCCCGGGCCTTTTTGGAGAGCAGCTGACCTTTCTGGCTCTGCCAGGAGCCCACCCAGGTGGCCTTTAGAATCCAGTTTAACCGTCCCTGTTATTGAAGCTTTTCGAGTTACAGACGTCCAGAATCCTCAAGTTTTGTCTGAGCAATAGACTCAGCGGGGGGCCTGATGTACTGGGGCGCCCTGGGCGCGAGCACAGCGGGATCCCCGCTTTGCCCCAGGAGGAGCCGGGGTCAGGACTCTCCATCCCCGCTCCCTTCACACCCCCCCCCCCGCCCCCCCCACACACTGGGCGGAACATGAGCATCGCTCAGAGGGAAGCAGGGGCCACGCTTCGCTCCCACCAGGGTGATTTTTCCTCTTGTTTGTTTAGCTCGGAGATTTCGTCGCGAAACCAGATGCTCTTCGATCTCTTTCCCCTGCTCTCAGCCGCGGGGCCAGGTCCCTTCCGCGGAGGCGGCGTTGCCCCCCACCGCGAGCGATCGGCAGAGGGCGCGCTGGGACGCGCCAACGTCCAGCCCCACCGGCCCTGCAGGCTGCGCGAGGTGGGGGAGCCTTCAGATTTCCAGGGAGAAGGGTCCCCGCAAGTCACCCTGCGCCCATCCGCCTTCTACCCGACCGCGAGCGCACCCGCCCCACCGGGCACTTTCCGAGGTTGTGGGAGGCGCGTCCCGGGGGTCCCGGTGTGGTGGGCGGGCCAGGGAGCCGAGGTTGGCAGGACTCCAGCTGGTGACTCAGGCCGCGTGGCCCCGCTCCAGTGCCCCAGCTGTCCCAGGGGCGGAAGAAAGAGCGCTAGGTTCCCCCGGTCGCCTCGAAGATGCGCACAATTTTTTGGCACTCTCCCGCCCAGGCCTCAACTCTAGGCCAAGTCCAGAGGCGGACGTGCCTTCTCCCTAGAATGTTCTCGAATTAATCCGGAACCGGCGGTCTGATTCAGCCCCGGTCCAGGCCTCCACAGGTAACGCAGGAGTAAGGAAGGCAGGCCAGGGCCGGGAGATGAAAGTCAAGTCGCCCCGTGGGGGTGCCCAGGAGACCCGGCGCCGCTGTCCGGGCCACGCTGACCTTGCTCGCCCTCCCGAACCTGCTCAGGAGCTGGCTGGGAGACACCTTTAGCTTGGAGAGGCCAGAATGACGGGGCGCAGACTTTTCCAGCAGCTCTGCGGGGACGTGGAGGCGGTTGGCATCGCGGCGACGAAGCCTTAGTGCCTTTGATGGCTCCCAGGAAAGGGAGGGGTGGGCGCCCAGGGTGCGAGCTCCGCCACACAGCCGGCGGAGCGATAGCCGCAGGTCCCCAGCTGTCCCCACATGGCTGACCTACAGGCCCCAGGGGAGAGGAGCGGACCCAGCCCAACCCCCGCAGCGCCCCCCGCGGTCGCCCTGGGAAATGCAGAGTGGCCGCGGATCTGGCCGCGAAACTTTCGCGGTTTTCCGGGCTTGCGTCCTCTGCGCCCGGCTGGAAGACTCAACGGGGAGTCTGTTCCCTAACGCTCCGCCAGCGACCGCCAGTCCGATGCTGCTGCTTTTTCCCCGCTTCGCCTGGCTCGCGTGATCCCCGTGCAGGGCCGGCGCCGCCTTTGTTTGCTGACAAAGGCGAGGACGCTCGCCAGCGGGTCTCGGCTCCGACAGGTCCCCGGCAGGTTTCGGGACTGCTGGGCTGAACCCTCGCGGCTGGGTTCGGCGCACCTCCCGGGGATCCTGCCGGGGTTCTTCTGGGGCCCGAGCTGTTTCCCTGAGTCCCCACGAATCCTACAGGAATATCCCACCCTGCACAGCAGGGCCTTCGGCAGAGGGTGGTGGGGGGGTGGGGCTGGGAATGATTCCTGTGGCCACAGGAGGAGTCCGCCTCCCAGCCACCAGGCGGAGGGGGACAGTGGTGCCCCAGCAGGATGGGGCCGGGAACCGCCAGGCCCTTTATGACAATGACCAGCATTCGTTCCTCAGATGCTCCTTTGGCCCAGGTGGCTTTTCGGCACTGGGCGGGCATTATTTCACTTACTCCCCCCGGCCACTCAGTGGGGTTGGAGCATTCGGAGGCGACCGAGGCTCAGAGAGGTTAGAGACCTTTTCCATGGAGGCTCCACCGGTAAGTGGCCAGGTGGTGACCAAGATCTGCTCTAGAGCTGCCACACTCCGCTGCTCACGTTTGCCGCGTGGCGCTGGCTGTGCACCCACCCCACAGATCCCCGCGGGGGGCCTGCTCTGAGCTCAGGGTACTGGCCCGGGACATGGAGGTGGCCGGCGGCCCCGCCTACTTCATCGTGGATGAAGGATGGGAGAATACTCCGAAACGTGTACGTAGAAGGTTTGCTCCCGGGGCGATTAGGCGGGACGTGTCTTGCTTCCTGGCCGGCCGCAGGGCCCGGAGGTCCATGGCATGTTGGAGTCGTCCCCACCGCCGTGCCTGTGGCATCAGCAATCATCTGAGCTTATTAGCCCCTGCGACGGGCCAGCTGTGGCGTTGGGAGCACCAGGGTGCCCAGGTGCTGGCCCTACAGCCCCCCAAGCTTGGCCTTTACTCGGAGAAGCTGTGAGCACAGCCTCCTAGTCACAGCTGAAGTGAATGGAGCGCCAGCAGGCCCATCTAGAACCTTCCGCCCTGTACCGAAATCCCTGCTCGCGTCTCATGACCCCCGCTGGCCCGTGCGGGGAGCTGGGTGCTGGGTGGGGCCTCGGCTCTCAGGCTGCAGCGCTTCCCATCTGAGCGGCTGACGGGTGACAGGGGCGGTAGCTATGGGGCACATATGAATGTACAAGCACAGGACCATCACTTTCTGGAATATTCCCCAGAAGACTGACCCTTTCCAGCCTTCGGGCGTCTGAGTGCAGCCTCTGTGGCTCCCAGTGCAGGCGTAGCCCCCACCCCCATCCGCTCCACCTGAGTCCTGACCCCCGGGACCCCACCCACTGACCAACAGAGGCCGTCGCTGCCTGGGACACCACTCCGCGTAGGCAGGCGGAGGGTGCGTCACCCACAGGTATGAAAAGCCTCCGGGGCGGGTGCAGCGGGGCGTCAGTGACAGAGCGGCGGGAGTGGGGAGGGGGAGGACGGGGGGCAGTGGAGACAGCAATCTCCCAGGTCCTTGCTTTGGGCCGCGCACCGGTCAACTTTACAGACCGGAAAATGACATCCTGGAGCGACTGAGGGCTCCACTATCGGGCCGGCCGGCCAAGGGCCCGGGAGCGGGAAGCCCTGTCAGCCGATGACCGCCAGAGCTCACGCTCGGCCGTGTTCCCGGGCTCAGGCGGCCAGCTCGCCGCTCTGCGGACGCAGTGCCAGGCCGGCCGGGAGGTGGGTCCTGGTCCACCCTTCCTGTTTGGCAGACGAGGAAAGCGAGGTTACACCGCCTAGTGCGTAGCGGAGCCTCGATCGGTCGTCCGACCGTCTGGCCCTGCACGGCACCCCCTGCCACAAAAGGGCGCCTGTTCTATGGACGGCCCCGCCCTCCAACGTGGAAGGATGAGGAGGGACAAGAGAAGGGGCCAAAGGAAGGTCCAGCTGCCCACGGGTCGCTGGGACCCGGCCCTAATCCTCAGAGCCTCCCGGTCAGTCCCTGGGGCGGACTTGGTGAACGACACCTGGAGTCTGTCCAGATGAAGGGGAGTCGCTGGCCCCACACCCATCCGGATGCCCAGGAACCTCTGGCCGGAGAGATTCCAGACGCTGACCCCGGCCCAGGCTCCCCGTCCTCGGCTCTGATCTAACGCGTCTTAATCCCCGCTGGTGACCTGGCCACCCTCCATCTGTTTCTCTCCACCTTCCAGGTGGCCCTGCCAGCCCCTTTGGGATTCCTTGGCCTGAACACCTGTTCCCAACAGTGACTCGTGTTCCCGAGGCCTCCCGGCTTCCCACAGGCTGGCTCGGACACAGCTGGAGTGAGGCCGTCACTGTCCCCTGAGCAAATGTCCCCGAACTCAGCGAGAGAAAGTCAGGTACACTTACTACACTGCATTGAAAAGTCAGGAGGTGTGTTCAGTAACACATTAGATAATTTCCTCCAAAGTGGATAAAATGTGAAAAGTCGAGGTGCTTTCTTATTAGACACCTAGAAAACTCGGCTCCCTAAGAAAACAAAGGGTTTTTGCTATCATTTCATTCCAAGACTCTGTAACCCAAACGGCAACCAGCGGGGACCTAGCCACCTGGATGGTGGCACCGAGCATGGCTTTGGTGCCCAGCACGTCTGGTTGGGCCGCGGTGTCCATTCCCGTCTGCCTCCCCCGGACACGGGCGCACTGCGTGTGACGCTGTGTCTGCCTCGTGAGCCTTGCTTCACCTTCTGTGTGTCTGTCCACTCCCCCGTGAGCCCCGAAAAGTCAGGGCACTGTCCGAACCCATGTTAAGAGATCTCAGCTGTGTTTTCATGTCGCCTGCGTGGAGCAAAGGGGCCACACCTTCCTCCCGCGTCTGAGCCCCGGGGGCACCCACTTAACCTGCCCGGCTGGAAAACGGCACCCCAGTGGCCTGCGAAACAGAAGTTCACTTAGTTTAGGGTTCAGGTTTTCAAGTTTCGGAGGCTGGCTGCGGGAAGGCAAGGTGCAGGAGATCACCTGCTCCACGTGACTCCGTTACCCGCGGGCTCACGGATGGGTGGAGTTTTCTGCTCCCTGCTTTTGCATCCTGCGCCTGTCGACTGCCATGCAAAAGAAACGAAAACCCGTGGGTGTCTCCCGGGCCTTCCTGCTTCTGGGGTCACCTTCACTCAGCCACCAATGACCTTCCCTGGGCTGAAAAACGCCTCTCCACACGGACTTCATCTAGAGTTGCAAAATTAAAGTCTAAATTAAAAGGGCCGAGCTCTCGCTGTGAAGGGGAAGTCACCTGCAGGGCTGGGGTCTGGGGAGGGGTGGCCTTTGAAGTTTGGGAGCCCGGCACCGTGTCACCTTGCAGGTGGCAAATGGATTGTCGTTCAGCGAGCAGAACATGGGGACAGAGCCTGGAGTCTGGTCTGTTGTATGAAGTGTGAACAGGTTTCCTAGGTAGTGGCGTCTGCCTGCGGCAGCTGGTGAGCTTCCAGGGCCTGAGCGCGGGGTCCCCACCCCTCCCGTCCCTCTCCTGCGGGGGGCGGCCCCACACAGAAGGCTTTGCTGTAAGAACTCGCTAACTGCATCCTCCGTCCCACATCCCACGGGGCTGTCTAGATCGAAACGTGGTCTGTGCGTGCAGAGTGCTTCCTGAGGTCCCCAGAGCTGTCCCCTAGGGTCTCCATGGCCCCGGGGGGCTGTGCGCCCAGCAGGCCTCTACACTTGGCCTCCCGGGGCAGGACCGCCTCCATCCTGGCTGCTGGATCGGAGACCCCCAGTCAAGGCGTGGATTGGGGAAGCAGCTCGACCCTGGGGTAAGCCCACCTGATTCGTCCACCCCTGAGCCACGACTGGGGAAACGCGTTGCTTTTCCACTTGTGACAGCTTAGCCGAAGTCGGGATGAGCCAGGGTCCCTGCCCTCCCCCGAGAGTGCCCGCAGCCTCACTGGTGGACTCACCATACCCTCGCCCTCGCTCACCTGGTGTCTGGAGCCTCCGAGGGCGCAGAGGGCGGCGCTCTGCAGAGGCCCGAGCGTCCGGTCCACACGCATGTGCCTGGCACACGCCTTGGCGACACACGGTTCCCAGTTCTTGCTGATTTAAGTGGCGAATCCACTCCCAGGAGCGCGGAAGCAGCAGATGGCCAGGGAGGAAGGGGCGAAGCGTGGAGGGGAGCGGGCAGGGGAGACGCGGGGCGTCGATGGGGTGCTCCTCTCCCCCCAGCCTGGGCCCCTGCCCCCGGGGGCTCGCGGGGGTGGGCGATGGCCAGCAGTTCCAGGTGATCGTCATGCCACGTGGCACAGGGCGTGGACGGCAGGCAGCTTGCCTGGTGTCCTGCGGGCAGTGGGAAGCTTTGGAGCTTGGGAGGGCGGCCCCCAGCTTCTCCCTCACCTGTCGGTCACGCGTTCACTCAGCAAACACTGCACGAATGGAGCTGCCGCCTACGTCCGGGGTCTAGAACTACCTTAGAAGCGACGAGTCACGGAGGCAGAGGTGAGTGTAACAGAGCTAAGAACCAGGTGCTTCAGGGGGCTGGGGTGGGGCTGGCCCAGGACCCCAGCTGTCGGAGTCATCCTGCCCTGTGGGGGGTCACCGTGGGGCCTTGGGCAAGCCAGCGACTTCTCCTGTGACGCTGACGGCCCGGGCCAGCCTCGTGCCTCCCTTGGTCATGCAGTGAGAGCTGCGGGTCTAGAGAGGATGAAGAGACTGTCACTCACGTCAGCTTTCCGTACTCCAGGGGGGGCCCAGAGGGGTGACGGTCACCTTCCAGGAGGCAGCTGCGCGCGAACACCAGGTTCTGTGTTTCTGGCCCCCGCTGGCCCTGGGAGGGGACGGCTTCGCAGACAGTCCTGCCTTTGGGTGGGGGGAACTGCTGGGGGGGGAGGTGGGGACGTGGACGGGACGTGCTCACGCCCAGCGAATTGTGTCCCATCCCGCTCAGCACCCCGGATGTGACCTTGTTTGTAAATAGGGCTTTGCAGATGTCTTTAGTCAGGATGACGCGAGCCCCGCCCCCCAACTCCGGAGCAGGGTGGGCCCCAAACCCAGTGGCTGGCACCCTTAGCAGAAGGGAAGAGGACACAGACAGGCACCCAGAGAAGAAGGCCGGTGACGACAGAGGCAGAGACTGGGGTGACGCGGCTACAAACCGGGGATTGCAGGCCACCGCCAGGGGCCGGGGAGGCAGCACGAAGCCTGCGCAGGTTTTTGGGGGGAGCCCAGTCGGCGGGGCTTTGTTACGGCGTTCCCGGGGGACTCACCGGCGCTGACGGGCTGCAGGGGAGCGCCAAAGCGCGTGGGGCCCCCCACCCGGCCTCTCACCGTGGACTTGGTGACACTCACGGGTCCCACCTGCCTGCCCTGAGGAACGGTGAGTGTGAGGCCACAGGGGACAAGGGCGTCGGGTGCTGGAAGCTCCCTCTGCCTCTCCCCCCAGCCGCAGCCCCCACTAAAGACATCATCAGGCCCGCCGGGGGTCCCGAGAGTGTTCGGATCGGGTGCGCTGTGGTAAAGCCCACGGGAGATGAGAACCAGGCTGTGGAAGAAGCCAGCCCCGGGGGGCAGGGGTGTCGCTGCCTGCCGCACAGGGCCAGCAGGGAGCACGGGAGGCCAGGGCATACAACGACCGCGTGAGCAGAGCTCTGAGGCATTTCCCGGGCCAGCAGCCTAGGACCTGCTCGCCTGGTTGATCCCAGGGACTCCACGCCATAGGGTGGTCCTGGGTGCCGGGCGCCTGGTCCTGGGGTGGCTCCTGGGCTGGAGACAGAGTCTGGCTTTGGAGGGGCTAGTCTGCAGACCAGGAGACCTTCCGCGTCTCTGAACATTGGCTGCCCCTGGGGAGGAGCGTTCTCTCCCCAGCAGAAAGGGTTCGACACGGCAACATATGGACAGTCTGTACCCTGAGCGCTCACAGCGCCCGAGCTCTGTGACCGCTCACGCCAGGACCTGTGCTTGACCGGGGCTGCAGAGGTGGGGCCCAGGATCACCCACCGGCACTGGCATCACCCAGCGTCGCAGGCTGTGGACTTGCAGAGCTCTGCCTCCTGCGGGGGGCGGGGGGCGGGGGCATGCAAAGCCTAAAGCTAACTCCAAGGGGATGCAAGGTCAGAGCGAGGGAGAGAGGAGGCCGGGCTGTGACATGCGCCGGTGGCTTTGCTGTGTTTGTACAGCTCTGCCCGCAGACCAGCCTTGCAGCTTCCTCGGAGTGCTCCGTGCCCGCGGCCCAGAGACCACGGGGGTCCTGGCGGGTCACCCTGGAGCTCGAGGACATGACACTGATACCCATCTGCCGCTGCCCGCTGCTCAGCCCCCCTCCCAGCGTTCCGCAGGCATTTGCTTAGAGCAGGGGAGAGCCGGGCCCGTGACCTTGAAACGGGGAACACAACTTCGTAATGTGCCAGGCTCCCTTCTGGGGGGCAGGCAGGGTCTGGCTGCACATCTGTCTTGAAATATGGGGATGAAAGGTGTTGCTGTCGGCAGGGACGGCACAGCCGTGAGCAGAGGACGGTGCGCGCCGCGTCTCCAGCCCTGGCCCCTCCACGGCCAGATTGCCGTCGGCTTCAGGAGGGACCGGAGGCCAAGGGCTGGGGCGGAGAAGGGAGGTGCGTTGGTTTAGAGGAGCAGAGAGGGGTGCCGGGCGCCCCCAGCTTCAGCCTCCTCCTCCTCCTCCTCGCCCTCCCTCCCTGCCCCTGCTCCCCCCTCCCTCCTTCCTTCCGCCCTCCCCTGCGAGGCAGGGGCTGTGGCTGAGATAAGTGTGCCAGAGCGTGGCACTTCTTTGTCTTTTGTGTGTCTCGGGGTCTGCGGCACCTTTGTCAGAGTGATTGGCACTGTCACTCAGAGCCTGATGACCCGGAAGCGAGGCGTGCCTCGCGAGGACCAGGGAACTTCCGGCTGGTCCGAGCCTCTGTGTGGCGGTTTCCCAGCCCGTGTTCCTGAGATCCGCAGTCTCCCCAGCTGTCAGTACTCTGTGTCGTGCGGAGAGGCAGGGCGGGGTCTCCGGGAGAAGTGGGCAGGGCGTGCCAGCATCTGTGGCTCCTCCTGGGGTTAAGATGCTAATGTAAGCGTGGTAAAGGCTCTGAGAAGTCCTGAAGTAGATAAGCCTGTGCGGCCTTATCGAAACTGGAATCTTGTTCCCCGGTGGCGTCTACTGCCAGCTGGGCAGCTGGCGCTCTGGCGCTCTTTGGGAGAATCCTGTCTACAACATTGCGGGGAAGCGGTCTGGGAGCCAATCAACAGCGCATGTGGTCTTCATTTTGGTGACCTAATAACCAGGAAGTCTCCCGGGGGAAATGATGGAGTCGAGTTTGTCTTCGATGCCTGTGGCCTTTCCTTTTCATCCACGTCTTCCCTGTCAGCCTCCCTCTCCTCAACCTGCTCAGATGTCTGGTGTTCTGATTCTGCTCATCTTTCCTTTCTGCTAACTTATCTTTCATGACTAGGATGGAAAGCTTGTTTATACTAATGTGTAAATGACTAGTCAGCTGTTCTCACCTCAATTTGATGTGGGCCGGAAGCTTTAGGCACACCACCCACATGTCCGCCTTTCAGGAGAGGCTCACCCCCCTATTGGCTGTAGTCAAAGCTGTTCTCTCCAATTACAGAATTTCAAAGACCAGAAAGTTGGTTAGAGGTGTTATCAATTTACAGAAGCATTGATTCGCTCAAGAAATATTATTAAAGCACCTGCGATGAGGTGAGCAGGTCCTATTCCAGGTGATGAACATACACCTGTGAGCAAGACAGACAAGACCCCTGAGGTTAGTTTCCAGCGGGACAGACAGTAAAACTAAGATTAAAGAGCCGAAATACATTTAATCTTGACAAAGTCGCTGCAGGCTCAGTAAGAAATGAACATTAAGGAATGATGGCTGCTGGAGTGTGAAGGAAGCTAGGGGGAGAGGGACTCAGAGGGGCCGAGGTGCAGGGTGGGCAGACGTCTACCCGCAAAGGGCCGCGGCTGCTCTGCCTGCGTATCCGCCATCGCGTTTTGAAACTCGTTAGAGATGGACGATCCACAGTCACTCGGCCTGGGCCACAGTCGGCCCGGATCCCTGCCTTGACGACGGAGGTTTGCCCACCGGAGGGCAGTGTATTTACAGAGTGTTTCCGGTTTCCTTCGAAACAGCATAATTGAAACAAAATATTTTAAAGGATGGGGAGAGTCTAGGGGACGGAAGAGGGAGGTTCCCGATGGCACTCGCGATGGCGAAGGGTGCGTGACCACCAGGCCAGTCTCAGGCGCCCAGGCGTTCGGTCACACACCGGTAGGAGGCTGCGAAGGCGTTCTGCAGGCGCAACCGATGTTTGATTCGTAGACTTTGAGGAAAGCAGATTGCCCTGCATGATGTCGGTGGGCCTCGTCCTATCAGTCGAAGGTCTGAGGAGCCGAGATGTTTGCGGGGGCCGGGACGGGGGGAGAGGGAACGATGGTGCAGGAAAAGCTCTGTCAGGACAAGTGGGCCCATGGGTGTCTCAGCGCCCCTGTATTCCTAGTGCCCATCTATGCTTTAGCGCCTCTGTAGCTGTAGTTAGGGGTGTGGGAGGCCCTGCCTTCCCAGTGGGAGAGAGGAAGCTGGGGGTGGAGCTGGGTCCTGGCATGGGCACCGCCCGGGAGCGAAAGGCCCCCGCCATTCTGCCCTTTCTGCGCTGCCCTCAGTGGCCCGGGGGTCAGCAGGGATGTCAGAGGTGGCATCCGAGGGCGTGAAGTAGGAGCACGTGCTTCGACCTTGACTTCCTGTGCCCAAAGAGAGACTGCCAGATTCGGCGAGGGAACCCTCCGTTTAGTGTACAAAAGAATACAAAAGGTCAGACCTCTTTCTGACCCGCGTCGCCTCGCTGGTCAGCCAGCTGCTGTCAGCTTCTGTGAGCGGAGCTGGGGCTGGCGCCTGGGCCAGGTGGTCCGAGGTGGAGAGAGACGGGACGGACTGGCCGCGGGCAGGATGCTCGTGGCTGGCTCCGCTTCGCTCCGAGCGGCAGTGAGCGCCTCGGGAAAGTATCGCATGCAGGGAAGGAGTTTTAAAGATTTATGCTTCCCCACGTTCTTGTCTTCCTCACACAGTTCTTTAAAAATATCCTCCTCCGAAAGGAATCTCAAGTATTTAATGGGGTCGTTCTTGATTAAAATCTACTGAAGGGGGGTGGGGTGACTTCCCACGTGAGGTACACGTCATATGACCCAAGGCAGGGAGATTCAGGGGGTGCTGAGTGCTCCCACGTAGGGGCCTTGTATGTTCATCTCTCTGAGAGTCCCACCCTCACTTCCAATCCAGGTGACCGATCCAGGTGACCTACGTCATGTCCCATCACTTGGGAGGTCTACGCCCAACTCCAAGGATGAGGATCCCGCTTCTTGGGGACACAATTCCCGCCCCTCCCCCCCCGTGCCCGTTTTCCTGTGAGTAGCCGACAAGATCACATTTACCAAACGCTTTGGTCAGGGTGACGGGTGCAACCGTTGCCCCCTGGGTTCCAATGTGTCCAGCCTCTCTGCAGGCCTAGGGCCTGGCCAGCCAAGCAGGAACATGGCAGGGGTGTCCTCGGGGGCCGTCTCTAAAGATGAGGGCTCACGTGTACACCTGACATCTTCCAAGCACCTCTGGGCAAGATTGTATTTGCCTTGGGAAAAAATCGCGTTTGTAGCAGCATCTTTTAGAGACAGAATCTGCATCTGATTCTAAGTAAAGTCCCATGAGGTCTCGTCCAGCGGCCGAATCGCACTGATGTTCTGGTATTTCTGCTATTTCGTTGCTTTTAAACTGTTAGAAGCGTCGAAGTGACTGGTGCTGCAAACAGTTCGAGCCAGTCCCTCCCAGGCCCGGGGAGCCTCGCGGCCTCGGAAATGGCTTAGAGGCGAGTTAAATGATACTATTGCGCCTGCTCAGATCTGTGCTTTAGACCCTCTTAATGGAAAAACGACGGATGCTTTGCGGGCTGACGCGTTGGAAGCCTCGTGGTCATAGACGTCACAGCCATCAAGTTAAAAAGAAGAAGCCCTGCCCCACTTTACCCCACCAACCCCCCCCACCGGGCTGCGCTGGGCCTAACGTGCCCCGCCCCCTCAGGCAGTAGAGCCCCCCCTTTAAAGGGCTCCCTCTGTGGTTCAGGGTGGTGACCCCGCATGCTCACTGGGGGTCCGGCCTGCGTGGTCCTCACCCCCTCGTGTCTGTGTCCCTGCAGAGGGCAGAGGGCAGAGTGCACAGGTCGACGCTACCCCCTTATAAGCAGGCATGCCATCCTGCCGGCTCACAGTGTCCCAGGTGCAGTGTGGGTGTTCTAGAATGTTCTGAGAGGAAGAAAGGTTTCTGGCGGCAAAGCGCAGTCTCTGCCACGGCCACGGAGGTCCCAGGCCCTTCTGGCGGGCCGGAGCGGTGTGGCCGCCTCCCGTCACCGTGTGCAGGACAAACACCCGCCTTTTCTGTGCGTTTCCCTTACTGACCGCTTTCCAGATGTTGGCCCCCAGGAATGGGGCAAAAAAAGGTGTATTTTTCTTTCTTAATGTGCCTGCTACCAAAGGGGTTCATTTAAAATTCATTCGGCAGAGGCGGCAGCATCTGTCAGCGACTCTACCTGGCCCCCGCGGGCAGACCCCTACCTTGCTGGCTGCAGGTGACTGCACAGGAGTGTCCTCTCTGTCTGCCAGGTTTCGACAGCAGGCAGGAGCAGCTGAGGGTTCGAGGAGGCCCATTTCCTCCGCAGGTGAGGCAGATGAATTCGGCAGCCGGAGGCACCTGCCGGCAGGTGTGCACACCTGGCTCCCCTTCGCATCTGAGCCCTGACAGTGCCCTATACTTAAGCAAGGATCCACTCCCTCCTGTGACACCGGGGCCCGAGCGTGCTCTCTCCCAGGGTTCTGGAGTCCCTGGGGACCCATTGAAGGGAGCGGCAGTTGATTGTGACCGGGCGTGAGCGGCTGGGTACCAAAACCAACAGGCTGCGAAGTAAGTCCAGATGGGGTCTGGGTGGACTTCGGAGCTGTTTCCACTGCATTGTTAATTTGGCCTTCTGGTGGTTGACGCTTTGGCTACTGATGTGCCATCCCTTTCTCAAACACTCATTTTCAGCAATCTGGACAACAAGCCCCAAGTCCCAGCCCCAAGTCCCAGCCCCCCTGATCCCGGTGAATATGTTGCAAAAGCTCTGCCCTGTTTCTATGCAGCTTAGGAAAGAGAACAGATTACACACACAAGTTTTCAGCATCCAAACGCCCCTTGAGATTGGCCTCTTGAAAACTGTCTATGGACCCCAATTTATCTCTACGGAGGGAGTAGCCTGGTGTGTGTGTGTTGGGGCAGGGTGGGAGACGCAGGTGGGGCCGTGGCCACCAGGGGGCGCGGGCACCGTTCAGTGAAAATTGCAAAGCACCTTGTGGAGATGAGACACGCCCGTCTGCAGGTGTCGGGGTGGCTCAGAGCTGCTCCTTCTAGACTGGGGGATGGAGGGGCAGAAGAGATGGAGAGAGATTCCTGGTGCTCACGGAGAAAAGGGGGACCTGATCATAAGTTCCTAACCGGGCAGGTAGGTCATGGGGGGTGGTCACGTCCAGGCCCGTAACTTTCGTGAAAGGCTTGTCTTTGCCACGAGCCAGCCCGTCAGCTTTCCGTGCAGCTCTGTGGACACAGCTTCAGAACAGCTGTAGCCGCCCGCCCTCGAGAGGACGCGCGATCTTGTTAACCATCCTGTAACCCTTCCGTCCTGCCTGGCTCTCCCCCACCTGCTCGTCACCGTCCTTTCTCGAGAACGTGTGAGATGTTGCTGCCCGTCAACTGTTGTCACTTTGGCTCAGATAAACGCTCGTAAAAACGCACTATGGGTTTGGACGTTTCCCACACGGACACTGGGCAGGAGGGCTGCCTTCCTCGGGTATGGCCAGGCCGACTGCACAGGAGACACTGGCCGAAACCCCAGCCAGGGGACAACGTCTGAGGGCAGTGGGGACGTTTCGGAATGAAGTTCAGGCCTCGCTCTGACGTGAGAAGTGCTTTGCAGGCCGGCGCCGCTGCGGGGGGCTCGGGTGGAGCCTGAGTCCTCAACCACAACCACTAGAAGGCGGGAGGGCACCGCGTCTGTGTCTAAGGGGAGCGTCTTTGCCCCGCTTCCCAGGGAAGGGACCGCTGACGACAGGCGTTTGGGCTGCCACACCGAGGTGGAGCCTGGCCTGAGGTCCCTGGGCCAGGGGAAGGGCGCCTCCAGCCTGGGGCTTTCGCTGCGGTCCAGGCCTGGAGTCCCTGTCCTCAGGGCCAGCTGCAGGGGGAGGACAGCGGGTGTGCGCTGCGGGATCTGACGCTGGGTGTTGACAGTCCACCTGGTAAGTGCTGCTTTTAACCTGAGCCGATTGTGGGGACATTTCCCCGCTGACTCGGGGAGCCTTTTCAGTGACCGGCTCGTGTCCCGTCTGATTTGCAAACCCACTTTCTCCGCCCAGACTGACCTGTCACACTTCTCCCTGCCTGGGAGGCAAAGCGGCGCCACAGACGAGTGCTGTCCGAGGAGCGGAAACCTACAGCAACAAAACACTTGCTGTCATTTTCACTCTGTGACACGCCTGGACGCCCAGCCTCAGGACGGCGTGGTGGTTTGGGTCAGAGGTCAACGCACTTGAAAGAGAAAGGGAGGGGGCTGGGCACAGCCTTGGGGCCCGCAGACGTCCAGAGGGAACGCAGAGGATGCAGAGCGGGATCTCGAAGAGGCCCCTGAGGCTCCTGGGCCCGAGGCTCCCGGCGGGGAAGATGGTTGTGGGAAACAGACTGCACGTTTGGGTCTCCGGTTCTGGAGGCCAGAGTGTGAGGTCCAGGGGTGCAGGGCCGCGCTCCCTCTGAAGGCCGAGGGGACCGGCGGTGTGTCCTGGGCCCCTCTCCAGCCTCTGCAGCCCCCAGCGTCCGGTGTGCCCTCTTCACCTTGCCAGTCCGCGTCTACCGTCCCCTCTGACAAGGACGCCAGCCCTCCGGAATCGTGGCCACACTCCGTGAGGAATCTCTCGTCTTAGCTTGGTTAAACCTGCAAAGACTCGAGTTCTAGGTGAGGTTCATTCGGAGGTGTTGGGGTGAAGGCATCCACGTGCCTTCTGGGGGCGCACAATTTAGCCCATGACACTGAGGGTGCAGACAGTGATCCCCAAGGAACGGCTCCCCACGGGAGGAGCCTCGGGGCCAAAACCGAGAGGTAGCACCCCTTAGAGAAAAGGAGATTTCTCTGCTCTTCCTCCTTCCTGTTTGCGGTCGGCCAGGTCCTCAGGGCTAGTCACGTGGTGCCCGTCACTGAGGACCAGGTGCCAAGTTCAGGCACTAGATCTCAAATGACCCGGCTACTTCACGTTGAAAATTGGTTTCATGATGCTTGGTACCTGCATGTTTGACTTCCTCCTCCCTCCTCCTCCCTCCTTCCCTTTTACCTTCCTTCCTTTATACCTATTATGGAGAAGGCTGGGGGCTACTAAGATAAAACAGAAATGCTGTGCCCGCTCCCCGCTTCCCCCTCCCCCGCTGGGACCTGGCAGCCTGGGAATCTGCTCGGTTCCCCGTGACATGGGGTGTTTCGGGCATGCACGGCGTGTTCAGCAACACGCTTCCTAAATGTTCTCAGGCGACCGACCGCGAACGCCCGCCCAGGATCTCGGGAACGGCGACGATTTTGTGGCCGAGTTGCTCCCGGCGGGGCTTCTCCGTGAGCCCGTTTCTCAAAGGACGCGAAGCCGGCTTCTCCTCCTGGACGGTGTGCATCAGCGCGGGCTCCCGTCCTTCGGATCCACAAAACGCTGACATGATCTTTTAAATGACTTGTCGGCACGCTGACCTTTTTCCAGAGGCTTCCGCAGCTGGCGGGACGTTTGCGGGAGACGTGCACAGTAACACGTGATGGTGCGGGAGCTGGTGGGTCTGTGGGTCTGGCAGCCCCCCGCCCAGTGCGGGCTGGCGGGAACCGGGCGCGGCGCCATCGTCCGTGGCCCGTGCCGGCGCCAGGGGACCCTGCCCGGCTGCCGTCCTCTCCCCCGTTTGGAGTCTTCCTCGGGGCTGACCTGGTCATACTCGCCTGGCCCTAGTTGGTCTTTGTAACAACTCAGGTGAATGGCACGAACTTAGGGGACAGCTGGCATGGGTCAGGCGGCGCCCCGGCAGGTCTGAAGGCCTTTAGGCCCCGTGAGCAGCACCGCCAAGGGTCGCGGCTGTGGCCCATCCGCCACGTGGCCAGGCAGCCCCATCTGCCTGGGTGGGGGCCGGCACGGGGCCCCGATGACATCGCTGAGTTAGCAGCCAGGGCGCCCCAGGGCTGACTGCTGTGGCCCAGCCGGCCTTGGCCAGCACAGGCCGGCACCAGGGCGGTGGGGCAGAAGGGGGAGGTGCGGGCCCCCCAATGCCTGGGAACCCTCCCAAGTGCTGACCAGCTCGCTCGCGCGGGCAACGCCGTCACCCGGACAGCACCGGTGACTCGATCGTATCTGCTTCGAGCCTCTGGGCCAGGCTTCCTCGGGGAGAGTGGCAGGCGATGCTGGGACAGCTAAACGAACGCCAGGCCCGCGTCCACCTCATGACCGGGCCTTCCCGTGTGAGGAGGGACGAGGGAGGGACTCGCGTGAATCACTTGCCCTGCCTTTAATGCAATGGGATAATTCGATTACTGGCTCACGGACCAGAGGAATTCCAGAACCGTCCGCCCCCAGCCTTATTCTGACACGGGTCAGGCTGGTCCCGTGGCCGTCAGCGTGTTAGACGGCCGGGCAGCCACCGTCCGACAGACCCCGCACGTCTGTGCGATTAGAGAAGCATCCGTGCCGTCTGCTGCCCTGGTTTCCCCTGCAGGACGCTTCCGGTGAGCGTGGGGTCACCTCTCGGCGGGGGCTGTGTCATGAAGGGCATGGGGCCGAGAAGGAGGTGAGGGCTTTTGCAACAATCGCTGGAACGTTGTATCGCAACTTCGAAAGCGTTTCACAAACGCCGTGCTGAGCGCTGCCCGCGTGTTGGGGCAGCTCGTGGCCTCCGAGGGCGGCAGGGCTGCTGTGTGTGCAGCCTAAGCCCGGGAGGGGGCCGCCCCTGGCCGCCCGCGTCCCCGGCACCACCCCCCAGGGGTGGCCCGGAGCCTGCGGCAGGGCCCTGGGTCCCCAGGCTGGTCTGGGCCAGGTCGCGTGACGAAACCCCTACTCCTCAGGGCAACAGTGTGCCAAGTCGCACCCCTTCTCCCCTTCGCCCCAGCTCGGCACTGGGCCCCCTGGGATGGGAGCCTCTGAGGCCGGTTCTGACTCACACCATATCCTCGAGCCGGCACCCAGCGCCAGGCCAGGCCTCTGGCAGAGTGGACACACAGACCTGTGCAGTGACCAGACACAGGAGGCGACCAGCCGCACGGCGGACACCTGGCAGCACCCACCCCTTCTGCTGGGAGCCCAGGGGGCCAGGGAGAAGGGGCCCGGCCCAACAGGACAACAGCCACGGGAGGGGCCGGTGGGAGGTGACATGCGGACACGGCCTGCGGACACGGCACTCTCCGAGAGGCCCACTCTCCAAGAGGCCCGTGGGGATAGGGACTCACATCTTAAGGGCTGCAATTTCCATTCCAAATGCTAACGTCCCCCACGAAGACCCACTCCCACCCGCCCTTTAAAGAAAAAGCCATGAATACAACGGTTGGTTTGGAACCTTTAATAGAAATTAAAAAAATGAATTCAAAAAGAACACAACGCGGCAAACGCAGTGTGCAGGTTAACCCCACTGGCTGCTCTGGAGAGCACAGATCCGTTTATGCTACTTGACACTTCTACAAACTCAGGCCACTTTGGTTCATGTATCTGCTGTAAAGTATTGGCAAAATGTCTTCAGATTCACATTTTTTGGCTCTATTATTTCTAACAGATACAGATTTATTCCAGTTTAAGAAAAAAAAAATACTCACTGTTTGTGCATGATCAAGTATACCTTAAAGATTCCATGACTGCTTTAGGCTAATGACTTGGGGTTTTTCATGAAATATTGACATCGTCACTGAAAAATCTTTTCAGAGCTAATCATATTTTCCTTTTCAGAGAGGGTGTAAGGGATCATCGCAAAGTTCAGAAGGGTCCCATCTTCCTTTAAACAAAATTCCTCTGAAACGAATTAGCTGTAGTAACTTAAAATGAGATTTCCCTCAAAACAACAGAACCACTGCGGCGAGGGGCGTCATGTGGGGAGCCGGGTGTGTTGGCCATGGCGGCCGCCAGGCCCGTCCACATCCGGGTCTGCTGGCCGCCGACCCCCCTCCAGAGGAGTCTTTATCAAGTCACTTTCACAGAATTTAAAACAAAGCCAAAACATTTCAATTTCAATTTCAAAATACAAAATACCAAAAAAAAAAAAAGATGACTTTGCAAGCAAAAATGATAAGTTTACGAAAACCCACAAAAGTGGAGTATTTCTAAGGACTAGGGCTCAGTGGAGGGCACAACAGCGAAGTGACTTCACAGCCGAGGCATCTTTGCCGCGTGCGCCTCCATGCAGCACTGAAATGGAGAACCCTCTTCAACGTCTCGTGTTAAAAAAAAATAAATATTTAAGAGAATACAAGGCTCAGATTGGTTTTCATGTACATTGCACTTGAAGTTAACGACCCAATACTTGCAAGTTGGGTCTGACGTGGTCTATGCCGGTCAACGAATGCATTGTGCTCACCAGTATCTCTGCATCTCTAGAAACGCCGAACGTTTAATGCAGTGACTTAAGCGCTCCTTTTTGCTACCGCAATCCGATTGCAAATTCCATAGGGCCGTGGAAGGGGAATAATCATGTCTATCCTGGACCACCGAAGAAGCCACTTCCGGCTCACGGAGACTGAAATACGTGGCGCTAGACGCTGCGGGTGGGGGGGAAACGTCATCGACGCCGAGGTGCAGGGCCTGGCATGTCACAGCGGGGGGCTGGCTCACCGCTCCCTCCGCTCCCAGCACCCGTCGGCCGGCACGTGAGCGCGCGGCTCGGGCCCTGACTCGCAGAGTTCGTGCTGCCGTCTGCTGTCCTACACACCCCACCTCAAAACCTGCCGGACACATCTTCCCGCGTCAGCGCCCTGCACCCTCGCGAGCACCGGGCACCCGCACGAAACAGGGCTGGGGATTGGGGTTCGAGCAAGGCTCTGAAATGCAGCGGCCTGCCTTTTGCAAACGACGTCGAATCCTCAGAGTGGCCGCTGGCCCCGCCCGGGACCCAGGTCTGCAGGGCAGGCGCGGGACAGCGGAGAAGGTGACGTCCAGGTACGCGGTGACCCCTCCCCCTTGGCTATTCTAAAACAGGTGGATTTCCCCCAGGAGTCGGTTGCACAGGCAGCCCAATCTAAGCAGATCATTGAGGAAAAGGATAATCTCTGTCGCGAGTCGAAGTGTGGGTTTTCTTCCCGCATCTCGCTGGTCTTCGCACTCAGTGGGGTGAGGACTCAGTCGCTGTGTGGCTTTTCAGGGACACCCTGCGAGTAAAACGAGGAAAAGACCGAGAGAAAATGAGCGCAGAACGCGGACATGCTTTAATTAGCAGTTAAGCAGACCCTGAAAGGCAAGAGATCAAAATTCCTTTGCCGGGTGAGATGACGCAGGAACGGAGGGTGGACGGAGGGTGGACGACGCCGGCCGATGGTGCCCCCGCCCCCCGCCGCCCTCTCCACACACTTCCTCAGTCACCCTCACAAAACCCCTGCGGCGAGGCCTGTGGCTGTTAGTGCTCCAGGCCCTGCAGGTGAAGTTTCAGTACAGGACGGACGCTTCGCTGATGAAGGAGCAGGTGCCACGACCGAACGACCTTCCTGAGGTGACAAGGTCACGAGCGGGCCTGTCCCTGACGCCCTGCCCAGGCGCCAGGTGACGTGCTGGCGTTCAGAGCTTTTACCCGCACCTCGGGACCTTCTCCTTTGAGCGGCTAAAAAGCCTGGCAGGCGTGTGGTCACCTGGGAGTTTTGGTGACTAACTCCTATGCTGGGGACACAGGGACTTTTAGGAACTCGCAGACTCAAAGCACGACAAACTGCCACATACAAACAAGAGGACGGTCCTAAGCGAGCTCCCACCCAAGGGGACCGAGAGGTCCCGCCACACCCTGGGAACGAGACTGGCCCACAGGCCACTGACACGCACTGGGACGGGAGCGCAGGCGTCCACGGCCCGTGGGAGGCCACGTGTGGGCGGTCCTGGTGTCAGGGCACAAACGACAGACGTGAGATGGCCCGAGACAGGAGCAGCGCTCGGCACGGGGGCTGCCGGGGAGCAGCGTGCGGCACAGCCACGGAGGCCCCGTTCGGACGATGGACGCCAGCTGTGAGTGACGGTGACAGGCAGCAGGGCACTGTCACGCGAGGCAGGTTCAACGCCCCCTGCACCCACTGGGCCAAGGTGCTCACCCCCCACCCTGAAATGGGCTGAGAACAGCCCCTGCTCCCACCTGCAGCGTCACGAGGACTAACCCTGCTAACGGACATGTCCAGCTCAGCTCCGTGTGCACAGCAGGGCTGCTGAGTGCCAGCCCTCAGTCACGGCACTGGGAATACGGTCACCAGCGGCCAAGCGGGGTCAGTCACACAGGAAGAGCAAACACACTCAGTGCCAGGGACATGCTGTGACAGATGTCCTGGGCCTTGGGAGTCAGGGCCTGCTCGCTGTCATGACAACTGGGACCCTGACCTTTTTGGAGAAAAGATTTCATGCTACATGTACCAACAGATGTGAACTCTATGAACCTGGACTGCAGACTCGTGACCTCCCTACACCTGTGCTGCAGACTCGTGACCACCTCCCTACACTTGTCTAGACGCGTGACCTCCCTTTGAACATGCTGACAGCAAACACCAGACAAAGCTGCTCCAACCATCTGACCGTAAGCGAAGCCCACACGTGACCCCCGGGCATGGCTGCCGTGCGTGACGTCGTCGTAATGGTGGCGACGTGCCATGGAGCCTCCTGCATGGCTCTCCTTATGTCTGTTCATTTCAAGTCACAGAACCTGTGGGTGATGCTAAGGGAGGGCCGCGTACGTTTCCTCTCAAGGGAGGGACGCGTGGGTCCTGCCAGATAGGGGACCGACGCGGAATGAGGGGCACGGATGCAGACGGCACGGGAGGAAACGGCCCTTGTAACAACTGTGCAGTTCATTCTCCAGCCCTGACACCATCTGGAGCGAACATCGCTGCCGACGTGTCGGGTCCCCGCCTCGTGAAGAGCGAGCTCGGCCTCACGCGCGCGTCCCCCTGCTGTGGCGGCAGCGTGGCTTTGAGACCCACGGGGGTGGCGAGACCTCGGCCACAAGCGCCCTCACTCTGGGCTGCAGCGGCCGCAGCACATGCCAGGAGGGGGCGGCCAGCTGCCTAGGGACAGGGCGTGGCTCTCCCGAGGCTCCCTACCACTTCGGAGACTCACAGACTTTCGCGGGATGGAAGGAAAGCCAAGGGCAGAGACCAGCTGGCACTGAAGACGTCCTGCTTCCGAGACGCCACCGTGAGGGACCGAGGTGAGCCTCCCGAGAAGCCCGTCTGTCTGTGGCAGCGATGGGCCATCTAAGGCCCTGGTTTTTCTTTTTTAGCTCATTTTATCTAAGACTTTGAGTCAAAGTAAACTGGAAATAACAGTTAAATGTCCATACTTTTAGGGACCAACAAGAGCTGCTGCCATGGTCGCTGACGTCACCTGCCTGACCGGCCCCCAGCAGGTGGCTGGCTGGCTGCCACGGGGGCAGTTTCTCCCTTCCAGGAGGGATGGGCAGGCACAGGTGGGTGGTCCACCCAGTGGAGCAGACGCACCCACGACGGAGCCAGGTCTGCCTGCCTGTGGGCGGGGCTCCCCGAGCCGGGCCCCAACAGGCACCCACGGGGTCTCTGCGGCCTCTGACGTCCTTCCCCAATGTCCCCTGCACTCCAGGTGAGGGAGGGAGGACACGGTAAACCACCGACCGCAGCCGCCTCTGGACGCACTTCCCTGCAGTGGCCGCCGCGAGGAGCCGCGGGCCGTGCCCGTGACGGCGGGGAGCTGCCCCTCACTCATCCTTCTAGACTGAACTGGGGGCTCACAAATGCTAGCATCTTCGCGATTCGGCAAGGAACTACTTACTCTCACCCACTTTTTTTTAACATAGGCTTTCCTCAGTAATCGTCACCATCGAGTCTCGACCAGACATTTATCGACAGATGACACACGACACAAAGCAACCGCGTCGACTGGGAGCCCACTGGGTCAGGAGAGGGACGGGTACGCACCATAGCCAGCTGCCGCCCTATGTTCCCCACCGTCACGCCTCCCGAGAAAAAGATGCAGGGCAGCCAGGAGCGGATGTAGAGGAAGTCCGGGGACGTGTACCTGCGGAAAGAGAAGGCAGGGACGTGGCACCGAGCAAAGCTCCGGTGACTCTCTCTAACGGGGACGCGCGGGGCACGGCAATCAGGAAGCACCGCAGGACACAACGTCCCAACGCTCCCCGCCTGCTCCTGTCTGGTTTCCCGTCGCATTAAACTGCGGGCGGCGGATTCTTAACACGAGAACCAGCGATGAGCCGCATTTTTGAGAGTTTCGTGCCCAGGCCTAGAGCGTGTGTGTACAGATAGATAAAGCGTGAACATGTCAGCGAAGGGGCTGTTTCTAACACGAGCGAGGTAACCGCCTCTGGGGGGGGGCTGATGTCGGGGGTCACGTGCTTACTGATAGACGCCGTTGTACACCAGCAGCTGGGTGATCAGGGTGGCCAGGAAGGCGATGGTGATCCCAAGGCCAAGGCCGCTTCTCGAGCGGTCAAACGTCCACCAAAGGCCCAAAGACAGGGCCGCCAGTGTCAAGGAGAGCTGAACGTTATTGGCAAAATCCAATTTCTGGTGATGTAAAAGTTAAGGAAAATTTAACGATTTGCAATCAGATCGGAAACACACACAATCCCGGGACCCACCTGTGTTCTTGCTCTCACAGGCCACACGGCCCCCACCTGTAAGCACGACCGGGCAGCTCGCGAAGGCCGTCAGACGCCAGGGCCCGGGCTCCAGACGACGCGGACTTCTCGGGGGCCGGTGGGTCAAAACGTTCCGAGTAAAGGTTCCGAGAGTCACCTCTAACAGTCTGCGGGTGTCTCAGCCTCCGACCCACCTGGGTGCTAGGGACCCGCGGCTACTCTGTGCTCATTCTCGTGTCCCCGGCGGCCGAGCTGCGGGAGCACGCCCCCCGCCCCCGCACACGGTGCCTCTGCAGACGCCACGCACCCCGTGTCTGCGGAGACGCACCTGGCTGTCATCACGACGCCGCTGTCGCCTGGTGACGAAACCAACTTCTCAGAGCCGGGACGTCTCGCACTACCTGTTTCGGACATTCTCATCATTAAGACAGGAGAACGGCAGACTTAGGAACTGTGGGAATCCCAGAGTGTCTTTCTCTAAACCTTGAAACTATAGACTAGTCGTGCTAAAGAAAACCGAAATCTTCTGAGACCTGGGGCGCCACGGACCTCCTTCCGAAACACGCTTACGTGCAGACAGGCAACACGTTCCGTGCGACCCGCTCCACTGGGGACCCGGGCGTGCGGGGCCCGTGTTAAGGTCACCGCTGCTGGCCGGCATGGGACTTCTGTGGTCACACCAGGGAGGGGGCAGAGGAGCAGAGGAAGCGGCCAAGCGTGACCCTGTCGCCACGCGTCACGGAGCCGCAGGAAGCCGGTCTTCGTGACGGCGGAAGCGCAGGACAATTACAGAAGGAACTCCGAGGAAGCAGACGGGGGTGACGGAGGAGGGTAACAGTCCTCCCGCTGTTTCCTGAAATGACCCGGAAGCATTTTGAAAACTCCCGCTAAGCGCAGACTAAGCGACAGGCTTTAAAATAAATCCCTCAGGAGAAGACTTCGACCGACCTAAGAGGTGACATGCACTCCCTACGCGCAGCGAAATCACCTAGGAAAACGCTCGGACACGGCACGTCCGCTGAAGGATACAGCACTGGCGTGGTTGATGCCCACGAAGACCGCGACACAGCGCATGACGCTGGCCCACTCCCTCTTGAACTTGTGGGGCTCCCCCAGGTGACTGTCAATGCAGGGGTACAGCAAGCCGACGACCGCTGTTAAAACAAGGAAAAACGACCGTCAGGGGGCACCGGCTTCAAGCGATACGATTCCACGAGGCAGTTAACATATCGCCAAACCAGTTTCCCTAGAAAATTGATCCGCTCTCATAACACTGAAACTGAGACTCTCTTCACAATTCCGTTCCCCTGGAGCACGAAGATCAGTTTTGAGAAGGTTCAAACAACTCGCTGCTTGGCATTAACGCAGAAATGTGGACCCCGCGGGCCTCGCTGCTTGGCATTAACGCAGAGACGTGGACCCTGCGGGCCTGGCCTGCACAACGGGCGCGCCCTCCACCACGTACGCGTGGTCGCTGTGTTACAATGAGGGGTCAGCTTCACGAGGGCTCCCGAGGCCACGGGTCTCAAGTGGTGGCGCTCCTCATGGGGCCAGCCCTGAGGCTGGGCACACTTACTCTGGTCTGACTCTGACATCTGGGGCACAGAGGCCACGTGCCCAGAGGTGGCACCGGATTCGGCAGTGAGGGGGTGACAGTATTTGCTCCGGGGACCCTGAGCACCGCTGCCCGTCATCTGCGGGTCAGTGCGGCGGCAGGCCAAGCACACCGTGCTGTCCCTGGGAGTCCAGGCCCGGCCTGTGGAGGACCATGCGAGCGGGCACAGGACACCTGGCGTCTGTTCCCAGTCCCCGCGGATGGGACCTGGCCTCGTGTCTGTTCCCTCATGTGTGAAATGATGCTTATGTAACTAGGAGACGGAGGAGGGGCTCGGTGCGGTCTGGACAGCAAGGAGGTTCTCAGACACGGAGCTTTAGGGCACGAGCGCAGACAGACGTTAGACGGGGAGGCCGGGCATTCAGGGAGAGGAGCGGACGGGAAGAGGCAGGCAGGACAGACAGCAGGGCGGTGACTGCTGGGGACACAGGCCACGGGGCCTGACTGCGGGATGCGGTCGCCCAGGTCCAGAGGCTGGGCAGCCAGGCGGTAGCTCCACCTGTGGGACAGGGAACGCCTTAGGTTCCCGAACAGAGGGACAGAATCACAGTTTTAGCCAAATATGCAAAGGAAAGAATTTCAGTTTCAATTTCACGATGTATTTTATAGAGTTCTAACTTTGGGGTTTTGAAAAATGGAAGCCCACGTTCTATGACTTCACTATAACTTAATTTTACCTTTTAAAGTTAAAAGCAAAGTATGAAAATGTACTAGGAAACGTTCCCCTTCACTCTTGGCTGACAGTGAAAACAAAAATAGGGAATGAGAAACTGTTTCAGATATGCCCGGAATTTCCGGAAGCTTCTATGACAAATAAAACCTAAACTAAGTGTGTCATTTTTAAGATCAAGTTTTGGATTAAGATCAAGTGTTAAGATCAAGTTTTGGAAACTACTGCGCCAAATGTATATGAAAAATAGAATTCTGCATCTAGATCTATTTCTCAAAAAGGATTTTTAACAGTGTAGCAGTATCCTTAGAGGATTTAGAAACACAGAGCAGGAACTGCCCTTTCTGAGGACCCGGCAAAAAAGCTCTGTCCCCTGCTCAGTGACCACAGAGCCCCCTAAGTGTCCCGGCCGAAACGCACTGCCGTCCACTGCAGCCTCCTGCTGGTTTGAGTGAGTCTGCAGAGAAGGCGACATGTCTCCACATGACAGGGGACATGCCCGGACTGCAGGGAGACAGTATGCGGAGTTCGGAACAATGGCCCTGCCACTTGCTAGCTGTGGTCCCTGGACACAGTTGCAGAACCCGTTACTTGGTTTCCATGTCTATAAAATGTAGCTATAGCACAGTGCTGCTGCCAGGAGCAAATAAAGCTCAACACACAGAGCAAGCTGCCCGGAAACGTCAGCTACAAAGCAAACCGCAGGGCACTGCTCCTGTGGGACTTGTCACCAGCTTGTTCTGCCCATCAGACCGTGGGATGCTCAGGACGGGCTGCTGTGCTCACTCTGTATTTCGACAGCAGAGCCGGGGCTGCAGGAAGCAGCTGACAGGTGTTTGCTAACCAACAAATGCTGCCGGACTAGGGGATCAGACCCGCCAAGGAACCAAGAAAAGCGACGAAAAGGAGACGGCCCGCCCATCCGCAACTTAGACCGAGCCTGTGGGACGGTTCCCCGCGCCTCTGAAGCCAGCCAGGTGCGCTCCCGCCCACGCTCGGGACAAGGGGATGCTCTTTTCCTAAGAGTCCCGGGGGAGGGCCTGGCTTCCTTCCGCCCACTCCTAGGCCACCCCAGAAGGAAGTAGGGAGGCCGCTCGCCCACGTGACGGTTTGTTTTCAGTTACCCAGCCGGGTAGCATGTTCGCAGGCGCAGCCAATAGCGGCCCAGCGCCTCTGCTCACCAGTTCCGCGGCGGCCAATCGGGCAGCCGGCCGGCGATGACAGCGGCGGGCTCGGCGCGCAGGGCAGTGCCCGGGCAGGAGGAAGGACCTGGCCGGCCGGGTACAGCGGGAAGCCGCCGCTTTCCTCCCCCCTCATGTCCATCACCCGGCTTCCTCCACCCCTCCCCCCAACCCCCACCCCCCCGCACGCGAGCGTTTGGGGGTTCGGAGTCCCCGCCGCACCCACACTGGAAACGCCCACTTTTCCTCCGGGGACGGCTCCGTTTTCAAATAAACGTTCCTCAAGGCTAAAGAACCTTTTTGACCCAACAAGGTTCCGCGCTCCTACTCACCAGCTGCTGTCCCACAACAGGGAGGCACCCACCAGGCCGAGGAGAAGGCGGTGGCGGTCACCTCCTCAGGGAAAAGGGTGACATTCCTCTGCACCTGCAGCAGGTTGAGCACCAGAGCCAGGCCCACCCCGACGGAGAACAGCACCAGGCCCCTCTGCACCAGGCGGTGATGCCAGCTGGCGCTGCCGCCCCCCGCGCCGGTGCTCCCAGGCCCCCGCGAGGGGTCGGAGTCCGGGGCAGCGCGGGCCACCAGCAGAGAGGGGCGGGACACTGAGGAGGTGATCATCTCTCCCACTTTGGCTGCCAGCCCTCCGGCACTGGCTCTCGCGCGGCCTGCGTGCCTGGGGCCGTGAGCGCAGGGACAGCTCCAGCAGTGGTCGTCCAGTCTGGGCATCGGTGTCGCCAGCGCGACAGGCTTTCCTGGAAGGAGAAAGGGGGTTGGGAAGGCCCGCCACGTCCATTTGCGGGGAACGGGCAGGTGGGAAGGGCCCCGCCGGCCGCGGGGCTGCGCTCTCATTCATCGCCTCACGTCCAGGGAAGCTGCCCCTCCGGGGAGTCCGCGGGACCCGCGGCCCACACCGCAGCAGCGCCGGGCGGGCGCCGGCCGCAGTGGGGCGCGGGGGCTGCAGTCAGGGGCAGCCGCGTGCGAGGGACCCCCAAGGGCTACAGAGCCCGCTCGGCTCCGCCCGCACCGCTCCTCTGCACGCACCCCGAAGCGCCCGCCCGTCCGGTCCAAAAGTTTCCCAGACCCCGTCCGTCTGCTGGACACGGAGCCAGGGCAAGTTACTGGGGTCCTCCGGGACGGAGGGGACCCGTGGCTCGGCCCACCCAGGGTCAGGGGTGCAGCCCCCATCCCGGGACTGCGGGAGGGGGGGCGGCTGCGGGGGACTGAGGCGCCCGGACCCCAATCTCCGGCCCCGGGGCCGGCGCCGCGCCCCGCGTACCTGGCGGAGGGGCGCCCGCCCGCGGGCTCGCCGAGGCGGGGAGTCTCGGAGGAGGCGACGGAAGAGAGTTGCGGCCCGGACCGCCCGGAGTAAGGCCCGCGGCGGCCCGTGCGCGGCGCGGCTTATAAGACGGGCAGCGGAACCCCGGGTCACTTGACCCCGGCGCGGCCCGCCGCCCCGCCCGCCCCGGGGGCGTGGCCTCCGCGCGCCCCGCCCCGCCTGCGCGCCGTCCGCCCGCGGTCTGGTGAGGCGGCCGCGGCCAATCGGGGGCGGGCGGCCCATATGACGTCAGCACACGCCACCGCCGGCCCGCTGGCTCGGGAGCGCGGACGGACGGGCCGCCGGCGTGCGGCCGGGCAGGGGCACCGCGCGGGCTGGGCCGGGCCGGGCCAGGCGGGGCGGGGCGGGGCGGCGGCCGGACGCGGCGGGGGTCAGCGTGGGGGACGGTCAGGGGCTTACCGCCCCGCCACGCCCTCGCTCTGCCCGCGCCGGGAGGCGGGAAAGCTGGCGCCTTCCGTTACGGCCCTTGGACTCTAGAGCCCCCTCCCTCCACGCGTCCCCAGGATAAGTTTCCCCCCTGGTCTGATCTCTCGGTCATCAGCAGGTAGTCACTGCACCTGCCGGGTCACCTGATGATGCTCCGACCTGGATTCTGAGTCCCGCCGCCCGAGGCTGCCGACGGTCACCACACCTGCTCGCTCACAGCGAGTCCTCTGCTGGGCGCGAGCTGCTTGACGTTGGCAGGCGGGCAGAGTGGTTCCGAAGCCTTTTCGGACATAAAGTCCTTTGTGAAAATGTAAATGGGAAACATTTCATTCATGGAATAATTTCTTCCGGTTTCTAGTGGTCTTGCCTCTCGTTTTGAAAGCAAACCATCAGAAGCACTCGGGGAAAAAAAATACTGTTTTATTCTGTGGGTGTGTAGTGTGTTTATATCCTGCTCGCCACATGAGTCACAAGCTAAACAGGAGGGCAGGCCTGCTGCCAGCTGAAAAGCCATTATCTCGTTGAGCAGGATCACATGTTTAAGAGTTTCTACAACAATAAACAGTTTCTGTTGTTTTGTACTGTCAGTGGATGAGCAGAGATAGAGTTTGCGCTGTAAATAGCAAATCATTTCAGCCAAGAGACCCCACAGCTCCGGCAGCATGAAGTAACTATCTGTGTGGCATCTGATGCATTGGGCTCTGTGACTAAGGGTTAAAAACAAAACCTGACACATCTTCCCAAGATATCCATTTTTCTCAAAGTTTATTTACTTGGGAGGAGGGCTCACACAAATTCGTGATATTAAGCAGGAGACTTCAAGGAAAAGTCGTGTTCCCAGAAGCTGTGTCCACACTCCTTGACTGTGAGAAAGTGCAGAAACGGAAGGCCATGTTTGAGAAGCGCTGTGGAAAGACATTTGCCAATTATTAGCTTGTCCCTGTTGACCCAGCGTCAACACTGGTTTCCCTTTTCTGCTACCTGCACTCACAGGACAGACACAGCCCGGTTGTGCTCTGGGTGACCAACACACAGCCCAGGATGCCAACCCACCGTGAAACTCAATAATCTTTTGCTACCTCTTCGAGAGCACAAATCTTAAAAAGTGTCATCATCATAGGTTATAACTGAAAGTTGGTCTCGAACCTTTACGTTTAAGCAAGGCCTAGCGTTTCTAATGATGTCACTTGTTTTCATTTCTTGAGCAAGAGCCAGACAAAGTGGGAGTGGCCAAAATGGTGGGGTTCTGTCTTCGTCTCTCCCGCTCACACGGTCTGTTCCTCTCGACGCCCCGTTTACCACTATACGCTTTGTTCCCACGGGGTTCGATTTTAAGGAGTTTTGTAATCTGGGCCTTGGTCATCATCTCCTCCCCGCCTGGCATAAGTTCGTGAAGATACGTGGATCGAGAGTCGTTCCATTTTCAGCCATCAGAAGCCTGGGCCAGGACTCCGTATCCGATCATCAGCCTCAGGTCCCACACACACACGGAGAAGTGCGGATACACATCAAGCCGTTAACCTCTCGGAGATGTGTAGACATCACAGCCTTGACCCTGAAAGGTGGGCATGCCATGCATTCCGTTGGGAAATGCCGGCAAGGGCAGGTAGCTTTCTTTGGGCACGCACTCGTTATTCAGGTACACGAGGCTTAAGACGCAGAGGTGACCGCTCTCTGCTCGCCTGCTGAGCTGCTGTCTGAGGAGCTTCCTGACAGCGTGGAAATCGGGATCTGTCTTCCGGGGTCTAAGCTGGGTTTCCGTATCTTTACTCTTCTGCCGTTCTGCCTGGCCGTGCTGACGCTCCCCGAATCTTTCTGTCGTAACGCTTACGTACAAGTGCCCGCCTTAGAGAGCCATCGTGTGGGTTCTGTGGTGTCCTTCTTCCATGTGGGGAAGGGGCTACCGATTCCGACAGCTAGTAGGTGTGTTAAAGTCGGCTCACTCGGTTACCTTTTTACTCTCTGCCCAAGCCAATGCTGAAAAGGACACCACCAAACCACGGCTGTGACCAGACCTACCACACACAGAAAGCCGGACACCTCACGTGTCACGTCACAGGTTCTCAAAGTCGAGCCGGGGCGGGGGTGCAGGGCTCACGACGGTGCAAGTGGCTGGGCCTCACCCTCGGCCTGTCCCATCATTTCTGAAAAGTCCCAGAAGGTGCCGACACCCTCGCCTGGGATTCTGGGATCTTACTTTGAGGACCACTGTCTTAGACCCCTCACTCAGGCGTGTTTTCTGACAGGACACTTTGCATAATTATTCTGTAACCTTCTACTCCTAAGCTGTATGTGCTGCTTTGGATAGTGAATACTGCATTATAGCTGATTTGTTAGTTTTTAAAGATAGTTCTATTTTAAGAAACTCTAAACATTGTTAAGAATAAGTTTCAGACATGAGATTCTTGCAGAGGAAATAGAATAAGAATACTAAAGAAATTGAATGTCACTTTCTCCTTATGCCTGCTAAGTTGATCCTTTGAATATATCCAGGGGCCATCTTTAGTGTGTTATTCTTATTCTCTAGAACATTCTATATGTCCATAACTAAGGAAGTATGTGTGTGTGTGTGTCTAATTTTGACAGCTAGTGGTGTCTGGCAGCTCGGCCTGTGAATCAGAGGCTCTGAGTTCTGGTGCTGACTCAGCTACTTATCTTTTGACCTGGAAAATCATAAACTTGCTCGAACATCAGGAAACGATCCAGCAATTATCAGACGACGTTGGAGACTGTTCCCAGCTCCAGGAATCTGCCGCTCTCCTCCCCCTGCGTCTGGCTTCGGGGCTTTTAAGTATTTTTACATGAACTCCTGGAAAGAAGACATAAGACTATCTATCTACCTATCTATGTATCTATCTATCTATCATCTATCATCGATCCATCATCTAACTATATCTACATAGGTGTAGCAATAGATAGATACATTCATATGTTTAAAATATTAAAAAGTTTAAGTAAGGTTGGGAATATTGCTCGGTCTTGTGCTTGAGCAATGAGCGCGCTGTAAGTCTCTACTCCCCACTCTTTCCATGGAACTGTTGTCACTGTAGTGAACAGATGGAGGTACAAATACTGGCCCCGCACTCACCAGTATGCACCTCTGGGTCGGCGAGTCCACCTGTCAGGCCTCGGAGAGCTCACCCCTGCCTCAGAATGATCCTGCGCCCAGGGAGGGGGCGTGTCGAATGTGGGGCCAGCCGGGGGGCCCTGGCGTGAGCTCAGCACCCCCCATATCTTCCTGTCTCCCCCACCCACTC
Source organism: Pteropus medius (assembly GCF_902729225.1). Taxonomy (NCBI): domain Eukaryota; kingdom Metazoa; phylum Chordata; class Mammalia; order Chiroptera; family Pteropodidae; genus Pteropus; species Pteropus medius. Next base: position 1,746,520 of record NW_024340847.1, read on the forward strand.
CGCCTTCTCTCAAAGTAAAGCGTAGCTGCAGAAATGGAAGTTCCTCCGCTGCACACGAGCAGATCGGTGCAGCCAGCGCGGCTGCTCCGCGGCGGCCGATGGTGCCGAGGGGAGCCGGAGGGTGGCCGCAGCCTCTGTGTCCGGCAGGCGCACCCCTTCCCGCCTCTCCCTGGTCATGATCCGTGGCTGCTGCGTCAGAGTGGTTGTTGGGTTCAGTGCCGTCGACTGACCCCGTGACGTATCTTTCTGAGCTGAGAGAGCTCCGATGCCTCGGGCCGAAGATGCCTTCCAGGAGGTTGGCCGCGGACCTTTCCCGGTGATGCCAGCCGCCCGGCCGGGGGCGCACCACGTGGGGCCGGGCGCAGGGTCTGCGCTGCCCGCGGCTTCCTTTTCTTATTCGCAAGGGCGAGGTAGCAGGTTTGTAAGTTACAGCCCTTCAAAGTGGTGCTGCTCCAACTTCAGAGCCCCACACGTCGCCTGGTCAACCCGCGGGTCCTGTCCAGCGGGTCCTGTCCAGCGGGTCCTGTCCAGCGGGTCTGGGTGGGCCCAGGCCGCCCCAGCAGGTGCCGGGGCTCCCGGGCAGTGCTGGCCGCCGGTCCCCGACCGCACTCGGAGTAGCATGGCCTTAGGAGAGGCGTCCTCATAACCCGCGCGTCTTCTTTCCCACGGTCTTGAACTTGAGCACTGCTCCCGGAAGCTACACCGTATCCGAAAATACAATTATGCTGCCTTCCCTTTGGCTCATTTGTCTTCTTCCTGGGGCCCCTTCCCTCCGATCTTGATAAACGAGTTGGGAGATGATTAACAGGTCCTTACCTAGAATGTAGTTCCTTGTGAATTAGGAAGGCAGGTGGGCCCTGAATCTCACAGCTGGTTTACAGACTGAATGTAATCAGATAACAAATCCACAAATTGTCAGTGCCTACTGCGGGCTAGGTTTTTGTTTTTTTTTTTAATTCGATAATTGTTTATTTTTCAGTTACAGTTGTCATACAATATTATATTAGCCTCAGGTGTACAGCGTTAGTGATTAGGCATTTATATAACTCACGGAGTAATCCCCCCGATAAATCTAGAGCCCCTCTGACACCGAACACAGTTATTACGACGTTATCACTGATATTCCCCGGGCTGCCCGCCACACCCCGTGACTGCTCTGCAGCTGCCACCCGGCCAGGGTCTACACCCAGAATTCAGGCCACAGACACGACACAGCTCCCACTCTCAACGAGCTGACCACGTAGAATCACATCAGGAAACAAATCATCATCACGCGGTGCCGGATATTATGACAAAGGTCCGCCCAAGTTGCTACCTGCTGTCATACGATACTGGGCAAACATCGAGATTTAGTTTGTACCAACTGGGGCTGCGTTTCCAGAACCGAGGCCGGGAGAATGGTACCGTGCTTCACGGCTCAGCTCGGCTACCCTGCCACGCTCCTCTCAGAGGGGACTGTCCCTCTCTCCTCGACATCCGACCTCACTTCTTTGATCTTTACGCATTTTTTAACCAGCACTAGAAGTATGTGGGTGCCTCCCTGTTAAACTCTAACCCCTCTGACAGCGGGGCTCATGGCTTAGCCATCCATGGTTCCCCACAGTACTTGGCCGTTGGACGATGACCACTGCGCCCTGGAGTTTGGAGCTTGTATTGCTCTCGACTGGAGCATATCACGTGGGACCAACTGGACCCCAGAAGGTGGACAGCGATGCCTTCCTTCCCTTTCCCCAGGGTCTTCAGGCCCAGGGCTTCAGACAGACACCTCCAAAAATTCAGCACCTGCTGGGTAGACAGGTCTTTGAGGGGGGCGGTGTGTTACAGGTGGTGCAGTATTGGCCGGGTCTCGGGATGGATGCGTGTGGGCGCTGCTGGGGAATTGTTTGCTGTCGGTGACTGGGCTGCAACACAGATGTCGTTGACATTTTGGGGAAATGAACTCTCTTCTTAACCTTAATTGAGAAAAACAACATGTTGTCGTTTAAGAGCGTGTTCGTTGGCAGAAGATCAATTTCTCCAGTCTCATTTCTGTATCGATGGTCACGAACGTGGAAGGCCGTGTTCACTTAAAAGAGAGGAGAGAGAAAGTGAAGTGGAAAACTTGGAATTATCTGTGTGGAGAGGGGAGGAAAGAGCCGGGGTCGGCTCCGAAAACACAGGATGGCCGCGAGTCCTCGGGCAAACAGGACCCTTCGAGAGGTTGCCACTAGGAACTCTTAGGGGAGACAGCGGAGGTCTTCTTGAACAGCACAGCTGGATAATTCTGTGGCCGTGTTGTCACTGGATAGCTCCATTCGCTCTCCCAGCCTCCTCCTGACCCCGAGGCCAGGTAATTTTTCTGTGCTTTACCCTCCTGGCTCGCTTTCAGGCCAGTGGTGTTGTTCTGTGCCTCGGGGGTTGTTCTCCAGGAGAGCTATTGCACAATTATAGTATTTTTCCTCTTCTAAACTTTCCCTTGTCTCTCTGCTCAAATCGGCTTACGCCTGCTTCCGCTAAAGTTTCCAAGAGGGTTTTAAGTCTTCAGAGTATTAAGCTTTAGCCTGGACCTATTAGATTATACACTGGTTGTCATCGCTAGGGCTGCAGGTTCACGTTTTCTGCCTCCCCTGCCAGCGACAGCACGGAGACTGTGTGTTAGATATTTAGATTGCGCTCAGATTAATCCCAGAGTCCTATCTTTCCACTCAAAGACTTTTCCTGGAACCTTGACCTTGCCGAGCACCTCTCGTTATTTAGGTTAATCATTTTCTTATATTTTTATGAATCTAGACGCGTGCGGGTCCCTCGACGTGGCATAACCTGGTCTGCAGGAGCCACTGCAGCGATGGCTGACGGTGATAATTCGAAGCCGGTGTTTTCTGAATTCTCTAGGTTTCCTTTTCACGCTTACAATCCCGACCTTGAGGAAGTTGGGGACTTTTTGGTCACTTGGGTCGAAACCGAGCAATTCATTTTTTCATGGTCTAGGAGCCTGGCATCTTTATTTTTCCCTTCAATTCTTTTATGTTTTATCAGTAGGAAAAGGTAGCATCTGAGAAGTATGGAACCACTTAGTACGTGGCCCAGGGACAACTTGAAACAGTGGGTGAAGATAAAATCACGTTCGGTGCACATCAGACCCAGCTTTGCCTGGGGACGCAGTTCTTCAAACAAGGAACGACATCTAACTTCCTAGGTTGTCGGTAGTCAGCTGGTGGGCGTGGTGGCTTCTTTCCACCCGAATCTGAATAACGCCATTTCCATCCGGATTCCTTAGTACTTGTTTCCTGGCCGGTCCTGGCAGGCCTGGCGACCACCAGCCACACGCGGCTCCCTAGATTTACACGAATCGACATGGCGTGGAGATGGTCAGTGCGCGGTTCCGACCTTCCTCTCGCCCTTCCTTTATAGGTGCTCGTCTAATTGCGGGCGCGTGCCGGGTTGGGGAAAGGCACTCTGACGGGCGAAGTTTCAGCCAATGATTTGCCTTTTGGTGGTAGGAGACTATATATTATTGTTGTTTCTTCACAGGGATTGCTGCCTGCTTAAGAGCAGAAGGAAACTGTTTAGAAGTGCTAGGACTTGATGGGAGGCATTTTTCTATATAAGGCGTTAGGCATCAGATGCTGGGATGGATTACATAAGAAAAAAAACATTGGTGGTTTGATTGACGATTGTGGGTTTCGGTTCTTGAGCTTTTTCTAGGTGGGGACATGAGAAAGACATTAAAAACCCTGGGATTTGACGATCATCTCACTCCTCCCTGTCTCCCCCCCCCCCCCCCCCCCTGCTCCTCCGCCCTCCAGACAGAGGGAGGAAGACGTGGATCTGGGCTGACAGTGGCACCATCGTGGCCTGGAATGTTCTGTCCCATGGCCTGAGGCCGGCTCGGAAAGCAGGGCACGGAGCCCAGGAGGCAGGCGGGCCCCCGCCTGCACCGGGATTTCTGGAACCGTCCTCTGGCGACCCGCCAGTCGCGAATACCTGGAGCTCATTCTTCCTCAGAAACACGTGGAGCGCCTGTCTGCACATTCCTCAGCCCCCGTCCCAATAATGGCAATATTTCAAGCGTTTCGAACACGTTTTAGGGGGAATACAGCGTCTCCCGCTCGTTTAGCTGTGTCAAGTCATTTATTTGTCTTATTCTTTTCTCTCAGCAGGTGGCATTTTTGTTCAGTGATTTTATTTGTAGCTGCTTGTGTTCATCGACTATGACATATTAATCATGCAAATTAGGATATTATTAACGAAGGCAAAATAGTTTCGCGGCTGCTTCTGGGTCTGCTGTGACAGCTGCATTAGTGCCTGCTTGTCGCCAACGCTGGCAGCAGCGTCTCCTCCGCGGCTGCACGTTGATAGATGACATTCAGGGTAAAGGTTGGGGACCCGAGCGTGCAAGCCACTTTCCCCCACAGGGCTGGTGTCGCAAGAACACATTACAAAATCACCTTTTCCTGCAGCCGCGTTAACGCTTTGTCGTTCGAGAAACATCAATCGCCACACCTCCCGGCGTCTCCCCGTGAACCCCACTGCACGTGCTGGCCTTCCAGGGTGACTCAGTCCCAGCCTCCCCGTCTCCCAAATACGGCGACTCACTCTACACGTGCCCCATCGCCTCCTGACTCTGCTCTTGAAAAAGGAGCCGGGTGCGGATAGCTTCTGAGCTGTGGGTATTTGTCCTCGTGAAGCTGGGGACTGCAGGTCATTTAAAATGTGCCTGTTTCTCCACATCGCCCCTTCATTGACCCGACGCCCTGGCAGCAGCCCGTCCGCCGAGAGCCTCCGCGGACCCCTGTTGCAGTGTGCAACGGCCGCCTGACGCTGGAGACCCAAGTGTGCAAACAGGATGTTTTTGGGAAACGCGACTCTCCCCCCGTGCAAAGTGGGAACACCGCCTCTGGAAGATTGTGTCATTCTGGGAAGCTGACTGAGTCACACCACCTTTGTCATGAGACGTGGCTGACCCTGGGCGAAGACCTGGTCTCTCTGCTGTCCCCGCCCTGAAGTCCACGGCGAATGCGGCCCCTGGTGCGGGTGGGGCGGGCGGCGGGGCCTGGGGAGACCTCGTGTGTTCGCCGGGTCGGCCGAGGACTTGAGCACAGGCTGGGCTCTGGCGTGTCCCTGAGCCTGCTCCTGGCTCCGCCTGGAGGTCACAGGCTGGGAAGGGAGGGGAACAGGCAGGACCACGGGGAGCTGGCTAAGCCGTCCGCCGAGGTGCCCAAAGCCGTGGTCCCCACCCTGTGACATTCCACATACATCCTTTCCTATGAGCACCCCACTCACTGGCCCCTGCCCCCAGGGCTGCCACAGGCCGCAGCTCCGTCCGCCCGCCCTCCCGCCTCCTTGCTGATTTCCTGGACCCCGTGTGGAGTCACACAGACGAACTGCATGCAGTGTACCTTGGCTTCGGTGGGGTGGTTAATGTGTGACTGAGCTCCGTATTAGCGAGCGGCTGCACCTGTCAGACACTGAGCGCCTGGCGTCCGTGGGAGATGCGGAGACCTGTATGCCATCCCCTGACCGCCCCTGGGCTCCCGCCTCCTGTTCCTCTGCCGAAGGTGACAAGAACAATATTCACTTGAGTAAAAACAAGTGGGTGTGTGTGCCATGAGCACACAGGTGATGAGCCAGCAAGGCCGTCCTGGGCCCCAGGGCAGGAGCAGCTGGCAGCGAGACGCTGAGTGTGGGTACCCCGGGAAGCGGGCGTGTGAGGCTGAGTGTGCCGGGGCCCCGGCCGGGTGGGCAGACGTCCGTCCTTCCTGCTCCTCCAGCCCCCCTCGCCGGGAGCCCCTTCGTCCGGCCTGACCTCGTTCCGGCTCCGACGCCCTCGCCCCCCAGAGGCCGGCTCCCGCCCACGCCGTGCTCCAGGTGCTCCCTCGGCTCTCCCCCACCAGCCGCACTGCATGGCCTCACGGGCCGCGGTCCGACTTCCCCAGCGGACGCGAACTCTTCATGAGCACGGATGTTGCCTCTGTTGGTGTCTCCCGGGTTCCTAGACCAGCAGGGGACACAGGCAGAAAGAGCGAGGGCCAGCTCCTGTCCCTGGGGCTCACCCAGTGCGTCGGTCAGTCAGGACGCTGCCCTCCGGACTCTGTGCCCTGGCGGACGCTCGCAAATGCACGTGGACTTCAGTCACTCTCCAGCTTTCCAAATGAGCACTGCCCAGATGTCTTTTAAGTTGGACTCCGGTTGTCAGAGCCACCGCCTCCGGCTTTAGAAATTTATGTGCTTTCTTAACAGGCATCATCAAGATTGGCTTTCAAGTTCTAAGAGCACACGAGGTCTCTGAAGCTAGTAAATCTCTAATTTCTTTCGAGTCGCATGAGAAAGATCCGCACTGCCGGGGGACACTGGCTCCCCCGTGGCCCTGAGGGGCTTGCTTGTCTGGAGCTTCCAGAGCAAGAGGCCAGCGACGGTGGGGTGTGGCCAGTTCCCTTGCCTCCGACTTCTTCAACCAGCGTGTGTCTGCGGCCACTGCGGACTTTCCGGGCGGTGGGAAGACGACGCACAGTCGGAGGAAGCGGTGGCACCAGGGCCGGCTCGCCCCGCTGCAGCGGGGGACGCCGAGCCCCCAGTTTAGGAGTTGACGTGGGAGAGGGACGACATTGGAGGCGGAAGGCGGGGCGCGGGGTGGACATGGAGGCACTCTGGGGAGAGGACAGCCGTGGGCAGGCCAGAGCTGCGGGAGAGAGCACAGTGCGTGCTGGCCAGTCCTCCCAGACGGCTGCGTGGCACACAGACCGAGACGGCGGATGGGGCACCGGGGACGTGGGGCCTGGGGAGCAGGGGTGGAAGCTGTACCGCGGACGGAGGGGGCGGTGTGTCGCCCCTGGGTGGCTGGACACGGTGTGGGGACTTGGTGACCAGCTGCATGTGGGGGACTGACAAAGGGTCTGGGAGGACGGAGCCCTGGCCTGGACGGCCATGAGTGCTTGGTGCCACCAGCGAGGTCAGAGGAGCAGGCAGGAAGCACGTCTGGAGGGGAGGGGACGGGGTCAGGGATTCTTAAAATTGCGGTGAGATTTTCATAATGCAAAGTTTACCGACGTAACCACTTTTCCGTGCACAGTTCAGCGGCGCTCGGCACATTCGCATTGCGGGGCCCCCCTCGCCACCATCTCTCGAACTCTCCATCCGCCCACACTGACCCCGTCCGCTTTAAACGCCAGCGCCCCGTCACCCTCCCTCTGGCCTGGCACCACCATCCCAGTGTGCGTCTGTAAGAACCGATGATTCCACGTCCCTCGTAAAAGTGGGATCACACAGCGTTCGTCCTTCTGTTTCACTCGGCGTCACATCCTCCAGGTTCATCCGTGTCATAGCATGTGTCAGAATTTCTTCCTTTTCAAGGCCGAGTAGTTTTTCACTCTCTGAAACACACCGCGTATCATTCGTTCACGGATGGGCACGTGGCTGCTTTCCACCTCCTGGCTGCTGTGAATGTGGGTGTCCGAATATCTCCTCGATATTTCCACTCTTTTCGGTATTTACCCAGAAGCGCGATTCCTGGTCAAATGACAGTTCTATTTTTAATTTTTCGAAGACCGCTATTGAACGAGATGTCGGGATGGTGCCCCCAAGCTGAGGGGGCGGGTGGGGCTCCTAGGGAGAGACGTGGCGCAGGCTGCCCGGAGCCTACCAGATGGGAAGTGGCTCTGATGAGGTCCAAGTCAGAATCGGTGGCTTCAGGATCGCGTTGGTTTGAGGGGGTGGCGAGCCTTGGTGTGACCACACCGGTAGCAGACACGGCCTGTCACGCATCGCTGGGGGTGGGGTAGAAACAGACTCGGAGAACATTTGTCTCCCCCAGATAGAGAGGCCTCTCATCCTCCCCGGAGTGGATGTGTGACGCTTGACAAGCCACCTCTCTGTGCTCTCATGGCCTTGCCCACTCGTGGGTTAATATGAACAGCTGTGCCCACCTCACGAAGCCAGCGAGAGAAACAAACGGGGTCCGCGAAAGCTTTCTGGTGTTAAAGTTTTCGCACGCGTCTAATGGAAGACTCCTAAGTGATGGCCGCATCGAATCAAGGGGGCATGTGCGGGGCGTCCCGAGGAACGGCCACCACTACACCTCTTCCCCTACTTCCGCATTCCCCTGGGCCCCCAGCATCGCCCCCGATTTTCTGTCCTTCTCCGCAACACTCACTGAGACAGGAAGGACAAGGAAAATTCTAAATCCGTAGCATCAGGTATACACGCAGGGAAGGAGCTCCGTCATGGTCAAGGAACTTGGAAAAACATACGTCCATGGCTGGAATAGTGTCTCTGAGGTCAGGGAATTCAGAGCCTTCTAAGCCCGCCATCCCGCCGTGCTTGGCCTCCATTCCAAGGTTGGCTCATGGTCCAAGGTTGCTGCCAGAGCGCCAGCCATTACTTTATGGTCCAGCCAGAGGAAAGAAAAGGTTAGAAAGATCATGTCTTTAGGAACGCTTCCTGGAAGCTTCGCAGGCCACTTCTACCTTCGTCTCATTGTCCTGAACCTGAACAGAGCCACAGGCGCCCCCGTGAGGAGGCTAGGACAGGGGTCTTTATCTGAGGTGGCCACAGAGAACGCTAAAAATCAGGCCTCTCCTTACAGTGGAGACGGGCAGGACGGACATTAAAGACTCTGCTGCCCGAGAGAGACGGGGCGGGCGGTGGCCTCTTAGAATGGCGACTGAAGTCTCTGGGGTCTCGAAGGCCTTTTGGAAACAGGGCAATAATAAAAAGGACAGCAAAGGACATCGACCCCTAAAAGAATTCGCCAGTCTGAGCAGAGTCGTGCTCTGCCGAAGTGAAGGGCGGTGTCTGGTCTCCGCGTTTCGTACCGCGGCTGGCCATAAACCCTCTTCTGATGTTTGTGACGGGCATGAGTCAGGATCCCGCCGGCTCAGCCAGCGCCAGCCCCAGTGACACCCTAACTAACGAGCGTGTTCACGAGTGAGGTCCGCCACGCTGGCCGGCGGCGTCAGCCCCAGTGTAAGCTCCGGTCCCAGCTTAATTATTGACCGCGTCAGGTTGTTCTCCAGAGCTCCTGGTGTGAAGGTAACCACCTGCATCACAGGGGCGGGGCGGGGGGAGAGGGTGCCGCGGGGCATCTCGCAGAAAGCATAGATTTCTGGGCTCCATCTCAGGCACAGTCGGCGGAACCTCTGGGTGTCCGGTCTAGAATGTTGCATTTTAGACACACAGGCCTCACGTTAGAGAGGGACGTGTCGCCGCCAGGCCCGGTGCACAGACAGACCGCACACCGCATACGTACCCTACGGCGAGAAGAGGCGTCTAGACTTAGCGGCCACCACTCGCGGCTCCTGCCTTTCGTTCTAGAGTTTTCTCCTTACAGCTACCAAACTAGAAAGCTTTAGGCATGAGCCCGGGGCGGGGTAGGGGTTGCGATCCGGCACCCTCAGGTGGGACAGCGACCCCGGGGTGTCATTGTAAAAGTCCGATGAGGCGCCAACTGCACAGGTGCTTTGCGAAGTCAGAGGCCGTCGGGGGAGCTCACGCTCCCAGTGAGCATTCTCGAAGGGCGGCTGCGTTCTCTCTCTTTCTTTAACGACCTAATTTAGACAAGAAATAACTCAGGTGTGCAGGTGAGTGTGCAGCAGAGTAGCACTTTGGTTTCCTGTGCATCTCTCTGAGGGGTAAGCAGTTGGGTACTTGGCGCAGGTCGAGTCCTATGACTCCAGGAGCCGAGAGGTTACTGAGGCTGAAAAACCAGTCTGCCCAACACCTGCCTCTCTGGCCTTGTTATGGGGCTGGACGTCCCTCCAATTATCCTGTTCTAGCACCACCTGGGTCCAACCCAGAGCCATCCTGACACGCAGTCCTGCCCCCTGGAGGCCCGGTAAGGTGTTCGTTTCAGACACTGGGTCTGGGGCTCTGTCTGCGGGCTGGAAGCCTGCCCTGCTTGCCTGCCGAGCGGACCCCTGGCTAAAGTCTCACATTTTCTTGGTCGTGGAAAGAGCATACATATTATTGGGGATTCGGTCACTGGACGTGACCGGAAGTGACATTCCCGAGACAGTTTTAACAGCGGAAGCCAACAAACGTGGGTCTGTCTGCTGTAGAGTGAAAAGCTACTTGAAGACAAGCTCTCCTGCTCCCATCCGGTGAAACGGCAGGTGAGCGTTTGGTTGACAGGTTCCGAATGCAGTGAGGGCCGGACAGCCGCAAGGCCCCACATCCCAGACCTCCTGAGCAGGTCTCTGCGTTACATCTCTGGAGCTGGTTTTATTAGGCCAGTCTCTTCGCACTGGGCCATTTTCAGAATTTGAGATAAGCCCAACACCAATTGATCTGAAGCTGACTTTATCACTTCAGGTGACCGTGAGACCCGCCAAGCCGACATCTGAATTATCCAGCAGACGATGGGCATTCCAGTCCTTTAAAAGTAACTTTTCCAAGTAGATTCTGGAATGTCACTTGATGAAAAGTCCCTTAGTCACCTGATCCCTCGGACCTGTTTGCTCACCTGTAAGCTGGGAGGCAGTCGCTTCAAAGGCCGTGTCCCAGCCGAACTGCACAAAGGTGCCATGACACATTTACAGACACCGCCTCTGCCTCAGCGTCACCACCAGATATCTGTCTGTCTGCTCTGGGAGCACAGGGAAGGGCATTATTCATTTCTGCCATCGGGAACAGCGATGGATGGCGCTATTACGCTGAGTTGACATAAAACTGGCAAGAAGCGAATAGATCGTCAAGGACGGGAGTGGATGCGAAACGGCCAAGGGGTCAGCCCTGCAGCGGCACTGACCCCGCGCCCGCCCCCCACCCCCGCCCCCACGCCCTGAGCACCGCCTCCCATCCTGGCCGACTTTCTGCCTTCACGACCATCACAAATGAATTACCCTGCAGATCCGCAGTGCGGAAGTCCCACGCGGGCCTCACGGGGCCGGAATCGGGGTGTCGGCGGGGCCGGCTCCTTCTGGGGGCTCTAGCGCCGAACCTGTCTCCTGGCCTTTTCCCGGCTTGGCGGCACCCACGTTCCTGAGCTCGGGGCCCCTTCGGTCCTCGAAGCCAGTGGCAGCATCTTTCATCACGCGTTTCTCTGCCTCGTCTCCCGCCTCCCTCTTCCCCCGGTGAAGGCCCTGCGTTCTACCCCCCGCCGAGGGTCATCCGACGGGCTCCCTGAATTCCATGTGCGCTGTCCATTCCCTTTCCCTGTCACCTAAGGTGCTCTGGCCTCGGCAGTCAGGCCCTCGCTGGAGGCCATTGTTCTGCTGACCCGGGCGCTGGTGAGCCTGGCTGGGTCCTGCCAGTCAAGACAGAGACACCAGCGGCTTTGCCCGGGCAGCGCAGTGGCCAGCCAGGAGCGGCGGGCGGTGTGTGCGCTTCACTGGGAGGCGCTGCTCAAGCATTTCCTTCCCACTCTTGGAGACAGCCCTGGTCACCGGCCCAGCACTCAGTCTCAGGGCGCCCCACGCTTGGCCGCAGGCGGGCCAGCCCGTCTCCACTCAGGCCCTGGTCTGAGCCTGTGGCCCTGGTCCCCGTGGCAGGCGCCGCCGGTCAGGCTGCTGGCCCCTTAGAAGACTGATTCCACGGCAGAGATGCGAGCCACACTGCAGAGTCTCGTGGCGAGTGTGCTCGACCGCTGGCGTCTGGACCCCTTGGGCGCTTGGTAGGGGGGTGCCCGGCCCCCCGCCCCAGCCCTGCGGAGTCGGGGTCTCCCGGTGGTGAGGCCGGGGGAGCTGCGATTTTCTGACCCTCCCGAGTGATTCTCACAGATGACAGAGTGAGCCGGGCCGGCGAGCAAGGCCGACGTCCCCGTTAAACGGGGAGCAGAGGGGACCTCGGTGGCCGGGCTGCTTCCTGTCCCTCAAATGCACGTCCAGACACCCTGGTTCTCAAACCCTCTGGCACGAGTCGCCTTGGGAGGACGTGACATCTACAAAACTCCTGAACCTTAAATTAAGGTTAACGTGGAACCAGTCGAAGAAACAAGGGTGCCCGGTGATTCACGCTGTTGCAGGTAATGGACCCTCCAGGCAGGTGTGGGGTGGAGCCGGCCCCCCTCCTCCCACCCAGGTATCCTTGCTGAGTCTACGCATTTTCTTTCTTCCATTTGTAGGTGTGATTTTTTTCTAGCCTTAGGATTCACAGGCTTTCCTGTGTCAATGAAATTTGTCCTCTCAAAATTCACGGTACAGCAGCATACGGATGTGTCAAAGGGACCTAAACATCCCCCTTCCGTTGGGTCTTTAGATAACATTATACATTCTTCTGACCACGCCTCTGCAGTACCCACACCCCCTCACCTCGCCCCTAACCCTAAACCTGACCGTGACGGACAGGGACCGTATCCCCTCTGTCTAAGAGCAGATGTTCTAGGCTGGCGGTGTTTAGGACGTGCGTCGTGTCATGCTGTGAGTATAACCAGAACTGAACTGTTTTCCTGACGATCCAGGTGTTGAGCCCACAGAGGATTCCTCTGTGACTCTGTCACCGTGAGTGAGTGAGTGACAGACAGCGTGTGGGTGGCCGGCGTTACTCAGAGGCTTGCTCGTTGGGCAACATGCCCACATCCAGCTCCAACGAGATTTACGCAGGGGTGGAGGTGAGCCGAGCGTAACTCGCGGGAGACGGCCCGTGGGATCTGGGAGCCGCGTGCCAGGTGGCTTGGGCGGGGTGAGCTCCCGTAAAGGGCCAGGTGGTCATATGCGAGGCCTTCTGCGCTTTTTTCTCAGCAGGAGGTCAGAGCCTCAGAGCCACCTGACGCCCCGTGGTTCAGCCCCGCTTCACCTCCCCAGGGAAAACCGGTAGCTCGCCTTGAGTGGTTGATGCCCACTGTTCTTTCGTTATGATTGTTGCTACTATTATTTATGTTTTTGAATTCGCGGTCTCATTGGAAGATGGCACCCGAGTCTCAGACACGCACATGACGACTTGATACGTGTGTGTACATTGTGAACTGGTCGCCACGGCGTCTGGCCAACACCCGTCCCTCACAGAGCTTTGGAAACCTCCTTTCTTAGCAACGTTCAAATGTGCCGTACAGTGTCGCTGTGATGGTCAGCACACGCATGTCACAAACCCAGGACTGACTTGCTTTGTCACTGGAGGTTTGTGCCTTTGGTGCCACCTCTCACTCCCAGTGTCCCCGAGACGCTCAGTCACTGGCCATGGGGACCGTGGGTGGTGTGAAGTGGTGACAGATTGTTCCAGAGCCCGGCGTGGGGCCTGCGGGCGGAGGTGTGTGAGAGTCGGCTTCATGGCCGCCATCGCCGTCACTGGCTGCCTTGACCCCGCACGGTCGATTTCCTCAGTTCTGACCTTGGATTGAATCGGTACCTTCGGTTAAAAGGAGCGGACGCTCCCCAGATGGCTTAAGTGGACAGAACCTGGTATCAGGAAGGAAAGCCCTAAGCACTTGGGCAGGAGGCCGGGCTGGTGCTGGTGGGGCCTGGAGCCCCAGAAGTCACAGCGAACGTCCCCTCCCTTCTCCCAGCCTCCCCCATCTCTGTCTCCCTCGCCTCTGTGCTCCCCTGCACCTCTGCTCAATTCCATCGGCGCTGTGCAGACCCACCTGCCACCAGGTAGCTTCCCAGAAGGGTCGTCAGAGCCTAAACCTGTCCCCGCTCCTGAGTGACCTTCAGGGCAGTGCCCGGCCTCCACAGGTGTCCCCACCGGGGCGGATCAGGTGGCCTGCGGGGCACAGCACCCAGCACCTGCTCGGCAGACGGCCGAGGGGACGTTTTGTGGCCCTCAGGATGGTGAGAGCCCCCTCCCCACAAAGCGCTGAGAGAAAGCAGCCCACCCTGAAGCCCCTTCCTGTCACACCCTCGGCCACCGGCGGGGTGCTCGATGGGCTGTGTCTGCACGTGGGCGCCATGGGAGAGCCACCCAGGGAACAGAGCGACAGGAAGTTCCTTCTCTGCCGGCCAGCAGTCCCCTCCCCAGCGGCACTCAGTCCTGGATTTCCAGAACCTTCCTCCAGAGGTGGCACGAGGTCTTCGTAACGGTTTTCAGGTGACATTTATTCACGGCCGCACTTGATGCCGGCTGGGCTTGTCCCCTCCGGCCCTGCTCGGGTCGTCACGGTGCCTCTAGGAGTCCGCGTGGCCCCGAGCTGGTCCGACCGCTTCGTCACCTGTACTAATCGGGCCGAGATCGACAGGTAAAAATAGCCTCCCGGGCCAGGCCGGGGCGGGCGAGCCGCTGACGCGGGGTTGGAGGGCCGCAGGGTCGAGGTCCCCAGGCTCCTCGTGGCAGCCCGACACGGTCGCTGTGATTCCGTGAACCAACCTGGGCCGCTGGTGCTGAGCGGCATCTCGACCCCGGGCGGACCGGCTGCTTGGAGAGGAGCGGGAGGGAGATGGCGAGGCGCTTCGGGTGGCCGTGCTGCGCGCGCCGCCGCCCGGCGGGCGGAAAGGCCCCTGCCGCCTCGCATCCGTGTCACCGTCACCCCTCCCCGGCCCTCCTGGCCCTCCCCGTTTCCTCCGAAAACAAAGCTGCAGCGCCAACGGCTTCCGTTTGCCAGCGTTGGCAGCGTCTTGTCCTCATTGTGGAGTATCCGCCCGGTCCCCGACACCTGTCCTCTAAAGCCGGTCTCGATGCTCGCCCCTTGCAGGAAGCCTTCCAGGATTACCTCGTGCCTCTCAGGCGAATTCGGCGTCGCTTCCCTCGGCCCTTGGGCGGTCAGTCCGCACTGCGTTTCTCTGCGCTTACAGATAAACCCCCATCTGACTCACTGCAGATGCCTCGTCTGCGCGCGTCTCAGCTTTCCCAGGAGACCGTGTGTTCAGTCAGGTCCGGATCAGTGTCTTCTCTTTCTCTCCTGTTTCCCCAAACTGAGTCCGTGTCGCCATCAGGAACCCTGGTGTCCGAGAAAATGTGCTGCTCCTCTCGCCCCCGGCAGGACCCCGCCTTGGGGAGCCTGGTGGGTGCTGCCGACGCCCGCACCCCACCCCGCCCCGGGCACGCTCCATCCCCACCCCCCACCCCCAGGCCGAGGCACCCTGGGGCTCTCCCCAGCCCACAGTGGGTTTGCGGGCCTCTCGACCCCTCCCTGGCGTCATTCCGGACCCCGGCTCCCTGCCTGTGAGCTTCCCAGGTTCCCAGTACGGTCTCCATGGCAACAGCCGGTGTGCCGATGAGCGTGGGCGGCCCCCAGGATGTGAGGGACAAGGGGTCTGGGAGATGGGGCGAAACCCTCGCCCAGGGACGAGAGGCCTGCTCCACGTGGAGGAGGGAGGGTGGAGGGAGGCCTCGGAGGGTCCGAGTGTAGCAGGAAGAACGGACGACCTCGTCAGCCCACAAAGGACTCGGGACCAATATTTATTTTACCAACACCTGTCAAAGCCTGTCGGAAATAGGCACGAACGGCACGGACCGGAGGGTCGGCCCGAGTGCCTGGCCCCATGGCCTTTACCTGCGGACGGAGAGCCGCGACTCTGACGGGGGTTCCCGCGAGCCGGGGTTTTGTGGCCGGGCCCCTTGCCGGTGCTGCATGACTAGGGCTGGCTGCCCGCGTCAGCGCGTCCCGGATGTGGGCTGCTTGTTCGTGTGAGGGCCACTGGGAAGCCTCGTCCACCTCCAAACACGTCTCTCTTTCCTCACCAGTGGGGTCACTGACACCCTGAATTGCACCATCGCGAACCAGGGGGAGCGTCCCCGTCCACAGGAACCAGCTAATCCAGAAAGGAAGCTGGTCATTCGCACAAAGGACAGGTGAGAGCGGCAAGATGCTGGAGAAACGCACCCGTCCGCTGGCTCTTTTCCCACGGGGGTGAGGACGAGGATGCTGGGCCCGCGACGAAAGTCATCTGACGGAGCCGAGGTTTTAAATAAAGTGAGACTTCCGCAGCATTTCTCATCTCCAGTGCCTCAGGGTGTGACTGTACTTGGAGACGGGACTTTACAAAGGTGATTAAGGTAAAACAAGGTCACTGGGGGCGACCTGGACCCAACATGACTGTGTCCTTACTCGCACAGAGGGACGGCCACGTAGGCAGAAGACAGCCATCTCCACGCCAAGGAGAGAGGGGCCTCCGGAGGGACCAGGACATCAAAGATTGCTATTAAAATGCAAACGCAGTTTGAGAGGCCTAGGAGCTCCAGTAACCAGTAATTTGGCAGGTGACACGGCGCAGCCCAGAGGGTTAGGGCCTGGACTTTGAGCCAGACCGCCTGCGTCGGGTCCCGCCTGTGTGACACGGGCAAGCGTCTTAACCTCTCCATGCTAACAGGGGTGGTCACAGCACTTAGCTCATGCATCACTTGAGGATCAACTGAGTTAATATTTGCCAAGGGCTTAGAACAGCGCCCGGAAAACGGAAAGTGCCACATGTTTGCTGTTCTCTCCCTCACCTGAGGCCCAGGTGACAGGTGACCAGGGACACGGGATGTTGGTTTGGTGGAGAGGGCGCAGGGCAGGGACACTGGGCAGGGGGCTGTGACCGTCCGTGTCAGGACCCGTCCACACTCCCAGAAGCTATGTGGACCCATGGAGCATTTGTGTGAGGTGCCGTGCGAGAAATCAGCAATTCGAACTTTGTCCTATTGGGAAATAAAACCAAGAATACTTAAAGATATTTATTAGTTCATTTTTGAATAACAATCATTAGCCCTTTATATTTTAACAGGAGTATTTTATGACAAGCCGCTACGCTGACATGTTTGCGAATCTTGGCCGAAGGGAAGGTGCTGGATGCTCTCTCTGTCTGCTTGCTCGGGGTCTCTGCTTGCGAGGCGCGACCCTGGCCCTCGCCTGCCCAGCCACACCCCTAACCAGGTCCCTCAAGCGCCTGAGAGCAGCAGTGGGTGCGGGCCTGGACTGGGCTGCTCTTTCCTACAGCCTCGAGCCCGTGCGAGGACACAGGGCTCCGGCTGAGGACCAGACTCTGAGAAGGCTGCCTGGTGACGTCAGACCCCTGGACGCAGGGCAGCGGTCCTAGCGCCCGGGGCTCATGGGACCCTTCCTTTGGTGGCCAGGAGATGTCAAGGTCTTATGTATTACAGAGCCAAGGACAGGCCGTGGGAGCCGAGAGCTTAGAGCGGGGAGGGCAAACAGCCAGCCTGGCTGCATCTCCTGTACGTGGGCTCCACAGAGGAGCAGCCCCATGGGACATACACTCTTACTGATGTGCTTCGGAAGGAGCCAGTTCGCGTGGTGATGGAGGCTGTGAGTCCCACGACCTCCCTGCCATCTGCAATGCGAGACCCGAGAGAGCCGGTGGCCGAGGTGCCGTGGAAAATTAACCGTCGCATGTGGCGGCGACGGCTGCCCAGGCCTCTCCCTTGCCCGGCTGGGGAGACCGGTCTGTGCCCCCGCCTCTGTCCTCAGTGTAAGTGGACGGAGGGGTTTGGGCTGGCCGACCTCCCGCTCCTGCCCCAGGCGCGGACCCTCAGGTCCTCCCAGGTCTCAGGGCAGCGGGGGTGGGGGTGGGGGTGGCCGGTCTCCTCGGGAGGGCGGCATTGCAGGGACCGCCGGTGGGAACCAGAATCCTCTTCTCCTTGGCCCCCGTTTTAAGGCCACTTGACTGTTTTCATAACTCCCCAGAAATTTGCTCCCAAGCAGAGCCAGCGGAAGTCGGTGCAAACTTCCTTTCAGTTCATCCAAATGGAAAACCCACGTTTCGTCTTCCAGGTTTTGTCACTCGCTGACCTGGGGCAACAGGCCACCCTCCCTCCTTACTATGGAGCGAGGGAGAGGCCGTCACGGAGAGGGACGAGGGGACACTGAGCCCCGGCGGAGGAGCGGGGCTGTGAGGACTCTTTCCACGGTGAGGGGCGTGAGTCATTCCCTTCCGACCGGCCGCCCCCGTCCCCGCCCCCGTCCCCGTCCCCATCCCCCCAGCTGCCTGATGAAAGGCGGGGGGCGAGAACCGGCTCTGAGCGCACACCCAGGTCCGTCAGCGTGAGTATGAATGGAGAGCTTTGTTGACCTGAAAGGTGAATTTCGATGACCGAGCCGATATTCCCCTCAAGGGACAACGGGGCCTGACACTGAAGTCGGACGTGTGTGCTTACGCGCCCGCACGAACCCTCAGTGCCTGCGCCCGGCGGGCCGGTGGTTCCGAGGCGGGAGGGCGTGGTGATGTTAGGTTTCCGGACGCGCCCAGGTGGAGGGCTGGCGAGAAGCTCTGAGTCACCGACAGAGCGTCGGCACGGACCGGAGGGTCGGCCCCGAAAAGTGCCAAACGGCACAGAGCAAACCGGGAAGCTGCTGCTTATGCTTCCTGCCGAGAGCTGCCCTGGAGAACATAACGTGCCAGGCAGGAGCGCACAGGGCGCCTGTCTGCCGCCCCGGTCCTGCCACCAACCGTGGGCGCCTTCAATCCCTCGCAGTGAGCACAGCAGGGTCCCCAACCTTCCGAGAGGGCTGTCGCAGTGCCCTGAGGATTGGGGGCACAGCTCTGCCACGCGCCACGGGCCCTCCTGGGCAATAGGCACCCTAGGGACCTAGGGTGTGCTGATGGTTCGCTTAGAAAGAGAAGCTGCAGCGGGTGTCCCGAGGCTAAGAACAGATTATCAGGAAAAAGAGGCCACAAGTTCTAATGCCACCAACCCCTCGGCAATACTGGCAGGCAGCCCCTTAAGTGTTTGCTGATGCAATTTGCATTCAGTGATCATTAGCGACATTGAGCAGCTTTCCCTATATTTACTAGGCAAAGTTTTCTTCCGGAACTAGCCCGTTCCTATCTTTTGCCCGTTCTTTTCTCGTGGCTTGTTTGTTAATTTATTAGCCCTTATATATTCACCGTCACTCCAAGGTTCTCACGCATTTTCCTCTGTAGGACCCTAACCACTGTATTTTGTATGTCCTGTTAGCTTTAATCCAGCTGGGACTGATTTGAGGACACGGAATGAAGTAGCTCATTATTTTGTTTTTCAGACGAAGAGCCAGCGTCTCCGAAGCTGTCGAAATGGTCTTTCACAATCTTGTTGGCTGACTGGCAACCAAGGCAAAAGGCTTTCCTTTTTTTGTAGATCACAGTTTCCTCTTCTCTTTCTTAACCAACTAAGTGACAAGTGGCCTAAGGATATAATATATCGCATCCTGTTTTTGGGCCTCCTTCTTGCAAAGCACTTTCCTGCCGGAGGAAGAAGCAGAGCTGTGTCCAGGGGACAGTGATAGAGGGAGCGGTGTCTCTGCCACCTAATGTTTGTGACCAGATTCAAGCGCAGTCCTCGTCCCAGAGAGGCGGGGCCAGCCCAGGCCACCCTGTCCCTCACCAGCAGTAGGGAGAGGAGCATCGGGCGTCAGCCAGACGGCCGGTTTGTCTTCTAGTTGCACCATTATGTAGCTGGGAGACCTGTGTGAGTCATGAGGGCTGTTTGGGCCTCACTGCCCCACTCAGTAGAGTGGAGAGAAATATGATGGTGATGCCACCGGCCACCGTCACAGCGTCGTCATTGGGGTCACAGCGACGGCTGGTGGGAGGCACTGAGCCCCGTGCCCCGGAGGGTTCCAGAATCCTAGTCGTTTCTTGGTTTGCGTTCAAAAAACTTCTTTTTTCTTTGATTAGGAATGAACCAGCTTTTTGATTTATCTGTAGGTCCGGCTGTTATTCGATTTTAGAGCATTTTGTTTTGTTATCTTTATTGCTTCTTTTTTTTCTGCTTTACATCAGTTTATTATATTGTTCTTTTCCCAACCTTTTGGGGGAGACGACGCATCGATTGAACTTCTTTCTTGTTGATGAAAATATTTAAGACCTTGAGCGTGCTTTTTATATCCCATAAATTCTATGCAGCATGTTCATTATGATTGTTCTCCAGAAATTCCATATTTTCACTTTTTATTTCTGACTCAAAAGTTGATTAATAGGAAATTGTAAAAACTTTAGGAGAAAGTCTTTTTTTCTGGTCTTGTGATTTTATCAGCCTCTAGTTTCATTACACGATTAGAAACTATTTTCTACATTATTTCCCCTTTTTGAAATTTATCAAGATCATTTTGTGGTTTATAACTTGGCCAACTTTTGTGAATGAAGTTAGAACAATGGAAATGTAGCTACTTAGGTGAATGGAATAGACTTTTTCTTAAATTCATTAAAATATGTATGACCGTTGAAAGCAAATATTATGACATTTTCTGCACTTATTAATTAGGTCATGTAATGAACGTGACACGTGTTACATACCCAGGGTAGGTAAAGGGGCCGATACCGAGGCAAAGCTTCCATAGTCTACTTCAAATGGTAAATAGTAAATCTGAGCAGACTGTGAAATGTTAGGTCAGTGAACCAGATGCCTAGAGAAACCGCTAATGAAATGGTACGAAAAGATACATCCCCAAAGCCAAAGGGCCATTGAAAAAGGGAATACCGAAAAATGCGTGCCAAAGGGGCAGGAACAGGGGTGCAGGGCACACGACCGGCGGGACACACGAAGCCCCCTGTCAGTCACGCGTGTCTGCCAATTTTCCTCGTATCTCTCGTAACCTCTGGTTTTTGACAGTCTCTTTTACGATATTCAGAGGGTTAATATTTGCAACGGCCATAGCTTTATTGTAAATCATGACGCTAAACGTTTCCTCTCGTCTCTCTCATGTTCTTCGGCTGGAAAAATACCTTGTCTCGTAGTAAGATAAAACCTCTGTCTTCTTTCTTTCTTTCTTTCTTTCTTTCTTTCTTTCTTTC
>NW_024340847.1:1767467-1768408 GCF_902729225.1 Pteropus medius
CGATACCAGCACCAGCCAGCTCTGCCGCGCACGCACAGCCTCCTTTGCGATTCTCACTAGTCGTCCACTGTGGCGACCTTCTCAGGGGCAGATGAGGCGGGAAGACCACCCCCGGACCTTTGTCGGGGTGGGCGGGGGCGCTCCGCACCCAAACACAGAACCTTGCGCCCATCCCTGTAATTTTCCACCTGGTGGGTCTTAGTCCATTTCGGGCATCCCTCTGAGAACTGTTCGATTTGAAAATTTCAGTGACTTGGCTACCGAATCTTTGTTCAGCTTACGGATAAAGTTCTGGCCACTTCAGGCCCCAGGACGGAGGTCACGTACCTCTGCTGCTTATTCTGACCTGGGCTGCAATTATTCAGCCCATTACCAGCCGGCTTGGCTAGGTCAAGTGCCTCTCACACTCGGCCGCCAGCCTCTGTTGCCGGCTCACTCCTATGGCTATGATGCTCGCCAGGTGTGTGGCCTGGAGATTAATGGGGTCTGGCAATGGTGTCAGTCACATGGGCGCATTCCATTAAATGTGCCAAGGGAGGGAAAGCACCTGTGCCCAGCTGTCTCATCTTGGCGCTATGGACGCTGGGGTGCCTAGCAGCTCTCCATGGGGGGCCGGCCGGTGCTCTGAGGGTTTGGCCGCTCCTGGTCTTCATCCGCCAGATGCCGGCAGCATCCTCCTTCCTCCTCTCCAGTTGCGATGGTCCAAAATGTCTGGGCGGGCGGGGAGAGGGAGACCCGGCTGGGCACCGCTGGTCTAACCACCGCGCGGGCCTGCAGCCGCTGTGTGAGGCCAGGCCACCGCTGTGGTGACAGCACGCGTCCCGCTCTCTTCCCCGCGTTACTGACCTCATCGTGCTGCTCTCGCGTCCCCGCTCCATCCCGCAGGCCGCCGCGCCGCGTCAAACGTCTCGCTGACATCAGGCCGCAGCCTCCACGCGCTG
>NW_024340847.1:1774226-1774589 GCF_902729225.1 Pteropus medius
CCCTTGGATCGCTCTTCTTTTAAGTCCCTCTCCCCGTTTCCCTGCCGCGGTTGCCATTTTTTTCTTGGTGCGAGAATCCCTTTTAACTGTGTGTCAGTCTCGGACACAGCTCTCTCTCCCTCCCCGCCTCTGTCCGTGTGGCTGCGCCCACAGCCTCCTTCGTGGGAGAGAACCCTTACTTTCGATCTAATCAATCGCGCATGTGTGCGTGCGTGTGCGTGTGTGCGTGCGTGTGCGTGTGCGCGCGCGCGCGTGTGCGTGCGTGTGCGTGTGTGCGCGCGCGCGCGTGTGCAGGCCTTAATGGTTTTCGATTTAGAAGTTTGGTTTAAGAAGTCCTTTTCTACTTTCCAGGGTGCAGAAGTC
>NW_024340847.1:1774600-1813580 GCF_902729225.1 Pteropus medius
GATTTAGAAGTTTGGTTTAAGAAGTCCTTTTCTACTTTCCAGGGTGCAGAAGTCCCTCGAATTTTCTGCGATGAACTTTATATTTCCCCGCTCGCGTCCAGGCCTCCCCGTCATCGAAGTCCAGTGTCACGGGTAGGGTCCGCTGGGGACCCAGTTTCAATTTTTCCCTGGGAGAATCCGTTTTAATTCACTTTAATTTCTCAGTTTATTCCTAGGGAGGGATTATTTTTTTTCTTCTAATACACGCAGTTTCATTTTTCTCTGGTACAGTTTGTAAAGAAAGCCTGAGCTCTCCTAGCTGGTAGCTGCGACTTCACGGGAAATATGAAGCGTCCACCGGTGACGCAGGTACGGCACTCCAAATGGGCTTTAAAAATCGGTTTCCAGCTTAGTGGTTGGAGGAATCGTTAAACTTGGCATTTCGTTCTGTTTGCAGTCAGAGCCTTTGTAAGAACTAAAAAAAAGAACTTCCCATTTACTTCCCATCCCGTGTCCTGGACGGGTGATTTCACGGCCTAAATGCAAAACACAATGAGACCGAGGCTTTCTCCAGTCCCACGGCGAGAATTTAGTTTTATCTCAATGACCCCGGGGATGGAGAATCGCTTCCTCTCCTTTCGTGTCTGAGAGTTTCACTGCGTCCAGTATGAGTACCGATTTTCATTTTTTCCTTCTTTCTCCGCCTTCTTTGGACTCGCACACCAATCTCTCGCTTGTTCTCCCCGCCCCGTGTTTGCACTGAACTGTGGAAAATGGAGAGATCTGAGTAAGCGAGTATCTGACGTTTTACTCCGTTTAGCTGGAGCACAGCGTACGTACGGGAAAGTACCCCCGTTCCCCAGTTTACGGTCAGTGAACCTCGCAAAGTGAACACACCGTGGAAACCGCTCCCACAGCGAGAACCCAAACTGACCCACCCGAAACTAACACTAAGTGATTCTGAACGTGTCCCTTTTTGCACGTGGCTCCCTTTGGGAAGCAGGTCTGTGGATTCACCTGTGTCATGCGGTGTCTCAGTAGTCCCAAGGACGTTCGGGTCTCTGGGCTGTGAGCACATGTCTTTGTGGGCAGGTCGATTCCTCTGGATTTTTCGGTAGATTTCACTCGATTCTCAAAGGGGTCCGAGAGTCAAAGAAGCTTAAGAAACACGGGTCTGTGCAGACACCCCAAGTCACTTTCCTTCTCAGGTAGTCGTGCTGTGCAACTCCAAGGCCGCCAGGGTTTGACATGCCCTTCATCCCATGAGAACCGTGAGAACAGAGGCGGGTATTTTCGGGGAGGAAACAGGACTTTTCTCATTCACGGGACCCTTTCCAGAGGCACAGACTACATCAGGCACCTGTGCGCCCTGGACCCCTCCCCTCCTTCCGGTGCTTCTAGACGGAGCAGCTGTAGCTTTTACTCCCCACGTGCCCCAGGGCACCGAGCAGCAGAGCCAATGAGTGGCCGGTGCATTGACCAGGGCAGGCGGCGTGGTAGGGGCCATGAGCGCAGAGGACGGAGAGCTGGGGGTGGGGCCAGTGCTCAGGAAGGAGTGGAGAACAGTGTGGGCGGCGTCCCTGTACCTGGATGCAAGGGGAGAGGGTGGTCTGGGATTTCCCGTGCCAGCTCCCAGCCGGTTTTGGCGATTCGGTCCTTTGTCAGGAGCGGCGTCCGCTGCGAGGGGAGGCGCACGGGAGACACGTGCCCCGGGATCACGGAGCTCGCGGAGCCCTTGCCGTGTGTGCGGCCCTGTGCGGGCACACCGCAGGTGTCACTTCCCGTTTATCCTCTCTGCCACCTTCCGGGAACAGAGCTGTTGTTGCTAATGTTTTACAGATGAAGAACCGAGTCTAAGGGATAAGTCGCTTGATCAAGGTCACCCAGAGAGCAACGGGACGTCCGGGGTGGGGAGTGGGCTGTCTCTAACTGGCCGATGGCCGGTTTGAAGGCCCTGGCCCCTGGGGGGGGGGAGGGGGCGCGTCCTCTCCAGGAGCCCCAGAGTCTGTCTTTATTTTCAGTTTTCCATCTGCCGGCTCCAGCAGCTTTGGCCATATGGTGACGTCAACTCCTGTGCAGGTTTGTTTTCTTCTCAGGAGGGGTGTGAAAGGCCGGTTGTGGCGAATCACACAGGCAAAGTGGGGACGGATGCCTGGGGTGGCGGGAACGGGGCGCGGAGGCTCAGGGAAAGGCGCGTGGGGGTCTCCACAGGTGCGCAGTGGGCCGGACGGAAGGGAGGCGAAGCCCCGTCGGTGTGGAGACACCTACGGTCATGTGGCTAGTTAGGGTCGTGGCAGAATTACGATTAAGGACCCAGGCTCTCGAGCCTTTGGCCCGGTGTCCTTTTCACTACAGGTGGATGTGACTGCCGTCACCGAGACACAGAGCCCCAAGGGCCAGGCTAGGACGAGACTGGCCTGGCCTGCAAAGGGAGTGGAGCAGTCGGCCGTGATCCCACCAGGAAACCGGTCCGGCCTAGATCCTCTCAGCCGCTCGGCACATGTCACATGCTCGGTCTCGTGTCCCTTGCCCAGGCCCCTGACGCAGACCAAGCAGAGTATCCTGGGGGTGCGTGGGAGGACAGTCGTGACGAGGGGAGGCAAGTGTCGGGGTGTCTGGGCTTCGGGCTGGGGAGGTGGCCCGCCCTGCCCAGGTGGAAACACCCTCCACCCCAAAGTCAGGGGACTAGGCATGGGGTGCCACTGCCGAGGGCCTGCGGCGACAGTGTTTGGTGGCTCTGACAGTCCTGCTACCTCTCTCCTGACCTTGGCCTGTGTTACGGCAGGTGCGCGTCCTCAGGGGCCCCCAGCACTGAACCTCACTGCACCCTCTCTGTGTCGTCAGGACTTTGGAGTTGGCACCCAGGCACCAGGCGGCTCCTGTCTCCTTCGGGACATGCCTCTAGGGGGGTTCAGTGGCATCTCTGGTGATATTATCTCCCTTAATTACCGAGGGCCTCCACCTGTGCCAGCGGCTGCGTCTGGTATCAGGTACAGGTGTTGAAAGGACAGGGAAATACGAGGCCTCACAGGGGGCGGGCCGGCCGAGACAGGGCTGGGAGCATCCGTCCCCTGTTCTTCACCCACTCTGTCCCCCCCGGAAGCTGGCATGATTATTGTGCCTTAGGTAAGACCTGCAGGGGTGTGGGGGCAGTTCAGAGAGAGGCACCCCAGCGGGGCCTGGTCTAACTGATTCTTTTAGTTTGTTATTTCAAATTGGGCTCTGGTTCCAAGTGTCTCCATGACCTGCAGGCAGGAACCGTGACTCCCGCCGCCGGCAGCGCCAGAGGCGACGTCAGCACAGAGTCGCGCGTCTTTCGCGCATTATTCCCGACAGTCAGCTGAGGCCCCGGGTGCTGCGGCCTGGACGTTTTCGCTGGTGTCAGGGGCGCCTGGGAGCTGATGACTTAATCTTCTCTGGAACTGCGGCATCGGGCGTCACTGCCCGAGACAAGGAAGGTCGCCGTGGCAGCGCGGTCACTTCCGGTTTGCGGAAGGCGGGAGAGGCCGGGTCCGCGTGGGTGGGGGTGGCACAGGCCGGTGCCCGGACCAGGGAGCTGCTCGCGCCCCAGCGAGCCGCTCCCCATGGAACGCGTGCAGACGCGGGGCGTCCCCGGGCACAGAGAGGGCGCCGCTGGGCTGCTCGGCGCTTTGGGAAGAAAATGCTGATCCTTCCATGTGTGCTTTCCTCACGGGGAGGTGAGCTCTGGGAGCGCAGGGGGCGCGAAGGCTTGGGGCCGGGAAAAGAGGGGACTGTGCTGAGGGGCGAATCCTCCTAGGACATCGCTGCTGCTGCCTGCGAAGCTGGAAGGAGAAGTCCCAGCGAGTGGCCCAGCACATGGAAGGGGCCGGGAGGACCAAGCGCTGGACCCCGGGTGCCTGTGTCCAGCTGACCCAGGGACCCGAGGCCTGGGTGTTGGGGGCCGCCACATGTCTGTGGTCCAGGATGCTGAGGGAGGCCCAGCTGGCCCCCCCGGCAAGTGGACTAGAAAGTAGAACAGGGGACACCGATGAGAATCTGGGCGGAGACCAGAAACAGCTCCCAGTGGCTGGGCGGTGTCCCCTTGTCACATGGACTCAGCGATCCCCTACGAGACCGTGTTCTGCCACCCGCTGAAGCGTTGCCCCTCTGATATGTAGTTGAGACTATTTAGGTGGCAAACGGCAGAAACCGAAGTCAAAGTGACAAGTAGGAAAGAATGTGTGGCTCACGCGGGAAGGCCCGAGGCGGGTCTGGCTGCAGGCAGGGGTGAGGCGGGGCTTACCCGATGTCACAGACCCTCCCCTTTCTTTGGCTGGGCTCCTCCTCCGTCAGCCTCGCTCTCGGGCGGACTCGCTGCCCAGGCGAGGAAGCTGGCCCCCGGAAGGACCAGGCCTACGTCCCTCTGCCCCGGAATCCGGAGCGGGGAGAGACCCTCCGCGCCCTGCCCTGCCTGCCGGGACCCGACTGGTAACCGGGCCGCCGGTGGCTGGCGGAAGCTCCGAGGAAGACGGGGTTCCACTTACGGACCCTGCTCTCGAGGCCACAGAATTTCCCAGTGGGCAAGAAGCAGCTCGTCAGGGCTTCGAACCCGCTAACGGCAGTGAAGCCCCGCGTTTAACAGCAGGATGGGCGTCCGCGGCACCGGCCACCGCGCCCCGCCACTCCCGTTGGATTCGCCCGGCAGCAGCAACTACTTGCACATTTTTCTTCTTGAAAACTGTTCAGCTAAACGTCTTGTAACTTGAGATGGATCGATTGAGAGAAGTTGGTTTGGACTCCGAGAGAGAACAATATACTTAGTGCTAGAATCTTATGGTTTTAGAGTGGAAGGAACTTCTAGTAGATTTTTATGAAATATACCATAAACAGAGCAGTATTATTAAAAAAATAAAAAAGAAGAAAAACAGGCTAGCGGTTCTGTGAAGGGAGGAACTCAGAGATATGCCTGTGTGACAGCCCAGTATAAAAACACAGTGGCCACCGGCACGGGCCAATCCGCAGGTCATCAGTAGGAACTTGGCCAATATCTATCATCTTCTGCAGAAATGATCACAGAAGGAAAAAACACGTATGGAGTAAGAGCCACTTTGGAAAAAGAGAGAACACCTTATACAATCAATTCGCCCAATGAAATCGTGCTTGGGGATTCGATCTGCTGTAAAAACCACTCCCATCTACGTAAAGCAGGGAGTATTTTGTTCTGTGACTGTTCTCTTCAATTCACGTGGTTAAAGGCGATTCTTAGATTTGCAAACTCGTCAATTCTGTCTTAGGAAAAATAACCCAATAAGTCCTCAAGTTATTTAAAGTCTTTAAGCCAAAGTCATTTGAATGATCGGGAAGAATAGGACGAGATGGGAACCATTTAGAAGGTGTGTCAGGCGTTCCCCAGAGAGAGAATAACTGGATATTTAGACCGTGGGACCTGGATATTTAGACCTCTGCTTCACCGTTATGACCCTCCAGTTCTATAAGGGCTTGGCTATAGGTGTTTCCTGGCTATTTTTTGAGTTCTTCGTATTGGTCATCAGTACCATAAGCAAAGCAGATGAATCTCAGATCTATCAAAGGTGATTTCCTAACCAAAGGAGTGTGTGTGTGTGTGTGTGTGTGTGTGTGTGTGTGTGTGTGTGGTGGTATGCATACAAGGCCAAGGTGGTTGTAAGAAGTCTGTATAAGTGAGGAATGCTATTCTCGTAGAAGACCTTTACATTCTTTCTGATGTTTCTCTCTAAAGCTAAAAGTCTCTCCATGGAGCTGGTGCACAGCAGACATTCAGGACACATGACCAGACCCTGTCCGGATCAAGAAAGCGCACACGGCGAGTTCGGCTGCTCATGAAACGAGGGGGAAGCCCCGGGCAGGCTTCCTCCATCTGCGACCGCGCGGGGCAGCTCCCGCCTTCCACCTGCGGCGTGGGAGCCAGGAGTGCGGCGCAGCCCGGGGCTCCTCGTCCAGGCGCTATCGCGGGGGCAGGGCGTGCGGGGTGCATGGACCAGTCTGCCCCGGTGGGAGCTGCGCTGATTGGTCGGCTCCCCGGAACGCCTGGCTCTTTCTCGTCACCTGGGACGCATTAAGGGAGACGCGCGTTCATCCACGAGCCCCTGAGGTTTAGACTCCGCTGCAGGGCCAAGTGCGGCGGGCTCATGAGAAACCAGTTCGATTATGTCCGCCGGCAACAGAAGCTCCTGAACCGAGGAAGGGCAGAGGGGACGCGAGCAAACTGGCTCTCGGGACCGTGCTTGCGGGGTGCACCCGCCATGGCGCCCCACCCCCAATCCGGCGCCGGCGGCGCTGCTGTCCGCGAGGCCCGGCTCCTCGACCCTTGGTGGGTGTGGGCGAACTGTGCAGAGGCTGGACCCCAGATTGTGGGGACAGGAGCCACGCTTCTCTCCTTCGTCTCTCTGGCAGGGCGGACAGGAGCTCCGCGTCATCTCGGGACCCAGATGAAACGCCTTCCCCTGAGCCCCGAGACCGCGGGCTCAGAGCCAGAGCAGCCGTTGCGGGGGGAGGGGGAGCACGTCGTCCTGGGACCCGTGGTTAGAGTCAGATGTTGGCTTGGGGTCTTTCTGTCCTCTGTGCTGCGCTGGACACAAGTCAACGCGCAGAAAGACCTGTGACTGAAACGGGCAAGAGATAGGAGCATTCACAGACGAGCCGGTGAAAAGGGCTCTAACGCCCGCCCCGCTGTGAAGCGACGAGGTGACGAGGTGACGTGTGCGCGCTCCTGCGTCATCTTCACGCACGACCTCAGCTGCACGCTTCCACGCACGCTCCGGGATACACGGGTCCCCCAAGTACTTCCCCCTAAGTGAGCACAGCGGGGAACGCTCTCGCTGAGGGGCGCAGAGGCGCACTGCAGGGGAGCCCCCTCCCCGCCCCCCGCAGGTTCCTGGCGTGGTCTGGGGTCACCGGCGTGCTGATGTACGTACTCTGGTGAGGCCACTCCTGCCATAGCCTGGACCGCGGCCCTCCGGCCACCTGGCATTCTCAGCCCCGTGTGCCACCTGCACCCCAGCCAGCCCCCAGCACACCCTCCCGTGTGGCTGCTGCCTGCCCCGCTCCCGAAGGCGGCCCACTGCTTGTCCAGCAGCTCAGACCAGACTGCAGGTGGTGGGTCTCAGGTGACAGGACAGCTCCCCAGGGACTGTCTGGCTGGTGGATAAGGTCCCAGGGCTCCCTGGGGAATCCTGCAGGCTGAGAGACAGGCAGAAGCACAGCGGTGGCCAGCCCAAACCCAGGAGCCGCTCGGTGCGTCAGAAACGTGGGCTGTGGGCAGAGCGGCCTCCCTAAGGCTTTGCCATGTCATAGGACGTCTGGACTTGAAGCCAAAAAAATAAAAAATAAAAATAAACGGTAGCGATAAGAGTAACAGAATAAGAGTAAAACAAGCGTCCAGTACCACGCAGGGGGCCGCCTCCCGGATGCAACAGCTGTCAACGTTATCCGTATTTGCTTCAGGTTTTCGAAATCAGTATGTATGTTCTGTTAACAAAAGGTCGAGTGTTGTGTTTTGATGACTATTTTATTCATATAAATAGTGCATGCGAGTCGCTTGCCTCTCTCCCCACGCGACGTTTGGGGTCTCGTGGGATCATCCGACGCAGAACGAGCTCGCGCTTTTTAAAGCCCGTGCAGTGTTCCTGCGGCCGCCCCGCGCTTTATCCACCGCCCCGCGCTGGCAGGTGTTCTCACGGCTACCAGGTGAGGCAGCCTTCTGGTGCGTGTTCTGGATGCTGTGTCTCCCTGACAAGCGGGAGTCGTGGGCGCCCCGGCGGGCCTTCTGGGACAGACCCCACGGTGGCGGTGCGCGTGCGGGCGCCCTCGGGACCCCCTGGCAGGGGAGTGGAAGGCTCGAGTGGACAGAGGGACAAGGAGACCGCAGGGCCGTCTCCCCAAAGGCTCGGCCAACCTGGCCACGCCCTAGCGCTGGCAGCGTTTAGTTTCACGGAGAGAGCGAGCTTCTGAAGTTGGGGCGTTCTCGGGTCCGAAAGGCTGTGGGATCGGGCCGCTCCGGCCACGTGACCGGATTCCCAGGCACACGCGTCCTCCCTGGCCGTCGCCCGCCCCTGAGAGAAGGAGCCAGCCTGCCGTGGCCTGTCCATCCCGAGGGCATCCTAATTGTTCCCTCGGGATTGAGCAGCAGCTCCCAGAAATGTCACCGAGTCCCCAGACGGCCAAGGAATCACCGGCACTGTCAATTTACCTTCCCGCGGCGACAGGAGCCCTTTACTCTTCGCGGGGAAGCAAAAATAGACTGGCTCCGCGGGGCGAGCGGCGCAGATGGCCTGCGGCCCCCCGGAAACGTGGCACTGGATAAGGACCGGGATGGGGCCCCGCGCTCTCTGGGTCCTGCGTTCGTGGGAGCGCCCAGGCAGTCTGGGGGCTGCGCGCGCGTGGGCGTCTGCGGTGGACGGGCACGCGCGGTCAGAGGCCAGCGGCGATGGGTGCTCGGCGCTGCCCCACGAGAAGTGCTTGTCCTTCTGCGGGCTCTCTCTGCACGTGGAGGTGAAGTCACTGCTCCATTAACAGAGGCCACCTGGGGCTCCGGGTGCCGCCCACCTGGCTGCTTGCCCATGCCACCTGTGCGGGGCAGAACTTCCTTTGCAGAGTGGGGTGTCCCGGCTCTCCTAGCCTGGCCCCCCCAGCCTGGCCCCACGCCCTCCTCCAAAGCTACTGACCCTCAGAGGAGCGTGCCCTTTGCACCCAAAGCGCTGTCCCGGGCCCCCTCTGGGTACGGCCGGGCAGACTCCAAGGCAGGGGTGCAGGACGAGGAGCCCAGTCTGCCTCGTCGTGGGGACCCATTTCCTCTCTGCAAAGTGGAGCCCGCACCTGCTGGATCTACCTGACCAGTTCTGCAGACAGGAGGGTGGGGAAGGGACCGAAGCGTGTTCGAAACTACACAGCACGACGCTAGTGCCACACAATCTGGCCGCGTGCCAGCAAGGCCCGAGAGCGACTCTGTCAAAATCGTGTCCAGCTGCTGGGACAGTGGGACATCCACATGCAAACGTGAGCTGGACCCGCATCGCACCTCGTACACAAAAGTCAACCGAAGATGCAGCGATCGCTTTGCGAAACTCTTAGGAGGACACACAGGGGTACGTCTTCGCAGCCTTGGACTTGGTCATGGGTCTTGGACACGATGCCGAAAGCACAAACCATGAGTGAGAAAAGTAGATGAATTAAAAACCTTCGCGTATCAAAGGGCGTGATCGAGAAAGTGAAGACTCACGCGATGGGGTAAAACACTCGCGCGTCGTGTCTCTGGAAAGGTCTCACACGCGATCGCTGGGGGGCCTGGCACAAACCTCTTTCCCTCCCCCTCTGACACGCGGGAGCCACCCCTCCCCAGCCGCGGTCGCTACCTCGGGGCGGGTTTTGTTGTTACCGTTGGAGGCCTAGCGAGGACTGATTTGTAAGTGCTTTTGTCCCACAACCGGTAATATCCGCTGAAATGCCAGGTTTAACTGGGCTTCATTGCCATGCCTCTTCCCAACCCCTCTAGGCTCATGTCCTCATGTGAATATTCGAAGGTGGGCCTGGCTGGGGTTGGGAAGCTGGAAGCGGCAGAGGCCGCCTCTTTCAGGAAGCCCGCCCTCTGCTGAGAGGCTTGCTGAGAGCGAGTCTTGCTGGTGGGTGCGCGGGGACCCCAGGGGGGGTTGGGGAGGGCCCAGCGTGGAGCCTGCGTTAGGAGGCCACGGTCTCCCTGCAGATGACTCCCCAGCGGTCCTGGGGGATGCAGAGCCTTTACGAGGCCTCACATCCAGCCCACGCATTGTCCTCACTCAAGAGCCGGACACAAGGCTGCGTCTCCTCGCACAGGTGTTCCGGTGCTCACCGGTCCGCCCGGGGGCTCTCTGGGGCATAGCCAGGTGGCATGGGAGGTCATGTGTCAACACATTAGGGCCAGCGTCTCTCGACCTGTGGCCTTCGGGGCCCAGCAGTTCCCGGTGTGGGGACTGTCCATCTGCGAGGGTCGTGATGGAGGCCGGACGTCGGTGGGCAGTATCGTCAGGCAGCATGCGGAGTGTCCGTCTGCTCAGGGTCCTGAAGCCTCATCCGCTCTGACCTTGCTCCCTTCAGACTGTTTCTTCTGATGACCTCCTCCTCCTGCAGGGGACGTTAAAACAGAGACGGGGGACATTGGCATCCTGGCCGTTTCGTTCTCTTCCTGGGGTGGAGACCGGGAGGGAGTGGCCTTGTCCAGGTCTTGTGGGACCTTGATCCACGCCCTACACCCAGACGTCCTCCACCTGCTAGCCCCCCGGGACTGGCACTGCCTTCTCCTTTTTCCTCTCCCGAGGCGTCAACCAGAGTCTTAAAGGCATCATTTCACCCCTATAACCACGTCTCACCCCCCACGGACAGCCTCTGTCTGCTACGGGGGTGACATCGTCGCTGAAATCGTTGGTAGCATCGTCTCCCCGGCGCAGCCAGAGTCTCAGCTGGACTTTCCCGTGAAGTGTCGGGAGACTCTCCTTTCTCCTTGTAGAGCTGGGGCCCCGGCAAGAAGAGATTTGGGGTTGACAAGCTGTTCTACTCGGCACGATGTACATTTTCTGCCCTACACACAGCATCAAGGAAACCAGATGTAGCCCCTTGAATATTTATGGTCTCACAGCTTCTTCCATTAATAATTCATCACACACGGTGACGTCTACCCATCACGCCGGCCTCGCAGGCGAGGAGAGGGGACAGAACCCACTCCCCCGCCCCGTGGAGGTCCCTGAACCCGCAGCGGACAGATGGGGTACCGCATGCCTCATTCGCCTCTCCCCACAGAGGATAACGACGTGCTCTTTGTTGGAATTTTCTACAACAGGCCTTTATCACTTGAATACATCACAGGGGCAGTCGTCAGGAAGAAAGCACTGCATTCCAGCCAAACTCCTAAGGGGAGCATTCGGCTTCTTTTGTTACTATGGCGCCAGATACTGTTGCTAAATTGGTCTCTGTTCAGTACATAAGGAAACTTTCAGCCTCATGCAAGTTCGCTTTGTCTCCGGCCCACAGAGCTGTCAAAAGTACAAACACCTTCGTTTCTGATTGTATATTACATTCATTGCAGGAGTGTAGGAAAATACTAAAAAGTTAAGGGAAAAAGCCACCTGTCACCCTAACCCACTGAGCCAGGCACCATTCGCACCTTGCTCGCGGACGTCCCGGATGCAGTCACCCACAAACGTAAACGCGGACGTAAAAGCGGAAGCGGCCATACATCGCGAGGCCTCGTGTACAGGTTTCTCTCAGTAGAAATATCCTGCACCCCTCACTGCCTGTCACTCACACGCACACAGTGCGATGGCTTCCCGGCGTCCTGGTGCACGTAGTATTTTGTGACACCCCACCGAACTCCCCGCTGAGGAAGATGAAGCCCCCTGTCGCTTTTTTCCGTGATTAAAACAATGACGTGGTGAGCGCTCTTGTACCACCGTGTCTCGTGACCCCTTGCTTTCTCCCCTCCCCCGTGCCGACAGGACAAGGACCGTGTCACGGGACCCACCTTCCCGCCACGAGTGTGGGGCAGCCGGTGACGCGAGTGAAAACCTTCCTGGGCCGCGGCCTCCGCTGCGTCCGCGTGACCCTCAAGGAGGGACCGTTTCAGCAGAACAAGGGACAGCGGGGTGCGCGTGGCACTTGGGACAGCTTTAGGTCGGCCATTGCGGGCAGCTGCTTGACTTATGTGCAAGAGCAAAAACCACCGCTTTCCTCATCAATACATTCTGTTTTCACACGGATCTGAAGTTCCTCAAGTGCCACCGAATGACCGCGGGCCCGTGAGATCGTGGCCAGCGGCACCGTCTTGTCTGGTTTCCAGGAAATCATTTCGCCGGGTCTGAAACACGTGTGTATTTTCATGCTCCCCATAAGCAAAAATAAACCGACGAAAAGTTATAAAACTGGGTGCCCGCCCCACTTCCACGTGTTTGTTTTTTAAGGTGGCTGATACATTCGGTCTTCAGCTTAGAGAAGGAATAAACGCATATTCCTCGACGGGAAACCATATTTAACTCACCAGATAGGACGTGTGTCTATCTTTTAGGACAAAAACAACAGTCCCTCGGCGGGTGTTTGGAGCAAGAGGCTTTGCAGGGAGGTGGCCTCGGTTTTCTGCTGCGGTCACCGGTCACCGATGAAGCCAGGGCTGGCGGCACGTACCCGATGAGTTAACAAGAGGACGTGGCAGTGATACTGAGTTAACCGGGAGATGCCGGCTGTGGAAAAGCAAGTTGAAGAAAAACCATCTGGTTTCGAGTTTCTGCTCTGAGAGCTGCTCGTGACCGGGGACTCCGCTAGCAAAGGTGACACTCGGCTGGGGGTCCGTTTGGTCTGACATTCTGCGTTTATTCCTCTGCTTTTTCTAGGAAAGATTGGAGGCGGGGGTGGGGGGTGGGGTGAAAACCCCTGAAAGTTACAAATACTCCCCCCGCTCCAGGAGAGCAGGGCAAGGCTCACGAGAGGACTCGCACAGCACCGAGGCTGTACTTCTGTCCCCGGGCTGGAGACGCGCAAGTCGGTGACTCACCTGGCAGGAGGCGCGGGGGCCCAGACGCTTCCTGCAGACGTGGAGAGGCGCCGGGCCAGGTCACGGAGGGACGAGCAGTGGGTGTATCATAACCCTTCGCTCTCGGACGGGATGACTGAGTGTCGTAGAGAAGATTCCCTTAAGTCAATTTAAGCCTTTAGACACTTAACGCAACCGTAATAAAAACGCCAGCAGGGTTTACTCTGGAGCTGGACAAGCTGACAGCAACGTTCAATTGGAAGCCGGCGTTTCATAATATTAGGAAACCGTGATGCTAAACGGTAAGAGCGGTCAGGCGACACCCAGCAGGTGCCACGACCACGCTCATCCCCGTGGGCGAGCGTGTGGGTGGGACTGTGCCGAAGCGGGCAGCCACGTGCAGGAGGACACGGCCTCCGGAAGGAGGCGGGGCACGGGCCTCGGGGCTGCAGGTGCCGTGAGCACAGCGCCTGCGCCTTCTGCTCCTTGCTCGGTGTCAGGGGCACAGAGCCGAGGGCCCCCCGCCGGCTGTTAAAGGTCACAGCTGTGCATGTTCTCGTGAATCACACACACGCACAGAGTTGTCTCCAAACTCCATTTTTTTTTTAAACCGTGTTTTCAGTGACACGAAGAACCCACTGGCCCACTTACCTGTCACATTCACCTGTTGACCTTCTTTAAGACGGCTAAATGGGTAGAAGAGCTGGGGTGTTATTTCTGGTCCCGCGAATGAGGCCACGCTTGTGAAGCGTCACGGGGTGAGTCGCCCTCCTGAACCCTTCCTTCCTCTGACCTTATTACAACATTGGATTGGCCCTAAGATATAGGAAGAAGTTTTAGCTCATAAGGCAAACCAGCCGATGAATGACAAAGATTCTAAGAGACAATATTTGGTGACACCGAAAGGCAATCCCTTTGGCCATAATGTCTGAGAGAACGGATCTTATTTTATTTTATTTTTTTAGGCGAGGCAACCCTTGGTTAACCTCATAGATTGCAAGGACCTGGTCAGCTACAATCCCTTATATGTTACGCCTACAGCACCTGGTCTTCCTAGGTGGTCTCCCATCCAAGTACTAACCAGGCCCGACCCTGCTTAGCTTCCGAGATCAGATGGGATCGGGCTCGTTCGGGATGGCATGGCCGTAGACGAGGGAACATATCTATTAACAGCGTGGTTCCTGGCTGGTGCCAGACCAGCAGGTCTGTGATCGCCGCCTGTCTGTCCCCTGTCCCGCCTCCCCACACTGGGGGCGGGAGGGATGAGGAGAGCCAGTGAGAAGCCCCCTATAGCCGCCCTGCCCCCACGCGCTCTCAGCCCGCCTTCTCCGATCCGGGGCCATGGGGACACCGGCAGGCTCAGGAGGGCCTGACACACACAGAGGAGCTGGTGGCAGAGTCCGGCCCAGGGTCTCAGCGCTGGCCTCGCAGAGCAGAGCGCGACCTCCCCCGAGCCCACCTGCTAGACGAGCCGGGGCGCAGGCAGGGACCGGAGCCCACCAGCGGCTCACGGTCCACGGTGCAGGCATTGACCGTGGTGTCCTCCCTTTCACGGGCTCCAGCGGGCAGTCATTTTATTGACGTGCTTTCCGGGGGGCTGAACAGAGGGACAGGGGAACTTAGTCTGAGGGGTCCTCCAGACACCCCATCTCCGAGTGCCCAGTAAGGGGGGGTCATGTGACAGGCACAGGGACAGGGGCTGACATTTGTAGCTGTCACCTTCTGTTTATGGTGCATGTTGACCACTTACCTGATGCTGGAAGCCAAGAGCGAAGGTGTCCTACAGACTACTGAGTTGTGCCCAGTCCACGCGGCCTCCGATAACGTCTCTAACCTGGTCATAAACAACTTCTAATATCAAAATGGAGGCAAAAGCCACTTCCTCCCCTCACAGACCGAGTTTCCTGCTCCAGGTAGCATCCAGAGAGTGTTTGTACAGTGTACATTTTAAGTGACGTCTGCGACGCGCTAACAGTGATGAGACTTATTAGTCTTAGAAAATCTTAACCATCAGCTCCGTAGGAGGTTGAACTTAATGCTAGAATGACGTCTTTCTCCAACAAGGTACATGGAATCAAGGAGTATTTGGAGCCACCAGACAAATGGGGGACGTCTTCCTAAAGCTTCATGTCACAGAAAACCGACAGAAATAAACCTTTTTTTTTTTTGACAGTAAGACAAACATGGTATTACGGAGTAGAATGGAAAACTCCTCGTGGACTTTGGCATAGAACAGACTTTTAAACTTTCGCTCTTGGTTCTGGTGTCATGTCACCAGGTTCTCTGGGCCTGGGGTTTCCGGCCTCCGCAGGGGACACTTAGTGCAGCTGGGAGCACGTCCCTTACTGCAAACGCTGGAGAGCAGTCGCATTCGGTGACGTCTCTCCATCCAAGCAGCCGTGCAGGAGGCGACTCAATAGTGAACAGTCTGTATTTAAAAATCTCATGGGTTCGGCACCTCGAGTGCTATGGGGAGAAAGAAGAAATAGCTAAGGACATTTTCAAGTGAACTCTTGAACGGATTTGCCTCCCGAGATGAGAGGTCGGCGTTTAGCGCCCTTAGTCGTGGCTTCGTGGCTGTGACCATTTGCTCACCATTGAATAGAAACCACCTTTGCAACAAATGCGAGACTTCAAACCAAGACCACGGGTTAACACAAATTTCCTGTTTTCGGAAACCTTAATTGACATGATTTATTACATACAAAAGAATACGTGTATACAATTACATGTATCATAATGATTCAAAGGTTGTTATCATTCCTAATGTTTAAGTTCATGCATTCGAGGAACCGGGAACAGCAGACCATGGGCGGTTCTATTGGCCAAGGTCTTTTTAAGGTTTCGCATAATGGCCTGGGTTTTATATGATCGTAGAGACGCTGCATCATCACGTAACGTCTCGCCTCACCAGTTATATACACGTGACGCTTCGTAGAGGACGGATATGGCACGTTTTGTAGTATTTCTGCCTCTCTCCTTCATTACCGGTGTCGGCCTCGTGGCAGGCATTCACATACCAATAAAAATCAGCAGTTTGCAAATCAATCAGCTATCCCATCTAAAGTGCATGCGTTGGGTGAGTGCGCCTTCCTGCTTCTTGGTTATAAAACCATCTGTAAGAAGCCGACGCTTCATGACAATGGTTCTACCCCAGTCTCGTGTCCGGAGGACAAACACGTGAAAACATTCCACGTGGATGAAACTCACAGCCAAAGCAAATGAGCGAGTCTGACAGATTCGACGAAACCTGCAGATTCTGCCACGGCTTGGGAATGGCCGCTTCAAAACGGGGGGAGGTGTTCGACCTGACTTTTCGTTCCTTTTCTGAGATTCTGGGCTGCCGCTGGAGCATGTGCCTTCTCTGTAGTTTCGTGTGTGTGTGTGTGTGTGTGTGTGTGCGTGCCCGCTGCCACACATAAAACCATAGAGCCAATATTCACCGGTCTCATGGATGTCGCTATGTACTTTCATATGTTTAGAGATGATATTTTGTGGCCAAATACGGGGACATACACAATATATATGGGGCGAACTTACCAGGACCATAGAATGGAATATATGAAATGGGGACCCTTCCAGATCCCTTGAGATTACGGCTTCCCGCCCCCCCGCCCCACCTGTTCCCGTTACAACTCGTTTTGCATTCTCAACCTGCCCGCATGGCTTCATCACCTTCCTCTCGACTGCCCCGTCTGGCTTCTCAGGGACAAGGACGGTAACCACGCTGGAGTGGGTTTCGGAGAGGGGCGGGCACGCTGCGGGCCAAGTCCGGGGCCGTGAGTTGCGGGATGAGGAATAGTGGATACGTTAGACAACACCGCCAAAACCGCCTGCGGAGGCCACGTTCCTGCCGAGGCGCGGGGAGGCGGGCGGCTCGGGTTCTGAAGGCGACGCTGGCGGGCGGCAAGGCTTTGTCTCTTCCGCGAGGCGCTGGGTGGGGACGGGGACGCAGGTGAAATCGGGAAGTTCGCTGATTTGCGGGACTGGCGCCTTCTTCTCCCCGGCCCCCCCGGCCTCAGCGCTGCCGGGAAAAGAAGCTCTTGAAGGCGCTGTTGTAGTTCTTGTTGAAGGCCGTGTAGATCAGCGGGTTAAAGAAGGAATTGGAGTAGCCGAGCCAGAGGAAGAGGCTCTTCCAGACGGCGGGGACATCACAGGAGCAGAGCGGGCTGGCGAGCTCCGTGGCGAAGAAGGGGGTCCAGCAGAGCACGAACACCCCGATGAGGATGCCCACCATCAGCGCGGCCCTCTGCTCTTTCTGTTCCCTCCAGCTGTCCCCTTCCGTCTGGAACGTAACAGTGGCGTGGCGGACGGTGAACACCATCTGGGGCTGCTGAGCAGAGGCCTTCACCTGGAAAAGGTGAGCAGAAGCTTCACGGGGAGCCGACCACCCCCCGTCCTTCCAAACTTTTAAGAAGGGTCGTTTATCACGTGGCATGCAGCATACAGCTCGGCCATTTACCTGGGTGTCACTGCCTTTATCCCCACCATTACAGCGCGACAGACCCCTCAGCCTGAAATTTTAGCTGTCTGAAAAGGCAACAAGCTAATCGACTTGCCGTCAGTTAAAAAAAAGACTAAAAACAGACAAGAAATTTCTTTACCAAAGACGATTATACGAGATGAAGATAAGGACTGACAAATCTGTGGCCGGAGAGCAACTTTTGAAAGGCTCGCTTGAGGGAAAGTACATTTTATTTACTAGAAAGCTTCCAGCAGCGAAAACCCTTGACCGATCCTGCCTGCCGACCTGCAGCTGAGATGTCAGCATCGGCATCGGAGAAATCCCTCTCTAGCGTATGTATGTAGCGCTCCTACCGATTTAGCAGGTGGGATCTGCTCCCACGTGGAACGTACCGCTGCTCTACACGTGATCCGATTGCCTGATCTACACGCGAGAAAACCTGCACCGCGAACGATTCAAGACACCACAGAGGCAACAGCGACGGTCCTCGCTTCCTCGTGGAGAAAACACGCCACAGACAGAAAGATGAACCGGGGTGGGATGCGCGAGATCGCGGTGGACTCTCCCCGTGTTATCACGAACCTGCCTTTTCATGAAAAAGGCCACGTTCTAGGCGGCTTAACCTGACAGCACGGCACCCGTCGAAGAGACATTGCCTGTCGAAGTTCACCCTTAGCTCAGCCCTCCAGGCTTCGCCTCCTCGCCTCGGGGAAGTCGCAGGCACCAGTTAAACTGGTCGGCCCGTCTTTGGAACTTCTACGAAGCCTTCGAGTCGCACGTAGGAAATCCCTGGTGCTAACAGAAACCGCCCAACATTATTTTTTTTACTGATTGGTTAATTGTGACTCATTGACACACCTGCTGGTTCGAGGCTCATAAAGCAGCGCTGCGTAATCCTTGGCTACTGGGAGAAAAGTCTCACGATTGTGTTTCTGTAATTGAAGACGAATATTTGCCGCCCACGGAACCAGTACCAAATCCTAACTTACTATGGTTTATCGATTTTTTTTTTAATCAAAAATAAAAGAGACGGTACCAGATTTGATATACAATAAGTCGTCCAGTCTCTCCCATAAAATCCAGTTTTTTAACAGAAAGCCAAATCGTTCAATGGCTGAACCGTGGCCCCTGCCGGGGTTTATAAAATGGGTCAGAGAGAAGAAGCCTCACATTCATCCGCTTGTGAAGCCTCACATTCATTCACTTGCTGTGGAAACATCATCTTCAGGTGTCTTTCAAAAGTGAACACTGGTGTGAATGACTTGATGCCTTCCGCGGTCTGACCGAAACCGAGCCTTTCGTAGAAGGCCCAGAAGCAGAAGCGGGGTTGTTGGCTGTCACGCCAGGAGCCCTGGGACAGGCGGACGGCCCCACGAGGGGTGGCTGTCGTGACGCCGCCGGCAGACAGCACGCCTGCAGCTGCGACAGAGCCCGCCTGGCCCCTCGTGCCGCTCCTGGCCTCTTTACTCTGTGTCGAAATCGGGCTTTATCGTGTCGGCCCAGGACCAAGGTCTGCTGCCGAGTGGGACCGTCGGTCAGGACCCCCGGGACCACTAGATGGACTGCGTCCCCGCACGAAGGGCCCAGAGAGATGGGACTCCTTCACGGAAAAGATCGCCGAGCGTGGACGACACGAGGCTTTCGTGTAAAAACTGGTTGGCAGGAAATGACACAGGCTACGTTCACAGGACACGGGGCCACGACAAACTGGCGTAATATGTCAGCCCAGGTGGTCTTTGCTGATAGATTTCCCTCTGGGGTCTCCCCCATCACGAGCACGCCAAGCTGCACCCGGCTTTGCACTGCAATGGGGTGAAACAACCTCTTTTTAGGCTAAGAGGAAAGGCAGCCGAGCACCTCAGACGGACGCAGGGAGAGCTTGGGACTTGCTTTCCTGGTTGGGATAGGATGGCCTTGAGTCATAACTTGGGAGGTCTCCGGGCCTTTCTCATGATGCTCCTTGTGACCCTGGTCTGTCCCAGTGCGTGTGGCCCAGGACTTCACGAGCTTTGCGCAGCACTGCCCGGACAGAGGGTTTAAAAGCACGGAGACTGACGGGGGGCACCAGGTCTCCACGCACGAACCTGTCTCTTAAGGGGAGCCGATCACACCGGCGAAGGTCTGGGCCGTCTGCGACGCTCCGTCTCACACTCTGGAATGGGTATCAAGAGCGGGGGACAGAGAACCAAGCGTCCGCACAAACCC
This sequence comes from Pteropus medius, assembly GCF_902729225.1. NCBI lineage: Eukaryota > Metazoa > Chordata > Mammalia > Chiroptera > Pteropodidae > Pteropus > Pteropus medius. Next base: position 1,793,740 of record NW_024340847.1, read on the forward strand.
ACGGCAAGCCTGAGCGTTCTGCAGCCCAGAGGCGGTCTTAAGCGTTCTCTGTCCACCACGGACAGTTTCTCTTGATGGACTTGCTTTCTGGGAGTGGAGCAGCCCGCTGGGCTCAGTGCCACAAAGTCCCACCTCAGCGACCTCCAACCAACAAAGCTGCTCCCAGGATGCCGACAAGCCCCTGACACCAGCCCCTCACGTCCACACTCCCCCAAACACCATTGAAGATGCGCATTCTCTCTGCCCAGAGAGATTGGGCCAAAGCGGCACAGCTCTCCCGCGGGCCGGCAAGCAGTAAGTTCAGCTGTCTGTCCTGTCGCCAGTCCCCACCTCAGTGTCTGACATAGCTCTGGCTTCCAGCGTGCGTTTGAGTAAATCCAAGCGGACTGAGAAACAGGGAGGAAGTGTGTGCTCCCCGGGGCAACACGGCTGATCGCGGGTAGAACCGCCACCCGCAGCCTTGGCGCCTGCTGCCACGGAGAGGTCAGGGGACCCGGCTTGGCCGAACCCTTCGCGGAAACATGAAGCCAGAGGCGGCCCCGCGTTACATGCAGAGCCCAGCGCCACCGAGAGGCCTCGCAGAGCCAAGGGACCCGGTTTTCGAAAGTCACGCGGCAGAACGCCTGAAGCTCCCACAATGCTTCGCTTCCGCTGTCTGCGAACAGAGCGGCGCCAGGTCCCCATCCCCCCGGGGTCAGGCCTCGGGGACACGCTGGGGCTGCTTTTCCCTCTCCAAGGGCGCTTGGTGCCCATCGCACGCGGCGTCTGCCTGCGCGAGCATCTGGCGGAAGAGGACCCGGCGCCAGGGCCCTCGGCGTGGCCGGTCCTCCGCATCTGAGCTGGAATGGGGCGGGCGGGCGCGCACGCGGACCGGCTCCACGCAGGAAGCTCATCCATCAGGGGGCTCCCGCCCCTGGCGCACCTGGCACTGTCGACGTTTTGGTCTGCAGAATTCTTCTCTGTTGGGGTGCTGGCCCGCGCTCTGTGCAGAGTTCGGCAGCACCCCGACCTCTGCATACTACACTTGTTAGGACCCTCCCCCCAAGTCTTGATCAGCAGAAGTGTCTCCGGACATTCCAAATGTCCCCTGAGGTGGGGAATCACCTGGTTGAAACCGTTATTCTAGATCAAAAGACAGGTAGCTCTGACCCTCTCATCCTTCTTGCTTCTAGATTGACACCCTCTCGCTCCTCCCCTGGTCCCTCCAAGCTTGATTGACTGATCGTGCTTGGAACTGGCCCCCGGCAGTAGTATCATGGTAGATGTCTGTCTCCTTCACTAGCTCGAACTCCTCACGGCAAAGATGACGTCTTCATCATTTTTTCAAGCTTGCCCTGAGCCCACGGTATGTGCTCGGTGTGTTTAACTGAATTTGCCTTGTTGTCCCAGAGCCCACAACAGAAATGAGGGCCATGTAGATTTCTGATTAAGTCAAATATGTGAATTGAGGTCACGGGATCATCCTTGGCAATGAGTTGGTGTGTGTGGCGGGGGGGCGGGGGGAAGAGTCCGCATCCAATGGATTCGGTCTTCATGTAGTTGCTGAATCCTGAATCACAGGGTCAGATTATTAAGAGTTAACAGCGAGCAGGAAAGTGTGGGTGGAGAGATGTCGCCGAAGCAGTTGTCAAACATAGGTGCCACTTACAAGGAGCCAGGCACTGTCTGCCTTAGATTTTTAATTTTCTCCTGTGGCTTTGCCCACGTTCAGGAAGCAGATAGGTGGTCCTTGGCCGCATGCACAGCCCTTGGGGACGGTGGGGCTGGACCCAGAACAGAGCACAAGGCAGCGGAAGCAGATAAATGCGGGCTCTGAGATGGGCGTAAACAGCTGCAGAGAGCAGCTCGTTATCCAGGAGATGCCATGGTTGGCAAAAGTAGTTGCTTTAATTTGCAAAGAGAGAAAAATAGACTGGGTCGAGACGGTAATTTGTGTTGCCCGAGGCACGGCTGTCTTCCTGCCGGGTGACGTTACCATCTGCCCCCTCCCTCTGCTGGACACCCCCACCCTAAGTGAGGAAGCTTCAAGTTTAGGCGGCATGGCCCCAGACACCAACTTATCCAGACACCCTAAGTTTTAGAGCCAAATGGGACCCTGTAGAATTATATAGTCCAGACCCCGCACTTTACGCAGAAGGAAGTTAGCCAGCAGAGATGGTAAAGGACATGGTCACCTCTGTGACACCGAGCATGGCAGAGCACAGGAAGTCCCCGAAGCCCTCCCCTTCCTCCTCTTCCCCCCAAACCCCCGGAAGTTCCACTTTCTAGACTTGGGGGGCGGTGCGCTGGGCACGAAACCTTACGAAAGCCAGGGAAGTGTTTCCAAAGGCCACCGCAGCACCCACCTGCACGGGCTCCGGCGCGGGAGAGACGCTGTTGGTCTTCCTGGCGCCCACGCGGAGCCTGGCGGCCTTGTAGATCCTCCAGTACACGAAGAGCACCACGCAGAGCGGCAGGTAGAAGGCGCCCACGGTGGAGAACACGGTGTAGGAGGGCTCGTGGCTCACCTGGCACACCTCGCGGCCCTCGGAGTAGGTCTCCCCCCAGCCGAAGGGCAGCGGCGCCAGGGAGATGACCGCGGACAGCGCCCAGGTGAGCGCGATCATCACGTTGGAGACGCGCCTGCGGGCCCGCAGCGTGTATTCCAGGTGGCGGGTGATGGACCAGTAGCGGTCCAGCGCGATGGCCGTCACATTCCAGATGCTGGCGGTGCAGCAGAGCACGTCGCACGCGATCCACAGCTGGCACAGCCGCCGGCCCAGCTGCCAGCGGCGCCCGGACAGCTCATGCACCAGGCTCAGCGGCATGACCAGCGCGGCCACCAGCATGTCGGAGATGGCCATGGATGCCACCAGGTTGTGCGGAACTCGGTGGAAGGTGCGCACGCGGAGAATGGTCGCCAGCACCAGCAGGTTCCAGGCGAAGGTCGCTGCCACCAGAAAACCCAGCAAGGTCAGAACAAGGGCTCCGAAGACGGAGGGGAGGGGCGGGTTGGGGCGCGGGTCTTCGGTGCCGGCGCTGCGGTTGGTCTCCAGAGGGGAGGGGCTGGAGAGGGAGAAGGAGCTCAGGTTCCCGGACACGTCCATCTCGGGGTCAGGAGACCCAGCTCGGGGGCGCGCAGAGGGGGCACGCAGAGCCGGCGCGCACAGGAACGGAAGGCGCAGGTGCGCGCAGAGCGGCGCAGGGCGCAGGACTTTTGCAACCTCTGGCCGCTGGCGGGGTTTCTGGGGAGTGCCTGACCCTGGCCCCCAGCTCCCCCCGGTGAGCATCTGTGGGAGGCGGCGTCGGGGAGCGGACGGAGGGCTCCGCGCTGCCAGTGCGGCAGGTCTGGACCCCTCCGCGGTCAGGAAAGCAGAGCCGAGGGGCTGCGTCTCTCAGCCAGGGCCCGCCGAGGCTGTCGCACGCCCAGGGCTCCTCATCTCACGGAGAAGGCAGTCTGGTTGCCCAGAGCCGAGTCGGAGAGAAGCTGGGCGCCCCGGAGCGTGGGGGTGCCTGGAGGGGGACCGGTGCGTCAGAGCACCGCTTCTCGCCGCCTCGCCGCCCTACCCGCCCCTCTCTCCAGGCAGCTGCGTGCCGGGGAAGCCGAGCAGAGACCTGCTTTCTGGGACCTGCCTTCTGCTATTCCCCCGCCCCCTCCGCACCCAGTCTGGGGCTGCAGCTCCAGAGAGCGGACCCTGGCGCGCCCACCCAGACTTGCCTTATCCAACTGGGGATCCAGCCTACGTAAGGCGTCAGCTGATTAGGTCGCCTCTCCCTGCGCGCGCGGCCCAGAGCGCTGGCGCTGGCGCTGTCCGTGGTGCTGCCGCTTCTCCCCGCCCGAGCGCATCGCTACGTTTGGTGCTCTCCGTGGTTCTGTAGCCTGTCCCTACGATGAGTTCCATGCCAGGAACAAGTTTACCAAGGAACTTTCCGTGAGGCATTCCTCCGGCCACTCCTCCCCATGTCCTCCGAGGGGTGGTCTGGATGCCCGGAGCGGTCATCGGCGTTGTGTAGGCGCTTTCCTGTGGCACAGGTGTTCCAGGCTGACGGTCTAAGATGGCATCGCTGGTCTGTCCTCTCTGGAGGATTTCAGTACATCGTCGCCTCCTTCGCACACACCCCCAGTGTTATGTAGGAGGTTGTTTTCCTTTAAGGAGAAAAGGCCAGATAGCAGTTACTGCTGTTCCTGGAGGTGGCTGAGGTCTTGGAGCCAGAAACTCGCACTCCGTTTCCTTGGCACCTCGGAGAAGCTGCACAGATTCTTCAGGGGGCTCCAAGTTGGCTCCCAGTGAAGGGAGAGTTGGATATGAGTTGTCATGAAAGCTCTATCTCGCTTTTAAAGGGGGGGCATGTAACTCCTTCCCCGCACGTACTCCCGCAACCATACGTTCGTCCAGAGCAACTGAGAAAAATCGAAAGCCGCTGCCCAGAAGTTATGATTCAAAGCACTTCACGACTAGGCACGTGACGTAGCAAGACAAAATAAATTGGAATAGGGAAAATGAGATGGCAGGAAGGAAAACAAGCCGGCATTAATCATTTTTTAAGTGCACACGATGGGCGTCATCAAATCCTGTCTTCTTATAAGTGGGTGGCCGCAAATTTGGCCAGAAGCCCTTTAGCTATGTGAAAATGAGACATGTGTTTTGGTACAAGATTTGGTTTCTCATGAAGTCAGGGGACACGCTGAGATGAGCGGGGGTCCTGCCCTGGGACTCGGAGGAGAACATACTGTTAGGGACCTTCGATGAGAATACGACTCATTAAATAAGAGCGCATTCGCGGAGCTGCTTCATCCAATACGCCTTCGAAACCGCAGACGGCGGCTGCCTGTGCGCAGCGCCACCGCATGTGGCTCTAGGCCAGGGGAAGACTCGTGCTTATTTAGAGCAATTCCCCTTCTGGGGTCACGGAACCGACAGGAATGAGATGTCGGTTATGCAACCTCTTCTTTGAAAAGAATATTCCGAGCAGTTCTGCAGGGGTTCGTGTGTCGGGGTCTGTGGGGGCGTGGCTGGGCTGCATCTCTGGTTGGCAGGCCTCGATGACCGTATCTTTCGATGTAAACCTTCGCAGGCATCGTGGGCTCGCAATTACACCCCCTACGAGCACTGTGCGGTGCAGCCGTCTGTACTGATAGTTAAGTGAGCAGCTGCCTAATAAAGAACCAAGCCGGGGATAACCGAGGATACTTTGTAAAAATCGGGGCATCGTGAAGTTAAAAACTAAGCAGAGCGCCCTCACAGAGAAGAGAGCCGATGGAGTAATCCCGGAAGAGCCAACGTCTGTCGAGAAATTCCGGTTTATCCCGTACAGACGCAAAGAAAAATCAGAACGTTCCAGCTTTTTTTTATCTTAAAGAGGGGCCATAATTTTAGCTTTCAAAATGTAAACAGGTATAAACTTCCCACTTGCCATAAAGCATCTCTGAAATGCCACCTTTGAGGAATACAGTTTCTTGGTTTACCATCTATGGGCTGAATTGTGCCTCTCTCCTGCTCAAAATGTCTATGTCGAAATCCTACCCCGCCTCCCCAGTACCTCAGAATTGTGACTGTATTTGGAAATTGGGTCTTTAAAGAGATGATTCCATTAAAATGAAATGAGTTGAACTAACAGCGTTTTTAGGAAACACTATTTTCACTTGAAAGAGCTACCGACAGATAAGCTATCATTATTCAGCCTCAGGTATTTGGCAGATACTCTCTCAGGATAAATGGAATGAGCCTTCACTTCAAGGAAAACAGCTGACAGTATTTGTCGCTCATCATGAAATGTGAGCTTTCAAGTGAAAATTAGAATTTTGGAAAACTCACGTCTGCCACTGTGAACTTGACAGCTTCCCAATACTTACAGGCCTCTCTGATGAGACCAGTGGGGATGCTAACAAATGTGCCTTTTGATATTGTGTAATAAACGGTGTCAACATCTGGAAGGTCTGGATAATTCAGTGAGCCAGCACTACCCAAACGGCCAGGGCACGATGCTACACCATCACAGAGTGACAAGAGATCCATTTCGAAGGGCAGAATGGAGCAATGCATTTTAACCTAATGGCACCAAAAAGTGCGCGCTACGATTTCCGATGCCAGGGCAGTGTCCTCGAGCGTGGGATACGCAGCTACCGCCGACTGAGGTTTGCTACACCCCCACGGCAAGACGTCCAGAATTTATCTGAAAAGACTATTAAAACGCTCCTCCTTTGTCAGCTATATATTTCTGCGAGGCTGGGTTTTCTTCATAAACTTAAACCAAAAATAACACACCACAACAGATGGAATGCAGAACAAGATATGAGATTCCAGCTGTCTTGAAGAGATTTGCAAAAATGTCAGACAATGCCGCTTAAAAATTTTTTTGAGTTCTTTTTCAAAAAGATGTCATTTACGTCAACGAGTAATGGGTCGATTCTTTTACTTTTAATGGGCTAATGCACAAATGTGTTTTAAATTTCTCTATTTAAATTTATACTCCATTAAATATACATAGATAAAAACCGTGTAAACAAAGCCTCGCGGGATCACTCGACAATTTCGAAGGTCGTAAAGGAGTCCCGAGGCCAAAATGTTGAAAGTCTGCTGTTGTCGGCATTCTTCGAACGCCCCGCTGGGCCGCTATGTCAATACAGAGCGTTCGCAGAGCTGGAAGAGCCGATCTGCCAGAGTCCTTGGTAAAATCCACGTGCTCTGAAGGGTGGGACGTGAACCCCACGAAGACTCAGGCACCCACTGCCTCGGTGGAGCTGCTGGGGGCCCTGTGCTCTGGGGCGTGGCAGGGCGCTCCTTCTAACGTGGGAGACAAATTACTGCGCCTGGGACTTCTCCACCCAAAGGGAAGCACCGTGCTTGGTAGTCGTTGCCATGCGTGGATGCCACGGGCAGCGTATCCCACGCTCGAGGACACTGCCCTGAGCCCCACGCCTGGCGACACGAAGAGGCTGCAGCTTTGGTCAGGGCTGAGAACAGGAAGGACAAAGCAGCCCGTGTGCTTGGCAGCTCTCGTGGCACTAGACGTGCCCGTAACGGGAAGAGGCTCCCTGTAGGTTTTATGGCGGACACCGGTAAGAGAGCCCCAGTGTAGACTCCTGGGTTCTGGCGCGAAGTCGTCCCATCTGCACGGAGAACGCCACGCCACTGAAAGAGCCGCCTGTGGCGGCCAGAGCTGGGCGCAGATGGAGCATCTGAGCCGGAGACAGTGGGTGACGGGGAAGGAGATGCAGCACCACGACCCGGGTTCTTGAGACCACCCACGAGGCTGGCTCCAGGGGACAGCAGCAAATCTCCAGCGGCCAGATAGCACAAAACGGAAGCGGTCCGCAGCACAGCCGGGGCTCCCCAAGCGGCTAGCCTAGCCCGCCAGGTCACCCGTCACTGCGGAGCACCTCCCTTCGGCTCCAGGCGGTGGCTGTGTGACTACCTGCTAAGGGTGGTTTGCAGATGGCTCTGCTGGCTGTGCTGGTGCACGCCTGGGGACAGACTCCCGCTGCACTGTACCCCTGCTCCTCAGGGAGGGCGGAGGCTTGAAGGATGGCACCTCCCAGCAGGCAGGGCTCTGGGCAGTAAGAGAAATGGCCCGAAGTAGGACAATAGGAAGACTTGCGAGCGGCACCTTCAAGGCTGCGGGGCAGAAGGAGGTCTGTGCAGGAGGCGTGTGTATGAACCAGAGGGAATGTGCCTAAAATACCTTTTTGAAAAGATCACTTTTAATGTCCTCAGGGAGCATCCACACATACTCGAACACGGGTGACAGTCAGCGTCTGTCACCGGCCCCCCTGGCGCAGCGTGGCAGGTGCGCGCGTGGGTGCGGGGGCACAGGCGGCCCCTCCTCTTCTCATTTTTCTAATCTGAGGGGCGAATACGGTGCACCCTCCAAGGCTGGCGTGAGTGTGTAGAAATGAGCGGCCTTATACATTGCAATGAAAATTGCTGGCGGAAATATAACTTGGGAAGGAAATAATCTAGCAGGATCCATTAAAATGAACAATGTGCACATTCTGAGATTCAGCCGTCTTTTCGAGGACGGGGACCCGATCTCACAGAAGTAACAGCGCCAGTTGTTAATGGTAGCACAAAGCCGTCTACTACAGTGTTGTTCGTGGTGGCAGAAAACTAGAGATACCCAGCGGACACTCCAGTTGTGGTTCAATGAACTATAGTAGAGCTGCAGAACCTACAGAATGCCATCTCCTGTGGCCCCCAGTGGCCCGGCGCTGCTGGGATGCTGCCAGGACCCGTCCCCGGCTCAGCTTCCTCGCCTGTAGAGAGCTGGCTTCATCCCTGTCCGCTTTCGCGCCTGCATCTCGTCCCGCGTTCGATGGCTCGATTCCACGGCAGCAGCACCGGCCATCTCCACGGCTCACGGCCCGTCCGACGTGCATGCCATCCCCACGACGAGCCGCCCCTTGCGGTCGCTCGGGATCCAGGCTGATGGAGAAAGCGGACTTTATGAGGTGGGAACGTTTAAAAGCATGAGCCTACTCGAAAGCTCTTTGGAGGACCCAGCGAGGAGGGCGGGATCGGTGAGGGAGAGAGGGTTAACCGACAGGTTCCCAAGGGCTGGGACTCAACGCTTTGGCCGGTCAGAGGGACCGTTTCTGTTTTTCCCCGGGAGAGGGACAGGAAGCTGCGCACGCAGGTGAGTCTGTGTGTTGCCGGCCCCGAATCTGGGTTTAATCAGAGAAGCAGAGCGACCAGAAGGTCTCTAAGGAGTTCATTAGAGCCACCGAACAGTATATAGTTGGGGAGCTGATTAACCCATCTGAGGGGGGCGGTGTGTGGCTGGCAGCTGACGTCTGCACGGTGGGCAGTCGGGAAAGGAAGAAGGCGGCCCAGCCGCCGGCCACGCTGGCAAGCGGCAGACAAGCTCAACACGCGTGAGCGGTGACTGGGCCCTGTGCCCCTGTGCCAGCTTTTGGGGCATAAAAAAAAACACCTTCCAAACTTGGGCCAACGTCTCTCGTGACCTATGCTAACCCCGGACTAGGCGGGAAAGAGAGCTTGGGAAATGTCGTTTCCGCTTAGCTACACCGACACAACACAGCCCACCACGGGTCCCGCTGTGCCGACGTGGTGTCCCCAGACGCAGCGTCTAACCACAGCAGACTTCCGAAGAGTGGCAGCAAGACGCCCTCCCAGCATCGTAGCGAAGCAGCCATCCTTCCCGCAGCCACGACGCGCTCATCCTGTCCCCGAATGTGAATGCAGACTCAACTTCAGACGGTGAGAGTCTTCTTCTGAGCCACATCTCCCCTTTGGTTTCTTGGGAATGAGACACTCAGGTACGGGTTTAAGTTCTCCACACTCTTATGTCAGGTAGTAGGAGGACGGGAGGGAGGAGAGGGAAAGGAAGTCGGTTAATACAGACGTAAATATATTCACGTCGAATACGGAACAAATACTTATAGCTGTTAGTCTTGTTTCTGCAACTGGTCGGGTGGTCACAGCTGGCCTTTGTGACCACTTCCTCCCATCGCTCACTCCATCATTCCTTTGCCCTTAGCAAGCACCTTGGCCAGGCAAGGGCTGTCGTGGTTTCCCACCGGCTTTAACCACAGGGGACGGCTGTGCCAAGAGAACTCGCAGTATACGAGAGGAGCATACGAGTCAGCTGGAGCATACGAGGCAGCAGCTGACGGCCCAAACTCTCCCCGGATGGAAAAAGAGAGAAGCAGCTCTGGGCACTTGGTGCGAGGCGGTAGAGGCCCACGAGGAACGTGACGAGGGCGGTGTGAATAAGCGGGAACTGCGGGGTCGTCTTCACGAAATGTTTAGTTATTATGCATCAGATTAGTGCTGCGAGCGGCAAGGTGGACACGCTCGTGTGTCCACCTCAGATTCTTTTGATTTCAACCTTGAAACGTAACGTGTTTTACGTTACCAACTCCGCCTCCTCCGGGTCTGTCTTGGCGCCAAAGAAATGGAGAGGAAGAATGACATGGAGTCACGTGACACCGAAGAGAGGATTAGAGAGAGAAAGCCAAAGGCGGCGGGGGCGAGGATGGGGGGCGGGGATCGGGAAGACAGTTTGGAGAACGGGAGAAACGAGCAACCTTGGTCGATAGCTCGGGTCCCTGCAAAGCCCCTCATTTTCATTTCATGGAATCATGGAATTCGAAGGCTGGAATGAATAACGTTCTATCTGCAACTCTGGACATCAAGCAACTCTGTTCTCGGGATGGGATTCGAGAAGGGACGGCCTAGAACAACGAACCGCGGGACACTGGCCAACATCGATGAGTCGGTTTCCGAGTAAGCTCATCCCTCGTGAATATGTCGACACCACCGCCAAAGAGAGTCCAAACGAGCTTCATCCTCGCGTTCGAATCACGTCGCGGATACACAGAACGACACACATGAGCTACGAAAGCTAAAGCAAAACGCTTCCTGTGACGCTATGTGCCATCCACACACACGCACACATCCTCCGATGCGGGGGACGCCGTCTGTAGGGGTGGAACACGGAGCCCAGCACTCCCTGCGTGACCACTGATTGTCTGTGCTTCTGGGAAAGTTCTCGATGCTGCCGCAGTGGGCAGATAGGGGAATTCTCCCGCGTAGAAACGAATTGGCACTATCCAGAACCCTATCAATCACCACTCAGTCACTGAAGTGGCCGCCGGGGCAGAGCGTCCTGAAAGTCACTGTGCTTCGCTCTTCGCGGTCTCGTTTCCGTCGCTCTCCACAGACGTGACGACGTGAGTGACACGTAGCGCGATGAACGGACACCGACACCGCGGCCGTGGCCGTGGCGGATGTCGGGGCCGCCCGGCAGAGCGTGCCAGCTGTATTCCCGCGACACGCTTTTCCGCTCGTCCCGTGGCCCCCGTGGTCCCAGCTAGTGACGCTCTAAGGAGCAGTGTCTTTAAGAGAAGAAAACGAGCCGATTTATAACCGAGGAAACGATTACTTCTGACCTCTACTCAGGAAAGACGAGTGTATAGTATGACAATATCCACGTTGTTGCTTGTTTAATATCTTAAAAAACATGTCTTTGGATAGAATGTTCATAAACAGACAGTGACCTTTGAGGTTTACAAATTTGTTCTAAGCTTAAAGCTCAGAAATCTTGTTCATGTTAAGAGACAAAAACAAAAAAAAAAGCCGTTTTAACTCACTTAAGTAACCACACACCTAATTTTGTGACCATTTCATGCCGTGCACAAATGTTCACAGAAAAGGTTATCGCTTGTCGAAATGTCTGCCTCTTCTGTAAGGAAAAAGGTTGTTATTAATATCTTGGGAAAACGTTCCTAAAATCTCTATATTTACTTTGATAGATACTGAATTCTTTTAACTTCTTTTAGATTAGCGCTATTCGTTTGATCCCTGACTGTCACGACACGACGGGCATTTATATTTGATCTACTATGAACAAATTTCCCTAAGACTTTATTCATTTTCACCTGTGCCATGCTAATAAGCCTCAAATTAAACAGCTCCATCAAGACTCGGCAGCTGGCACGGTGCCCCACTGAGTATCACAAACCGAAAAATGATTATTTGGGGAGGCTTCATAATTACACAAGATGAAAATGTTGGCAGCCAGGAGATACATATTTTCCAAGGTTTGAGAGAAAATTTAATGAAAGTGCCACAAATATATTACTTAGGCTGATTGTTTGCACTTAATATGAGGCCCTTTTCTCTCTGGATTTCAAAGTCTGGACTAATTAATTAGCCCTAATTCCCGTTTTCCTGATGGTCAAGCATGCAGAAAGCCCTCTCGGGAGCAGAGTTAGCTCAGCGAAGCAGAAAGGGGGCCGACTCGGAGGTGGGTGATCCATGAGCTGGTCAGCACCTGTTGGGCGTTAGACTTGGTTCTTCCGCCTGTGAGTTCACGTCCCCGGAGGCTCAATGTGAGCCACTGCGTGTCTGTGTCAAGCTCCAGCGGCTTGCAGCCCTGCCCGGTGGTGAACGTGCTGTGCTGTCCACAGCTGCTTCCAGGCTGTGATGGCCGCTGAGGAGTCGAAACAGACTTTATGGACCATGGTGTCTGGAATATTTTCTATTTGGCCCTTTACAGGAAAAGTTTGCCGAGCCCTGACCTAACATCTCTGAACCCGCTGCCCCATTTGTAAGATGAAACGCGACATTTAGTAACAACAGAGACTTTGTCAGAAGGGGTAAGGTTTTTATTTTTTTACGCCTACAGCGTCTGGTCTTGCTAGGTGGTCTCCTATCCAAGTACTAAGCAGGCCCGACCCTGTTTAGCTTCTGAGATCAGACGAGATCGGGCACGTTCAGGGTGGCTTGGCCATAGACATAAGGGGTAAATTGTAAACTTGCAGAGTGATGACTGTTTTGATGGTGCCTTAAACCCAAGGTGGAAATTCCTCGGCAGAGATCTCGAGCCACTCAAAACGCATCCACCTGCTGCTGAGCGATTTACCCGCCATCGCCCGCCCGACACCAGGCATTGCGTGACCCAGTGGGGACACACGTCAAGGGCAACGAGACCTGTTGCCGTCAGCAGCGGCGGGATCACGTGGGGCGGGGGGGAAGCAGCCAAGTCTTTAAAATGAAGTCTTCCTGGTATTTCAAATACAAGTGCTAGGTGAAGACGAGCTCCCACCCTTACGTCCCCTCCAGCCCTGAGGTGCTTCCCACCCTGAGGTGTTCACACATGCGTCGCACTGGGCTGGGATGACCTCTCTCACGCCTGGTGGGCTTAGCATCCCTGACCCAAGACAAAGAGCTCCCGTTTACATAATTTATTTATAATTGTAAATAGAAGGGGTCTGCAGGCGTCCGAGATGTTCGAGACGTGGGGCGTCAGTGTAGGCGCTGATGGTCTGTCCTGGGCCAAGGGGGCGGGAGCCTTCTGGATGCATCTGCAGAAAGTGAGTGGTCCAGTCGGTGGGAAGAGCGTGTGCAGGAAGGAGGGTAGGAGAGCCGGGTGCTCGGGCTCTGGGCTCCATGGCCGAGAGAGAGGGGGGCCGTGGAGTTCGCAGGCGGCAGGCCGATCGGCCGGGGCTTCGCTCTGCAGCAGTGAGAAGCTTCCGGAAGTCTGAGGACGAGGACGGTGAGCGTCGTCTGGCTCATACTGTGGAGCTGGCGGTACCACTTTGCCTGCTGTACACACAACAGGGGCCGATAGTCTCCAAACGGGATCGAGCGGCGACAGAGACAGGGGAAGGCGGGTGCCGGTGTCCTGTGCCTGCCGGCCTCCGTGCTGCGGATCCACGTCAGCATGCACTCGGAGTGGGGAAGAGACAGGTGGAGCCATCTTGTACGTACGGCCTCATTTTCGTCTCCTGGTTATCACTACATTAAAACGATGTTGTCCACAGACTGTGGTTATTTACACGCATACAAACATGGAGGAACAAGACCTACCTGATTTTCACAAGCCATACGGATTGTAGGCTCATGATTTTCCTATGGCCTCCCCAAATGTCATCTGTGTAGCCCACGCACAAGTCTGAGGAAAAACTGAATATTTCATTAAGCTGTTTCTACTAGGTGATAACTTCAGAAAACCTATTCATTGTAATTAGTTAGCATTATCCAACGCTTTATGACTATGTTCTTGTCTGTCACCAAGACTGTGTAGCGGGGCTATTTACTATAAAATCCTATGTTCCAAGATGCCTTTTAACCTTACGTAAAAGATGCATACGCTGAGTTATAATTGGATAAAAATCATTGAATCCCAACCCAAGTATTTGTATGTTTTAAAACAAGTGGGAATAGCCTCACGTGGAGCTGGCGTCTCTCCTAAAAGTCCCTTCGATCTGTCCAATTCCTGCCACTGATCACAATGCAGTAAGGGTGCAACCTGGCAAAATTCCCTCTTGTCATGAGCTTTCCAATTATTGAAAATTAAGTAACTCCCTATAGAGAAGAAATCATTAAATATATAGTAAATAATGAGGTTAATTAATTTAACCCTTCTAATTAGGAAACTAATTAAATCAGAAAATTAAAAGTGACACAAGACATTAAAATCGGCGAGTCCTGAATTTAGATCTAACAATCATTTCTTCGTCTTCGACCAAGTCCAAACGAGAGATACCTATTAACTACAGAAATAGAAATCAGAATATTTTCAACCTATATAAAGTTACATAAATATTTTTAGAGAGCTTACCTTTTTTTCTATTTCTATTCTATATGAAATTAAATTGTTCCTTTTATTTTATTTTTTTAAAGAAGGAATTAGAGTAAGTCCAAAAAGGCGGTGTAGCCCAAGTTCGGCAAGTGGCTGTGATGTGGGCCTCGGCCTCCTTGGTGCCCCGCGGGTGGATCCGGACAGGCGGGCGCGTCAGGGCCGGGGTGGGCGTGACCCCTGTGACCCTCGGCGTCGTGGTGCGTTCACAGCCAGGGCCTCGCCTGGGCTCTCCGTTTATGAGCTGGTGAACCGTCCGAGACGCACTTAAGAACACACTTTGCCAAGAAGCCCAATTCCTTCCACAGCCCTAAACTGCCATGTCCGCGGACACCAGTCCGGGCATGGAGCCTCACCGTCCGGGAAAGTCTGGGGGCTTTGACAACGGGGGCACAGCGATCTTGCATTCTCTAATCTTAATTCGTACAAGAATGTTTCAAAACTAAAAACGGCATAAATTGGCAAGGTAGCACCCATCCCATTTCCCTGACATGCAGGAAGCCCGCATTTCCCAGCCTCCCTTGCGGTTCAGGTCGGGGGTCACAGAACCAGGCTTTGGACATGTGAGTGTGCTGTTCTCGCTAAGCCTGGCCACGGAACCTCCTGCATGACATTCTACTTGCTTTCTCCGTGTCTGCGTAGCTGGAAGCAAAGGCTCTCAGCAAAGCTACGTGATGACAGAAGCCAAGTACCTGCGGAGGAAAGCTGTCCCAGCAAGCCACCAAGTTCTGTGCAAGACACTTTCACTGTTTTAATCCAATGGAATGTAGTCTGTTACATCATCTTAAACCAAGTCTCTGGACAGCAGCAGCGGTGACACCCTGCGCAGGGAAAATTCTCTGTGGGGGGCTGGCCTGCGCATCATAGGATGTTTAGCAGCTTCCCCACCTCTGCCACTAGGTGCCAGCAGTGCCCTCTCCCTTCTTGCTTAAACAAAGATGTCACCAGATGCCCCTGAGTGGCAAACGGCTGTAGTTGACTCAGCCACCTAAGCCTTCTTGACTGTGCTAGGCAGTGGGCTCTGACTGCAGGCAGGCATGGAGCAGTGCAATAGGGCGCACGTCTATGCTTTTATTGACGACGGCTTCGTCGCAGCCTTGTAATTCTTAAACTGGAAATGATGAACGCGCGACAGATTAAATTAAGGTCCATTGAAAGTCTTAGACCCGTTAAGTGATGTAGCTGTTATTTACTGACCTGGAGGGACATTCCTGTTTTGTTTTAAGCAGTGACAGAAGTGTGTAGTATAACACTTTAAGGAAAAAATATATTTATATAGGACAATGTCTGACAGGATTTCAAGTGTTGCTTCTGGGCATAGAATTTGGGGGTAATTTGTACTTTTTCGCTTATCTGTTTTCTAGTTTTTCTGCACTGAATAGCTAGATGACTATGGGTGACAACTGTGCCCTGCGGGTCAGCTGACTGAATCTTCTAAAGAAACAATGTCTTTTAAGTTCCCAGGTTTTCCTGTGATAAAACCTTGGCCTGTTTGTATCTCTAACTTAAGTATTCCTTTTCACGAAAAGGTTAAATGTTGGTCTATAAACTCAAACTAAAGGTTTACTAAACATTAATAATATCTAACTTTAAGGGTTGTGTGACTAGTTGAACATAACATGAGAACAAGTCTGAGATTGTTCTATAGAGATGCGTTTTTTAAAAAGCCATTTGGAAGTACTTAGCTAAACTGCTGCCTCAAATTCCTGCCACTTTGAGTTAAACATTCTCAATGTCATTTCTGCTTTTTCTATTCTTTTTAGCCTCAGCTTATCAATTCTGCAAAATAGAAAATAAATAATGTATAAAGTTGGCATTAAGCAGGCTGTTTATCCTCTGAAGGTTATCAACGAAATGATCATGCTTTGAACTTAGCTGGGAGAAATGTAAAGATATTAATGCTCAGCGTGTCATATTTGGGTGGTACATGCATCAAAGTTAAAGAAATGCAAAACTTCTGTTTAACGAACTGAGACCGTTACCCTCAAGTGTGTCATCTTGTGCCACAAAAATCAACAAGAAATATCTATTTATTCGTGAATAATACAGCAGTCTCAATGTGGTGTTTTATTCCTATAACTTCCTGAATGGACATCTTATATTATAGAAGGAGGCTTTTGCTGAAGATCATTTTTATGAGTTTTGGTGTTGATTTTTTAAAACTGAGTTGCCATCTTTAAGTCTTCTGGTAGATGGGTTATTTGTCAGGGTGTCAGTTTGCAGACTTCCTCAGGAATCCAGTATCCACATGAAATCTGATTTCATCTAAAGATGTTCGCTCTGCACTTCCGGCAAGGCAGCGGTGTGTGATGCACTTGGCTCCGTGCCACGGAGCCTTCTTGACGCTGGGGCCGGGAGCCCACGTGGCTCCACCGCCCTCGCACAGCTCACAAGTGATGTTTTACGATTTCTGACAGGTCGATGAGATTTTACATAGATTTCCTAGTTCCATAATCTGCCTTACCGACTTGTCACAAGTCACACAACAGGGTAAACTCGTCCTGCTGAATGTCACGAGTTCTTTTTTTAACTTATAAGATAAAACACCTGGTTGAGGTATGCTTTAAGTCTTTTAATATAAATTCACATGCTTTGTGTTTAACCAAGGAAGAAAGAGCTGGACAAACTCCCTCACGCAGGTCAACAACAGGGCAGGATAACTGGTTCCGCATTCAGGTCTAATTTACCGCAGGGACATCTTAGCACAGAAATAAACCTTTTTATAAAATTTTTTTTTTTTAGGTGAGGCAACCCTTGGTTGACCTCATAGAGCGCAAGGACCTTGTCGGCTTACGTTCCCTTATTTTTTTTAATTTTTATTTTTTACGCCTACAGCATCTGATCTTCCTAGGTGGTCTCCCATCCAAACAGTAACCAGGCCCGACCCTGCTTAGCTTCCGAGATCAGACGGAAAACGTAAACCGTTTTAACGGTCGCTACCAAACGCATGCGTGAGTATTCAAAGGAAGGACGGTAAATTCTTTCTCAGGTTGTATCATCTGAAATTTTGGTAGCTTCTGAATAAGGCTATTTCCGACTGCTCAAAAGGCAAATAAAGGAGACAGAAAGGCAAAGACATTGGACTGGTAAAACGCATTTAGAGGCCCACACAAGATCACTTACACACACCTACAGCCACGAAGAGGCCACGAAGCCGCGCCCACCTGACCCGAGAGGGCCGGCCCACGTTCCGGGGCATCCGGACCAAGGAACCAGCGACGCCCTTGTACTTCCCGAACTTCTCTGTAAGAGAGTAGAAATGATGGGACACGAGCCGACTGGAGCATGTCCCCCAAATAAATTCATGTACTATGAGGGTGCCACAGGGGTGCTGGAAGGTTTCTCGACTTCACTAACATTTAAAGACGGCTCTCTGCTCGGCAGGAAACGGCAACGGCGGGTGAAGACTTAGGACACGCGGGGAGGAAAGTAGGGCCTGATTCGCGTTCCCGTCCCAGTTCGCAAAACAATTCTCAACCGCCCTGGGACCAGGCAGCAGTCGCGAGCCCACCCGGGTCTGAGGGTCCAGGCCACGCGCTCCCACCACCCCGCCTGGGCCCTCGGGCTCCAGACGCCCCGCAAGCGAAACCCGAGGGCCGCGGGCCGAACACGTCTCCCGCCACGGCCGTGACGACGTCAGAGCGAGAACACGACGCAACCTCGCGGGCGGGATGACATCAGAACAGAAACGTCACAGCCACGCGGACGGGATGACGTCAGAGCAGGAACACGTCACGGCCTCGCGGGCGGGATGACGTCAGAGCGGGAACACGTGACCACATCGTCGTAGGGATCACGCCCCCCAGCCCAGGTCCCGGTAGGGCTGGGGTTCGGGCCGGGGGAGCGGGGCGCCACGGCCAGCCCATGGTGCTCGGGCCCCAATGCGACCTAGCGCCCGCGTCCTCAGCCGGGACTGGCCGCAGAGGCTGAGGCGTTGCGTCGGAGCCGGTCGGGCAGCGGCCGATGACACCCCGGTCTTCTGTGCCCGAGCCGGAGGCCAGAGCGCCGCGCCGCGCCCGCCGCCATCGCCGCCGCCCGGCGCTCCGCCCCCGCCGCCGTGCGCCCCGCCCCGCACGCATGCGCTGCCCGAGCGGTCGCGCGTGTGGTGGGCGGGGCCTCGCGTCCCCTCCTTCCCCCGGACCGGCCCACTCGGGCCCCACGGGGGGGGCGCGTTTCCCTGCGTCCCTGGGGCCCACTTGTGAGAGCGCGGCGGGCTCACGCCCCCTGGCTCCGGGGCGCGCCGCCCGGTGCTCCTGCGCCCGGGGCTGCAGGTCGCGGGGGACACGCCGGGCGGTGTCCGCTGGCAGCCCGCTCCTCGGCGCTCCCCCTCAGTGGCCGCGCAGGGTGGTGCGTCCCGCAGGGCGCGCGCGACTCCCGCGTTTGGGTCGCTCGGCGCGGGCGGGGGCGCGGAGGGCGGGGGAGCGGGCGCGACTCTCAGCACGGGGTCGGGGCCGCGCGGGCCGCGCCGTTGGGGACCGGGCCCCGCGGGGCGGGGCGGGAGCCGCCGCGACCATGTCGGACCAGGCGCCCAAAGTTCCCGAGGAGATGTTCAGGGAGGTCAAGTACTACGCGGTGGGCGACATCGACCCGCAGGTACCGCGCCGCCCCTGCCGCCGCGTCCCCGGCCCGTCCCCGCTCCCGCCGCGGGTGCGCGCCCGGGCGCAGAACGTCGGGGCCCCGCCGCCCGGTCCTCGCCGGGCCGGCCGGCCTGGCAGCGCGGAGCTCGGCCGCCGGGAGCAGAACAGGCCGGGGGCCGGAGGGCAGGGAGGGGACCTGTGTGCCGGGATCGCCGGGACATTCGGGAGGGCAGAAGTGACCTGGGGAGGCGGTCTGCAGGACCCTTGAGGGGGGGGACCCTCGGGAGGGTACCTGGGGAGGGTCTGCGGGACGCTCACGGTGGGAGAGAGGACCCAGGGAGGGGAGGGAAGGGGTCTGCGGGACACGCTAGCGTGGAGGGAGAGCGTGTGCGGGACCCTCGGGTGCGCCCAGACCGCAGACGCGGGAAGGGCACGTGGGTGGGGGGGGATCTGCGCCGGAGCCCCGCGTGCACGGTGCTCTTCACGAGCCCTAGCTTGGGCCTCGCGCCGATTGTCACCGTCCTCCGCCTGGGGGAGCTGGCGTCGTGTCGCATGGCCATAAGGCCCCCACGCCCCCCGAGCGCGCGGCCTCCGCTGGACTCGCACTTTTCGCTTTCTGGGGCGGGATTTGGACAGGCACGCGTCTCCCTGCTGCCCGCTGGCTCGGGTGTGTGGGATCCCGAGAGGGGGAACCTCGGTTGCGTGGAGGCCCCGGGTTCCAGCGGGAGGGGGCGGTCCGCCTGGCCCCTGGTGCGGCAGCCACACAGCTGTTGTCCTGTACCCACCTGCGAACAGCTCGCTCAGTTCATGGGCAAATTCGGATTCCCCGGTTTTCCCCGCCGGGCGAATTGCGCTGTAAATGTGGAAAACACCCAGGGAGCAGCATCACAGCGTTTAATTATTCGTAGTGGGGGCTCGTGAAGGGAACCGTGGCTTTTCCTGAGCGTTTTGCGGGTAGTCCAGCCGTTTAACCGTCAGAACGTTGCGCTTCCGCGTGGGAAGGAGCATCTTCGGGTGGATCTTCACGGTATTCCCTTTCTGAGAGGTGGTCTGTGCAGTTGTGTCGCCTGAGCGTCTTAGCAGTGAGGGCCGAGCTCGGAGGGGGCACGCGGGGCCGCGGGAAGAGTGCGGACGAGGGAGCATGGCTGGCACAGGGGGAATTGCAGGGGGCTGAGTGGT
>NW_024340847.1:1813591-1850046 GCF_902729225.1 Pteropus medius
CCATCTCACACATGCTGCCGACCCCGGCGGGCGGGACCCAGGCCTCTCCGTAGCTGCCACCGGATGCCTCCAGCCTCCCACAGGGCACCCGGACGGGGCGCCGCTGCGACTGACGCACCCCTCGGGCCCCGCCCCTGCCCTGGGCTGGCCTTGGGGCGGTCCTGGCCGCCGGCACCCCTCGCAGTCCTCACGTCTGCTCGTTCTGTGCCATCCGTCTTTCCTGTCCCTGGTGACATTTCGTTAGTTCAGGTGGCCGTCCTTTCGCCTGGGCCTTTCAGCTGTTCCTTCACTGGTGTCCAGCCAGCCTGTTCTTACACTGACATCGATCGTTCTGGAAAATCTGGTCGTGCCACTTACCTGCTTGAGACCCCGCGTGCCTCTCCGGAGACACTTCTGCGTCCTGCTGCACAGTGCAGTGTGTGCGTGTTTGCCTAGGGCAGAGGAAAGGCCGTTCGCGGCTCGGTCCCCATGAGCCCGCCCAGTGCGCCCCCGGCTGTGAGCGCCGGTGCCCAGCCGACTCCTTGAAACTCGGGCCGCTCGGCACAGGAAGTCCTCCCAGCCACCCGGGGCCTGCTGGCTCCTCTTCCAGAACCTTCTCCTTAGGGGAAGCCGCCCACCCCCGGCCTTCGAGCCCAGTGTCAGCGCCGGGCGCTGCGCCCCCTTGTCCGTCAGCCCTTTCTCTGCAGGACAGGTGCTGTTTGGGGGCCGGCTCGCAACAGCCTCACGCTTCCTTGGTCAGTGAGCTGAGATTTGCTGCATTTTCTTGTCCCCAAGTGTTTCGTCGTACGTGAGTCAAAGGGAACCAGGCCCATGCGGAGAACGTGGTGTGTTTCTGATTGGAATTCGCACCGTTGGCAGTAGTTCGAATGAACCGAGGATGAAATGCCATAGTTTCCATTTTAACTTGTGTGGGTTTTTTTTAGGTGATTCAGCTTCTGAAAGCGGGGAAGGCTAAGGAAGTGTCCTACAACGCGCTGGCCTCACACATCATCTCCGAAGACGGCGACAACCCGGAGGTCGGGGAAGCTCGGGAGGTCTTCGACTTGCCTGTCGTGAAGGTCGGTGGCGAATCCAGCGCGTTGTGTGCGTGGCACCGCGTACCCTGGAAGCAGCGCGTCGACGCGTGATGTCACCCGAGGGCGTGTGCTCGGGCGCTGCAAATCCCGGGTCCGGCAGCGTCTGCTCCGGCTCTGGGGCCACCTCGTTTGACCACTGGGAGCCCCAGGCCGGGGGGAGGGGGGAGTGTCATGAGAAAGCGCATTCGACTGGGGTCCGGGACAGAGTCACCTTCCATCCTGTGGCGATGGGGCCCGATTTCCGTGTCCTGTCCCCCGACTGCTATGCTGTCTAGCTCCTCTCCGACAGGGGTCACAGTGACCATTTGTAGCACCATCCGCCTGGTGGCCATCTGTGCCACTATCAGCTTGACCAATGGGTAGTTCATTCTAGAAAGTGGGGCCTCAGCAGCGAGAGAGTTGTTTGCATTCTGTTGATCAGCACGCTCTGCTGCTCTGTTGCGGCTGATAGCTGAGTTGACTGCTGTTAAATGTTTTCACATTTTAATTGTGTAATTTTGACCCTTTAAACCAGCGAGCGGTCCCCAGTCTTTTTGGCACCAGGGATCAGTGCTCCTGTGAGCATCTAACGCCTGAGGATCTGAGGCGGAGCCGAGGCGGTGATGCTGGCGCTGGGAGCGGCTGCAGATACAGATGCAGCTTCGCTGGCTGGCCCGCCGCTCACCTCCTGCTGTGCGGCCCGGGTCCTCACAGGCCCCGGACTGGTACTGGCCCATGGCCTGGGGGCAGGGGACCCCTGCTTCACACGCTTTTCCTGTTCGCCCCACGTAACTCGTGGATTGCAGTGCTAACCTCACCCCGTAAGGTTGCCACGAAACATCTCCCTTTTTTATTATTTTTGCATCGTTCTAACTTATCGATATTCTTTGGAAAGAAATGGCATCTTCCTTTTTATAGCATTTTGTTTTTAGTAGTCTGGTCACCGAAAATATCACATTTAGGAAAATGTAGCATTCCTCTGTGAGCTGCACGCCTTCCGTAAACGGGTGAAGGGCTAGTATTTTTCTCATCTTCCGTTTCATACACGTGTACCGAAATAGCTATATTTTACTACCATTTTTTCCCCTTGTCCGTGCTGTCACAGGGCTTTGCTTTCGAGAAACAGCCAGTATGAAGGTGGTCGTGGCCCAGTGATGGCAGAGGTGGGGGCTGGGGAAGGCCACGGTCGGGGTTGGCCGGGGAGCAGGGCACCTGCGCCGACCGCTGTCCGAGGCCTGAGACCGTGCCTTGCGGGCTTAGGACCTGAGTTTTGAAAATAAACAGGAGAGCAGGTCTGTCTCGCAAGAAGGTTCTCAGAAGCCAGACCCTGGAGAGACGGCCGCACAGGCCAGAAGGCCCCAGGACTTGCCGCAGTGAGCAGTGGGGCAGCCCCTTGCCGGGATGCTCGACTCAGTGTGGCCGCCTGGCTCTCTCTGCACATAGATCCACGCACACTGGCCGCTTCACCAATGTCACTGTGAGAGAAGGACTTGCCACAGGCCCCGGGCCGCGGGCTCCGTGGGACCCCGTTTTTGTCTCTGGTTTGCTTAGGGACTGGATCTCGTTTACCTCCCCTTCCCGCGCTCTCTTTCTGTCACGCAGTAGCCTGGGACCTATGGCCTCATCCAGGCGGCTGCGTGGAGAGTGTGTCGGTTCCGTAGTGAACCTTAAAAGAAAAATTTCATGACAGATTTTAGGGGCTGAGGTCAGTGTTGCCAGACCACTTACAACAGTGGTGAGCCTAAGCCCCCTTCCGTACCAAGTGTCGTGTCATATACCGAAATGAAATTCGTATTAGGATAATGTCACGTAATTTAAAGCACGTGTACGTGCGCACGTGTTTTATATTTGTATGTAAATCGCCAAAGCCGAAATGTTAAGGAGAAGAGAAAGTAAATCATCGTAAGTGTGCACTTCAGTGTGTAAATACTTGGGCACAGCTGCCCCAGAGCCTGGAAGAAGCAGTCCGACGTGCCACACGTCGATCACTGTGAACGCGACTGCCCCAGACGCGGGCGGAGCGTCAGAGCCCAGCAGCGAGGTCCCAGCTGCGAGGTGGCATTTCAGAACGGTCATCGATCCGTGCTCCGAATCTGAGCTGAGCAAAGCAGGCTCCGCTGCACGCAGAGGCGGTGTCCTGGGAAGCAGGCAGCCTCCCAGCTGCTGGCTCGGGCGCCGCCGTCTGGCCCGTCCAGCTCGGTGCAGCCCCTGCCTTCCCCAGCGTTTGCTGTAGGGTTTTATTGAGAAGTCAGGCCTGCACTTCATCTGGCTCTGCATTCCAGCCCGCCTTTCGTTTATGGCGGCATCTGTGTTGTCTGGGGTGACAGTTGCAGGATGACGGGACTTCTCCGAGCTGGTCCAGCAGCTCGTTCTTCCCCCGGGCAGTGCCGGTCGACCCCGAGCCCTTCATCCGTTGCCAGCAGGCCTTGATGGGCTGCTGCTCCTGGGGAGGGGTTTGCATTCGGCTGCTGAGGCCGAGGCCTGGTTCCCTAAGCGCGTACCCGGCTTTGCCTAATGTCAAGTTGGCACGCACACTTTAAAAAATAAAGCACCCCGTGAACTGTGACCGTTTACCTTTTACATCTTTGAATTTTATAGATACTCAAAACTTGCTTTTCAGGCACTAAGACTTTGAAAATAAATTTTTTAATCGAACTGTTTTCCTCAGTGGCCTTGGGTGCTGTAGGAAACAGCCATACTGACCGCAGCGGTTCACCTGTGTATGTTGTTTGCCTTTGGGGCTGGAGCTGCTTGTCACTGTGCTTAGCTCGCCGTTTCTGCGTTATTGTGGGCGAGCGTGTCTTGCTTCTCAGCTCCGCATCGTCTCTCCTGGATGTGCCGACTCAGCCTCAGGGTGAGTCTGCCGTGTGTGGACTTTGTGATCACCGGCCCAGTCTTTAAGTGAGTGTTCCCGTGCTGACCCCGAGGCTGTGGACAGACAACTTTGCAGGGTGTGACCTGTGTGGACGGCGTGAGGGGCACCTTTCCAGTGTCTGCGTCCTCACGGGGCCATTCCCACAGTGGCCACAGCAGCCCCTCTCCACGGCTGAGAAGAGGCCTGCTGGCCCCCATCCAGGCCCGGCTCCGAGCAGCCCGGACCTCCGCCCAGGGGTGACAGAGAAGCCGCCCTGGTGCCAGGCCCTGCGAGCGGCGAACTCGGGGCCTCTGGGTGTCCCCGCTGGGAGTGGAGCGTGGCCCCAGGCGCTGTTCTGAATGCGGAGGAGGCAAAGCAGTGGGGGCGGGAGTGTCCCCGGTGCCCGCAGGTCCCGGCAGTGCAGCCGGAGCCCACGCGGTGACGACGCGTGGATGGGCTGGGCTCTCAGCTCGCCGCACCTCGTCCCGTGAGGTAGCCGCAGCGTCCGGTGGAATTATCCCGTCACCGTGACAGAATCACGCCGAGCAGAGCCCGTCTCGTCTCATGAGACGGTCAGCATCCCTGTGCTGTGTTTGCAGAAGACATAAGCTCGTGCCGAACACTCGTCGGCGTCGCCTGGAGAACGAGGGCTGCTTCGTTTCTCAGATTCTGTCACCGTGCACGTGACAGCGTGGCGACGCCGGCTCCGCGGAGGGCGGGCTGCCCTTCGGCGCCCCGTCTGCGGCGCCCGGCTCTGTCTCCGGCACAAGATGGGTTTTCAGTGAATATTTGGTGTATGACTTGGCTGTCTGTTTCTGTCCGCTGAAGTTTCTGGAAGTCGGCTGGCTGTGTGGGGGCGTGACTAGAGTTTTACATAGTAATTCTGTGAAGCAGAGCCATCAGCATAATGATTAACGTAATTTTCAAAGTTAAATATAGAAGTATAAGGTAAGATAATTTTTCAAAAATATAAATTACTCAAAAAGGTGGTAACTTTTTATAATTAACATGAGTTCTGGAATTTATAAAAAGGTTTTTATGGTTTTTTATGGTTTTTAAGTAAACTTTTTATGGTTTACTGACAAAAAGGAGTTTAGACCTGATTCAGGATGAAGAAGGGGCCTTGGATGGGGAGGGACGGCCATCGGATCCCTGTCCCTCTAGTGGGGAACAGTTCCCAGCCCGAGGGCTTAAGCAGCGAGAAGTGTGTAAACCCAGAACTTGAGTCTCTGCACGTGGTGTTTTGGAGACGTGGGTTCTGGCCTGTGATGGCTTTTCACCTCGGGCGTCAGTAACAGATCCGAGATGCTCCAGGCACGAGGCCAAAACCTGGACGCTTCGGCGTCCGTGGCTGGGAGCCACGCTGGTAAAACTCGTGGATCGCGAGTCGAAGCCTCTGACTGAGCCTCTGTTTTCTCTTGCAGCCTTCGTGGGTGACCCTGTCTGCGCAGTGTGGAGCGCTTCTGCCGTATCCTTTTGGGGCAGGGGGTGGGGAAGGGCTCTCGGAGGCTGAGACGGTGGCTGCCCGGCGCAGAGCGGGGTGCGCTCTGTCCTGCCACTTTCCGTCCCCTGGGAGTGGGAGGGGATCAGCCTCAGCGAGGGCCGCAGCTCCAGGCTTGGAATGAAGCTTAAAAATCAGAGCTCGAGCAGCAGGAGGGGTCTGGCAGAGAGACCCATCCCGTCCTGACCCTCGTTTTAGCCGAGGGGGCTGCAGCCGAGTTGTCTGGTCCCGGGCACAGTTAGCGGTGGCCGTGCGGCAGGGTCTCCCCGGCCTTTGATGAAGGCCCCCCGCCCCCAGCTCACGGTGGAAGTGGTCACACTCATGCGCCATGCCGGAGGATGCTGAAGACTTAAGTTGCTTTTATGATAATTGCTACACGCACGTGTGTAAGATGCACGTCTGCATGGTCGGCCGTTTGCCCGTGAGTGTATCACGTCCCCTCACTGAGGATGTAGGTGCGGAGATCGGCTTTTCCTGTGCTCTCTCTCACCTTCTCTTTTCCCAGTCTGCCCCGTGCTTTGGCCACTTAAGTCTGTCTCTTTCCCTAGTGGAGAGGGTGGCTCATGTCCCAGCGGGCAGACGGGATGTGTTAGTGACTTTCGGCTTGCACTCGTCTGATCTCATTGGACTCTTAATAACTACTACAGAGTAAATGGCTTTTCCCCAGAGTCATGTCAGATTTTTTTTGGAATCACCGCCTGCCTCTCTCAGGTAAGCATGAGAACAATGAGTCCCTTGTTATTTACGTGTGACAATGCTGAGTTTTTCTATGACTGGATGTATGACCTGTTTTGATGTATGCCACACTGAATGGCATATTCAATGTGATCGTGTGACACACTTATAATTAAACATTCATGCTTAGTTTTAAGATGTGGAGTTCTAATGGGGTGCAGTGGTCTTTCGAATCTAAAGAATTGTCAAGATTTAAAACTCGATATGAAAAAATAGTAAAAATGAAGTTATAATATGACAAGGAAAATCCAGTCAAATACAGGCAGAGAATTTTCTTAATAAAGGCCTCATACAGATTAATAAGAAGGAAATACGACCTCAGATAGAGCAGAAAAGTAAAATTACAACTTTTTATAAAGAGGAATTACAAACGATAATTAAAACATTTTACACACTATATTTTCGAAGAGGTGAGCATTTTAGCAGCGAGGTAAGAACTTGCGCTGGTGGGATTGGTAGTGGTGCATCTGTGTGGGGGATGCGGGCCCGGACCACTCCCTGCCGTGCATCTGTGCGGGGGATGCGGGCCCGGACCACTCCCTGCCGTGCATCCGTGCGGGGGATGCGGGCCCGGACCACTCCCTGCAGCAGGGGTGCTGATGTCGGCTGCTGTTTTCCAGACAAATCGAGCCGAGCCCTGTCCACAACCTTAACATGCTCACTCCGCTTTCGTGCAGTTCTCTTAGCTTCGGAAGTCCACCCCAGGCTGGTGGGAGGGCGGGCGAATGGGCACGCGAAGGCGGCAGCGAAGCCTTGTTGGTGAAGGAGGCCGCCCGCCGTTTGGCAGTGGATCAGAACCCCCCGCACACCTGCACGGCAGCCACGTAACCATTTTTGAATTAGGTTTTGTGAATCTGTGTGAAGACGTGGGGAATGTTCTGAGTGGAAAAAAGGTTATAAAAACTCAAGTTGTATTGTCTAAGCTTATTTCTAAATTACATAGAATAATTTGTTTAAGATTAGTAGTCCCTGGACAGGCAACCGTGCCATTCAGAATGCCGCCATTTTCTTTGGCGTCACAGGCCCAGGCGCATTTTGTAGCTTCGTGCTCTTAAGGTGGTGTTTCCGAGGAAGTATTTCGTTCCCTTCTCTGTGGCAGCTTTGAGAAAGGGCATGTCCTGGGTTCTAGGGAGATGAAAAGGAATTTGATTACAGTCTGGCTTTTTCTAAATGCCTTTTTAGTAGAGGAATACAGGACCAGGTAAAAGTTTAACATCGTTAAGTTATTGGTCAGACTCGGCTTTTCATGCCAATGCTGTCACCAGTCCGGATTTGATCCCTTCTCTGCTCCAGCGATAAGTAAGTTTAGTTACGGTTACTCTGTTTTCTGTTTGTGTTGCTTGTAAATTCTGAAGGTTCTTTAAGGGGATAAAATTCTCTCTTTGTTTTTGCTATATCAGTTTAATAGAGAGCTGATGGAGAGCCTGGCCAGGGTTTAAACCTGGATGACTGAAAAATAAAAGCCTTTTCCATTCCATTGCTCAGTCAACAAACACTTCTTGACTGTCTATCCACGTGCCTTGCACTGTCTTAGGTACTAGAAAGATTTCAGGGAAGTTCAAGGTGTGATTCCGCCCCAAGACTCCGGCCTTGAGTCAGCAGAGGGACAGTTCGTGATCCAGCCCGGGCCAGGGGAAAGCACGGGAGCCAGAGCCCAGGAGCGGCTCTCCACGGGCGAGACCCCCGGGCAGGCGTTCCTGGCTGGTGCCAGGATAGAAGCGAAGTGACTGTCCTTTGCTCCCGCGTCTAGAGCAGTGGGGACAAGCACACAGGGACCCAGTGGCAGTTCGCCGTGCAGTGGAGCGCCAGTGATGCCGGCTGGGTCTTAGAGGGTGGTGGTGAGGGTTGTCAGTCCCCCGCTGAGTGCTGCCCAGTGCTCAGCGGGAGGGGTGGCCCTCAGACACCCTCTCAGGGTTGGGTTTTGGCCCTAAGGCACTGAGGAGACACTCAAGCCTCGGTAGACCTGGGCTTAGAGAGGTGACTTTAACGACAAGAAAGGCACTTGTCCCAGTTACAAAGTTAATGCTCTTGAAAATGTGGAAAATACAGAAAAGTGTACACAAAGAAAATAGAGATGTCCCTGTAGCCTTGTCACCACCGGGTGACTGGAGTGAGTGTTTTGGTCTGGAAAGAGCATTCGTGATCTACGCCGGTAGCGGTTCATTGCACGAGCTGCTGTGGGTGTCGGCGGTCACGTCACCCACGTGTCCGTCGATGAGTCTGGCTCCACGTTGACACGGCTGGTTCTGGGGACTCCTGTGTCACCCCGGTCTCCCTCCCTGTCTGATGCTCTCTCCACAGCAAGGTGCTGGGCCCCGTTGAGACCACGCCTGCGGCATGGGCCAGATGTGGAGAGAGGGCCAGGATCACGCCGTCGTAGACTAAAAACTGTACTTAGCTGGCATGTGGCCAGATCTCTGTGAGAAAGGCATGTCTAGATTGTTCTTAAATTCCTTTTAAAATAAAGATTATATAGTGGCTCATTGGAGTAATCTGTGTTATAGGATTAAATCTCACCTCCCTGAGACACTGCAGCATAGAGATGTTTTGTGAAAGCCTGTAATAAAAATAATCTTTTGATTCAGTTTTCTGAAATGTAACATTGACTAAGTTAGAAATACAAAATGATTTTTAAAAGTGATTTTATAAAATGAATGTGTTCTTATTAGCAGTCAGAGTAGTGTGGAATTCAGAATAATTCCTAAAATTATTTGTAAAACGGATGAGAGTAGATGTAGAATGTTAGATTTTTGGCAAGCCGAATAATGGCAATTAAAAATTAAACCGCTGTGTATCAATACTTTTAAAAATTAACTTGAGACGCAGCTCAGAATTCTTAACCATAATCTTCACTTTATAATCAAGGATCCAGAATAAAATTGGTTAAATGACTGCTTTAGGATTAATGCTAACAACTCTATTTTTGTTAAATGTTTGTCTTTCAGACTCTAAAATTTTACCTTATAGAAATAATTTTTGGTAGTGCCTGTCTTGGAGCAGCAGGACAGCATGGTAGGGGGCACACGGTCTGGAGTCAGACTGGGTGTAAAAGCCGGTGTTCCCGGTCATGAGCCACACCTCTCTGTGCGTGTGTCGCTCCCGTGACATGGGGCTGCCGGTCCCCGCTCCTGCGGCAACGGGGAGGGTGAGGGGTCACGTAGAGACCGGCACAGTTCCCGGCGCGTGGTAGGCGGGCAGTGAATGGCAGCCGGCGGTCGTCACGGTGAGAGCCTGTCCTGCAGCACAAGCCACCGTGCCCGAGCCACGCGTGACAATTCTTTCCTTAGGCGCCTCGTTTCTTTGTTTGGTGTCGTGTAATATTCACGTTGCCCCCGATCGCACAGACCACTGTATTTATCTTTTTTTGTTTTATTCATTTCACAATTAGTATTTATTTGTCATCTATTAGCGATTAAGGAGTTTCTTAAATAGGATTCCGATACTGCCGTTGTACTGAAAGCACTTTCAGAAATGACGCAGTTGGCGGATGGAATGTGTGCTAGTTCTTTCTGCTTTTCTCCCCTATATTTTCGTGATAGACTGAAATAATCCTCCGTTCAGTCTTTGGCGTGTGGAGATAAGTATCTTTTTCTATTCATTCGGGGACAAGGCGAAAAAAGCGATGTCCCTGATTGGAATTATGATGGGAATACAGCTTCGTCCCATAATAAGCACAGAGCTGAAGGCTTGTCTGTCTTTCCCGCCAGTACCTTCAGGTCGATCTCATTTACTGGGACAGGAAAGCGGGTAGAGCAGAGTCGCCGTGAGCGCGGTGTGTGTTAGCGTAAGCCACGCACATCACCGTTCCCGGAACGTGTGGTGAGCGCCCGGTCTCCGCTTCCCCGCCAGGTGGCCTCTGACGACAGGAGCGCCCTGTGGGCCTTGCTCACCTTCTACGGGGGCGCCTGCCAGCTGCACCTGGACAGGACGTGCACACACTTGGTCGTCCCAGAGCCCAAGGGGGTAAGTGCTCACGTCGTTCGCCGTCCCTGGAACCGGGTTTTTTCTTTAGCTTTACGTGGGTTATCGGATTCAGTTCACAGAAGCTGATTACGTTAGTTTATGTCATTTATGCCGAGCTTCACTCCGCAAAGGATGCGAGGTGATTATAAACTTTATTTTGAGCCAGATGTGACTTCTGACTACAAAGAAATTTGAGTTTATTTACGTGGAGAGATTAGGAAAAGTTATTTGAATCTCTGGAGTTTCCTTTCAAATCCTGTAAAACTTCAGTACGTTATTCGTGAGGATACATTTTTAGTTCTCTTCACGATTTTTAAGAAGACCTTATACTGGGCAGGAAAAAGCAGTAACGGGCGCTGAACGTTTCTCTGACGTTCTTTATCGTTAATGCGTCATCCTGGGGATGCGACAGAACTGACGGCTCTGTGTGTCTGTGCTGCTCTCGCAGGAGAAGTACGAATGTGCCCTGAAGAGAGCCAGCCTGAAGGTGGTGACCCCGGACTGGGTCCTGGACTGCGTCTCGGAGAAGACGAGGAAGGACGAGGCCTGCTACCACCCCCGCCTGGTCGTCTACGAGGCGGCGGAGGACGCCGGGGAGCGGGACTCGCAGAACGAGGGCAGCACGGATGACAAGTCCAGCCCCGCCAGCTCGCGGGGCGGGTCCCCGTCGGGCGACCGGCCGTTCTCGCCCAAGCCGCACGCCGAGCCGGCCAAAAGCGAGCTGATGTTCGACGACTCTTCGGACTCGTCCCCTGAGAAGCAGGACCGGAACCTGAACTGGACGCCCGCGGAGGTCCCCCAGGCCGCGACGGCGAAGCGCAGGCTGGCCCCGGGCAGGGAGGCCGGCCTCATCAACCTGTGCGCCAACGTGCCGCCGGTGCCCGGGAGCCTCCTGCCCCCGGACGGCCGCGGGGCCCTGGCCGGGGCCGGCCCGCACCTGCCCAGCTCCGAGAGGCCGGACGGGGCGGCGCCCTGGAGCCCGGCCGTGCGGACGCTGAGGAACATCACCAACAGCGCCGACGTCCCGCAGATGAGCCGGCCCAGCAACGTCGCCCACGTAAGTCGCCCTGGGAGGGCGGACGCGGTGCGGGGGGTGTCGGCGCCCACGGTCTGCTCGGCCCGTCTGTCTTGTGCTCCTCCGTTCGCTCAGAGCGGCTGGCTGCAGGCGGTCCCTGCGGGCGTGTCTGTTCCACAACTTCTGTCGTAGAAGAGGGTGACAGCACGCAGCGAGGCGGAGACCTGACATTGCCCGTGGGGCTGGAGCCCCCCGACTCCGTCACGGTGGCCGGTGAGGCCGGTGAGGCCGGTGAGGCCAGCGCCCCCGACTCCGTCACGGTGGCCGGTGAGGCCGGTGAGGCCGGAGCCCCCGACTCCGTCACGGTGGCCGGTGAGGCCGGAGCCCCCGACTCCGTCACGGTGGCCGGGGCGGCTGGCAGACGCGGGGACTCCGCCAGCCGTTGTCACTTATGGGACGTTGGCGTCGTGAACAGCGTGGCGTAAATTCCTTCAGGCGACGGCGCCTTGACCTCGCTGTGGATGGAGCTTGTGATCGGTGCTCGTTGGTGCAGAATGACCTCACGTTTTAGATGTTTTTCAAGTTAACACACAGAGAAGGGGGCTGAGGTGGCCGCTGCTGGCATTTCGTGGGTGCTGGAGACGATCGGGGGTGAGGGAGAGGGCCGTCGCCTCAGGCGGAGGATGCACAGGAAGCGGCAGACGCGGGCCGCAGGGCCCCAGCGACTCAGGGTGTCGGGAGGGCGGGACGGGGCCACTCGGTAGCAGTGGGGGACACTGCTTCCACGCGCGCGGGGGGCGGAGCGTGCCCGGGACAGGGACAGGCACAGGGACAGCAGCCGTGAGCACCGGAAGTAGGTGCAAAGGCACCGACTGCCCTCGAGGGACAGATGTCAGCGAGGCTTGCGCTGAGGGACAGGTGTGGGGGGCCTCGTCACGCGGGCCCGCGAGGGGAGCAGGGACGGTCTCCTGCGCTGGCCACAGGGGCCCGGGTCTGGGTGACCAAGTAGTGTTTGTTATTGTGAACGTGGTGTCACAGCTGTGACGGTGGCGGCTTTGGAAAAGCCGTTACTGGCTGGGGAGGCATTAAAGACACTGTTCTGTCCCCGTGGGGTGCGCGGTGGGAACTGGAGGTGCGTGGTTCTTGGGGTGCAGCAGGGGTGACGGTGGCCGCGGCTCAGGCCGTGGTGGGTGAGCACGAGGACGTAGCCAGCTGCGGGGCGGGAGGGTGGGCAGGTGGGCGCTCTGGCCCCCGGAGGAGGAGCAGGTGCTGTCGGCTTCGCGGTGACGTTAGGGGTGTGGCAGCTGTTACAGGCCACACTCTGCCCGGCACACCGGCTTGGTCCACACCCACCTGCGAGCTGCATTGATGGGCCGGAACCAGGAGCTCCTCCCTGACGGCTGGTTCTGGGTCAGCCTGTGACGTGGGCGGCGTGGCGACGCTGGGCTGGTGCTTTGGAGTCTGGCCGCTGGCAGTCCTTCGAGGCCCGGCCGCAGCGGCCTCTTGGGAAGGGGCTTCTTCCCGCGCTCGATCCCCACGCTGTGCATTTGCTGCCCCGTCCCGTCGCCCTGTGCACTGCGGCCTGAGTCCTGTTTGTGACCGCGGTCCGGAGGGTGTCGGGGCGTGGTGGCTGAGGGCACGAGGAATGGGTCACTGAGAGGAGGGGTCAGCGCAGCAGGCCGGGGCCTGTCCAGACGGCGTCCTTGCTCCGGCAAACGAGAGGAGGCGCACAGGACGAGCTGCCGCACGGCGTCTGTGGACGTCGCGTCCAGGGCAGTGGCTGGTGAGGCCACAGCGGAGCCGTCCCGGAGAGCAAGCGGGCAGCAGGGGGCCTGGGGCTCGGTGGGGAGGCAGGGACTGAGGAGAGCAGGGTGTCGCCGTGGCGGGGACGCTGGAAGGCACCAGCTGTGTCCGGGCGGACGCATCCCTCTGGGCTGCGCTGAGAGACGTGAGTGACGCGCGAAGTTGCCGGCAGCTCAGGACGCGTGGTTTCCCTGTCTACTTGGCGGTGACGCGTGGAGGCTGTCCCCCAGAAACGGAGTAGGGTGTTCCCCGCGCTCCCGGCCGCTCGGCCAGTGGCCATCTCTGCTCTGCTCTGTGTTCAAACACGGTGGCTGCGAGTTTAAACCCCAGCTCCCCGAGTTCGTGTTTGGGTGTAGAAGGAAAGCGATCTCGTTTGAAGCAGGCGGCTACACCGGAGGCTTAGGCACAGCTTTGGTTTCAAATCGTACTGCAGGTAAGACACCTTAGTGCAGCGGTCCCCAGCCTTCCTGGCACAGGGACAGGGGCTCTGTGAGCATCTCACATCTAGCATCTAGCATCTAACGCCCGATGCTCTGCGGCGGAGCTGAGGCGGTGATGCTGGCTCTGGGGAGCGGCTGCGGATACAGATGCAGCTTCGCTCGCTGGCCAGCTGCTCCCCTCCTGCTGTGCGGCCCGGTCCCTAACAAGCCACAGACTGGTACTGGTCCCCCGGCCCGGCGGTTGGGCACCCCGCCTTAGCAGACAAACTCGACCCATTCAGCCCTGCGCTCTAGGCAGGAGACTGGGGAGGTGCGTCCAGTCCTAGGGAGCAGATGGGTTTGGGCACCAATAAAGACAGTTGTGAAGAAATTTTCTGAGTTTTTGTACAGTCTGACAACATTAGGACATTCTGCTACTAGATGTGAAGAAAGTGAATGTTTGAAATGCTGGAAGTATAAGACAGACTTAATATAAAATTAGACCAGGGAGGCCTGGGGAAACGTAGCTGACCATCAGAATCCTGTTTAAATTGCACATTTTTAATGGTTGGGAGCCGTGTCGCACACATCGCAATGCTTTCTTAATACCGTGATTCTCGACATTCAGTGATTTTACTGGACACTATGGCTGCTGTGGAGGACGCACCCCGGACGTGGCAGCGTGGCAGTCAGGCGACGGGCAATCCTTTTTCTTTGATTGTTGGGCTCCAGGGCACGCGGCGGGTAAGGGGCTGCTGTCGGAGGGACCTCACGGCTCTCCAAGCCAGCGTCCCCCACTCCGGCTGGGGCTCGCCTGCCCTGGCCTCCTGCGGTCCCTGAGGTCACTGTCTGCCCCGCAGAAGGCAGGCACGGCCCAGCCCTCCCGGGTGCTCTGAGGAGCGGCAGCTGAGTGGGCAGCAGCCTCTGGTCCAGGCACCCCCGCTGGCCCCCCTAACATAAACTCCCTTTGTGACGGTCCCTCAGATCTTCCCCAGCTCTCCTTTGGCCTGGGTTTGGGGGTCAAGGGGGCCCTGTTCGTTCCGGTGGCAGACAGGTGTTTATTTCCTAATCACCCATCAAATTTACTTGGGTCGTTTACTTCTGAGGGTGAAAAAAATAATGTGTGTACAAAATACAGAACCTCAAACAGTAGCGAAGGCTACAAAGCGGTAACCCCAGTTCCCTCCCGGGATGGAGCCGCTGCCACCTGCCAGGGCCGTGTGTGGGCTCGTGGCTGGCCTGCAGACACCGGCAGGTGTCCCCTGCCCCACGCGCCTCTGCACGGGGACGCTGGCACCCCAGATGCCGCTCTGCGGGGGCCGCTGGGTCAATTGCCCCTCAGCTTCACTGGGCAGTTTTTAATACTTTTAAGCGTGGGGAAGAAATAGTTAACCTGTTACTTACAAATTTGTTTAAAAACATTCTTTTTTCTGTTTAGAGCTCAACTGAGGAGTTTCTGAAGTACTGAAAGAATCTCCTTATGGAGACGTCAGAGCTACTCGGTGATTGAAGGACAGGTGTCCCAGGCCCCTGAGTTTGACTTACTCCAGTCCTAAACTCAGTCGTCTCGTCCCTAAATCCAAATGATACAGACTTTATGTTTTGGGCTCTTTTGTTGTGTTAAAAACACATTTGAGATTTTTGTATAATTCTGCTTTACGTTAAAATTGAATTTCTAGAGTTTTATTTAAAAGACAAGTATGCCCTTAATAGGGTTAAGTTGTATTGATTCTTAATAAAATCTATTTGTTACTGGTTCCCACTGACCCTGAGAAATTGGCTCCCAATTTTTGTTATTTAAGCATATTCGAAAAGTTCATTGTACAGCGTTTCTTTTGTCTTACTCAGCACTGTGCAGGATAATAAAATAATGTGCAATCGAACACTCAGCTTGGTGGCCTCTGCCGATGCCTTGTGCGCTCCCACCCGCCAGCCTCCTGCCGCAGCCATGTAGCCCGAGCCAGCGAGTTTCCTCTCGCGTGTCCCTGGAGGGTCTCCACGGTGCTTTGGGGGAGCCCAGCGATCTAGTTGGGGGGATGTCTGCCCTGTAGACAGGCCTGCTGCCGGGGCCTGTCCTGTGCCATGCCCGTGCACGGAGCAGGGTGCCTGCAGATTAGAGGCTGGGGGCTCCGGCCGGGAAGCTGTGGCCAGATGGCACATGTCCCGTGCGGTCACTTGGACGGTAGCCTCCCTGATGCACTGTCACCAGGCCATGCTTTGTCAGAAACGGCAGCTTTCTTCATGGAAAGGAGGCATGTGTGGGCCGGGCCTGGCCGCCGGCGGCTGATCCGCCTGTCGTGCCCACAGCCGGCTTAGTTAAGGGAAGGTCTGGGGGGGCCTGGCAGGAGGGGGACGCGCCGCATGGCCCGGGGGGAGGTGGCCCCAGGGCCCGGGAGGAAACGGACGGGGCATCTCGGGTTCCCTGCCGCCCATCACGCCGCACGCTACAAACGCATCCGCCACTGGAACACGCGTTTGTGTTCGTCAGCTTCAGTTCTGCGGACCGTTCCATTTCGCGTCCTCTCAGCTCCTGGCGGTCTCAGAGGGTGACTTCGTCGCTCGCGCTACTGAAGTCGGCGATGCTTAGTCAATACAAAAGAGCGAGGCGGTGTTGGTCCTGAGGCTTCCGGAGGCTCCGTGCTTCACACCGAGTCGCGTGTTAGACGCACGTGGGATGCGTCTGACGTTGTTCCCTTGATCGACGTTGGTACATTCCAGGAGCTGCCAATAGTGACTCTGCCTAATTTTCGTTTTCTAGATCTTACAGTCCCTTTCAGCACCTACAAAAAACTTGGAGCAGCAGGTGAACCACAACCAAGAGGGACACGTGAATACCAGCGCGGTGCTGTTCGGCCAGCTGAAAGTGACTCCAGAGCCGCACCTGTCACAGCAGCAGCCACCGCCACCGCCGCAGCACCCCGTCCTGCACCTTCCGCCCCCGCAGGTCATGCAGCTGCAGCCGCCGCAGCTCGCTCAGCAGCCGTACCCCCCGCAGCCGTCACATCCCTTCCCGCAGCCGCAGCCAGGCCACCAGCATCCCTTCCCGCAGCCGCAGCTGCAGTTCCCGCAGCCGCAGCTGCACCGTCCCCAGCAGCCGCTGCAGCCGCTGGCGCAGCAGCATGCCCTGCAGCACCAGCTGCACCAGCTGCAGCAGCAGCAGCTGGCACAGCTGCAGCAGCAGCAGCACAGCCTGTTGCAGCAGCAGCAGCAGCTCCAGCGCCTGCACCAGCAGCAGCAGCAGCAGCAGCAGCAGCAGATGCAGACCCAGGCGGCGCAGGCCATGCCGCACCCGGCGCCGCCCCCGCAGGCCCCGCAGCAGGCCCCGCCGCCGCCGCCGCAGCAGCTGTTCGGACACGACCCGGCCGTGGAGCGTTAGTGCTGCGTGTTCTTTCTTTCTCCCGAAAGCGTCGCGCTTACGGGAACGCTTCGGAAGTGTTTGCGGGTGGGTGGGGCTGGGGCCCCGCGTCTAAGTAATTCTCACAGCACGGGGGGCCTGGCGCTCGAGCCGGGCAAGGGGCGTAGCTGTCGCGCTGGCGCGGGTGCGTTTCTTCCGTCTGGCACGGCAGACGCTGGGTGGAGGTGGGTGTCCGTAGAGTGTCAGGCTCGATGTGGGGTTCATCACCCGGCTTACGCCGCGTTGGTGCCACATCCTCCTCGTGTAGCGTGGACAGTCAGGCCGGACGCCCACGGCACCCGCGCTCACACCGCCGCTGGTCCAGGGTGGCTGCACAGACTCAGACTGAGGTCCGCAGAACCGTTTTTCGTTTGTGGGCGCACGTGTTCCCGGGCTGAAACTTCTTTTTCTCGCGTGATTCTGCTCTAGTCCCAGAGGAAGGCTTCTTGCTGGGCTGTGTGTTTGCCATCGCGGATTACCCGGAGCAGATGTCCGACAAGCAGCTGCTGGCCACCTGGAAAAGGGTGAGGTTGTGCCTGGGAGGAGCAAAGCTTCACATCTCAGGTTTTTTTCCTAGATGTAGCCCTTGTGGACGGCACTCACTCGGCCGCCTTCACCGAGCTTGTGTGTGTGCGTGTGTGTGCGTGTGTGTGCGTGTGTGCGCGCGCACACCGAATGTGTCGTGGGCGTTTTAGTAACGTTCTCTGTGGCCTTGAGGAAGTCTCTTTTCTGGGCTTTGGTTCTCTTAGCTGTAGGGAGAGATGCCGGGCTTTATCACCCTTAATCCACCACGTCCCCTTTCTCCGAAGAGCTTGGGGATGAAATGGGCGGGGGCGAGTCAGTCCAGTGGCAGGGAAAGCGAAGTTGTGATTGGGGTGCCGCGGTGACCCCGAGACCGGCCGAGCGAGAAGCCGCGTGGGAGGACGCGGGTGTGCGTGGCGCAGAGAGGGCGGGCGGGGAAGAGGACGGGCGGCCTTCGGGAGGCGGGCAGCAACGACACAGTGGAACGTACGGGCTGCAGGATGTCCGGAGTTGCGGGGGAAAGAGCTGGATGTGGGCGCTTCCGGCAGCGGAACCCCTGGGCCCGGAGGGGGCCCTCCTGTCGTGTGCCTTGCAAAGCTGTGCACAGCGCAGCCCCCGCCCAGAGTGTCAGGCGTGCCCCCCGGGGACCCTGCTTAGCGAGAAACATCTTGTTTGCCTTCTCTTTCCCTCTGGAAATTCAGATTAAACGAGCATTAGAGTTCGTTTCGTTTCGTTTCGTTTCGTGGTGCTGGCGGCGGAGTCTGTAAACGTTACCGATACGTGTTTTGCCCTTGGAGGAAGTAGACTTGGGAACATGGCGTGAGCCTTTCAGCGGTCGCACTGACATTGTTGTCCTGCCCCATTCTCCTGAGGGCCCCGGGTTGTGACTCGGGCCCTGTGTGTGTCCAGATAATCCAGGTACACGGGGGCGCGGTGGACCCCACGCTGTCGAGTCGCTGCACACACCTCCTGTGCGAGAGCCAGGTCAGCGGTGTCTACGCTCAGGTGGGTCACGTGGCTCCGGACGCCTGTCTCTTGCAAGTAGATTGCTGTCACTGGTGTGTCGAGCCCTCTGTGGCCACCAGGCCTCTCTGCCTTTGCTGGAGGGGAGGGGGCGGGTTCCAGGCAGAGCTGAGGACAGGGTGGACACCGCACAGCGCAGCTCAGGGCAGCGTTGGCGGAGCGGGGGTGGGTGGCGGCAGCCTGTCCTGTCTTGTGGGACTTTGTGCGGGAGCCTGACACGGCAGACACCGAGCTCCTGCAAAGGTCTGGGCACAAGCTCTGCTGCACGTCACCTCTCACCCCCTTCCATTGCCTTTCTTCTTTCTTAAGGGTTCTTACCTGTAGAGTGACCCCCAAGAAGCCCCTTTCAGGGGATAACTGTTTCTTGGATCTGGGTATTCGTGAGGGAATTTTAATTTTGATGATTATAATGTTATGTCGTGCTAGGACTGAAGTTATTTTTAAGGTCATCAGATTTGTCGCGTTTGTCCCCCAGTGCAGGCTCTCGTTCGTATCTATGTATTTACGTATCTACCTAGTAACGTTTTCAAGCCGCTTGAAATCCACACGCTACACTGTTGCTGTTTGTCACTTTAGTGAACTGGGCGTCGATCGTCATGAAGTTCTTTTGTTAATAGCGTGAGTTATAGTTAGCCACCTCCAGCTTCTGTGGAACTTTGCAGTTAGGAAACCCCACTCCCGCTCTGCTTGGCAGGCCATCAGGGAGAGGAAGAGGTGCGTCACTGCCCACTGGCTGAACACGGTCCTGAAGAAGAAGAAGCTGGTGCCGCCCCACCGGGCCCTGCACTTCCCGGTGGCCTTCCCCCCGGGGGGGAAGCCATGTTCCCAGCACGTAAGGCGCTGTCGGCCGCGGGGTCTTCTCCAGTCCTGAGCCCCCGCCCCTCACTGGCCTCCGAGTCGGTGTCTCGTGCATGCAGCAGCTCGTCAGCTGACGCTTAGTCCTGAACTGAACCGTGTCTTGCCCAGAAGTGACTGCGGTCGGGCAGTGCTTTCTCAGTAGCTGGACGTTCTCCGCCCAGCTGACATCAAGGTGGGGTCAGTAGGGAGACGGAGGGGCTGGCCGATGCTTCGACGCGTCGTGAAGTGACTTTAAAATCATCCGGAGAACGTCTCATTAGCCCGAGAAAGGGCTCCCCGTGATGACGCACGTAGCCCTTTCACATGACGGACGAAATCCTGGGGTTGGTGTTCTTAGGAGTGACCGGGCGTCTCCCAAGTGCCAAAGAAAGGGTGAATGTAGACACGCCTGAAAACAGCCACAGCGGAGACGCGTCCTCGGGTTAAGCTGTATTTTTCCGTATTTGCTCTTTTTCCTCTTAGATTATTTCTGTGACTGGCTTTGTCGACAGCGACAGAGATGACCTGAAGTTGATGGCCTACCTGGCAGGCGCCAAATACACGGGCTACCTGTGCCGTAGCAACACGGTTCTCATCTGCAAAGAGTAAGTGCGCCCGTGACACCGCGCTCCGTCACGCGCCCGTGATGCCACCCCCGTCACGCGCTTACGCGGCGTGCTGCTGGCCGCGCGCTGCGTCCGTGAGAGCTCTCGGTTTTGTGGTGGGGATTGGAGTGAGGACGCGTTGTTGGAGGAACGGCTGTGACGTTCCCGATAACATTGGCAGAAACAGGAAGGATTCGCGTGATCGAGTGGCTTGATGGCGTTTCAGCGGGTCGTGAGGTCGCAGAACGGGCAGGAGTAGGGCTAGCGGGCGACCCGGGGTGACGCTCCCCGAGAAGGCGGTTTCGACTGGCTTTGGTTGAACGCGAAGATGGCTTTGAGCACGAGGCTGCTCTAACACATACTGTGTCTTCCCACAAAAAGGCCGACCGGTCTGAAATACGAGAAGGCCAGGGAGTGGAGGATCCCGTGCGTGAACGCCCAGTGGCTCGGCGACATCCTCCTCGGGGACTTCGAGGCGCTGCGGCAGGTGCAGTGCAGCCGCTACGCGGCCTTTGGCCTGCCCGACCCGTTCGCCCCCACTCAGCGCCTGGTCTGGAGCCTTCTGGGTGAGTGGGCCCCGGCCGCTGCAGGGGCCTGCGCCCCGCCCCCCGCGCGGGCTCCGGCTGCCACCTGCTTCCTCGCCGCACGCTCCTCTGCCCTGCTCTGCCCGGGCTCCTCCTCCTCGCTGGCTCGTTGTCGTCTGCTTCCTTGAGCGGTGGAAGGGACACTTGGGAGCCTTGCCCCTGTCGCTCCAGCGAGTTCTCGCTCACCTGAAACGCCACCCACCTCTGAAACAGCCCCCGCTTTCCCTCTGCGGCCCGTGAGAAGCCGTGCCTTCGGGTCGACGTGTGTCGCGACAGGTCGGAGCGCGCGTGCTTGCTGCTCCCTGCTCCTTGCGGCGTCACAGACTCCTGAGGAGACCCCGTCCCCAGTGTGGAGCACAGCACTTAGTTTTACTACGTTTACGGAAGTGACCACTAACCCCCCAGAATGGCCATCCGAACCCCGCTTGCCGCGCTCTGACAGGAGCCCGTTACGTTCGCGTCTCTGTGGCTTTGATAGCAAGAAGCGCGGCTTCGCTTTGGGCCACAGTCTGCTCCCTGGGACGTATCTGTGGGTCTGACTTCAACTCTGAAACCATTGTCAGGGCTGCTGGTCCCTCCATTGAGTGCTGGGGCGTGGTCAGCACGCGGGGAGACCTGGGGCCTTCGAGTCGCCCCCTCTCATCGTGCACGGGTCCCGGCCGTGGCTGAGGGCGGCACAGTGGGATGGAGACACGTCTGCTTTACAGCGGTGCCGTGTCGTGTGCCACTGCTGTTCCCCGCGTGGCCTCGCTAGACCGTGAGCGCCTCCCCGGGACAGCCGGTCCCTCCGTCCCCTGGCGGGAAACTAGGGATCGTCCTGATGTCCTAACTGAACGTAGTCGGCTAAGCCACCTGCGTGTCTAGGCTCACCAGCCCCGAAAAGGGGCTGTCTGTGCGCGGCACACAGCAGGAGTGACGCATTTCCTCTCTCTCTAGACGCCTGGAGGGTCCCGCTGACGGTGCCAGCGGAGCTGCTCACGGTACGTTGTGTCGGCGCCTCGCTTCGGCGGTTTTCAGCGACGGGCTTCCTGGCGGGGGGACCGCCGACCCCCACCGCGCCCCCCGGCTGCAGAGCTGGCTCCGGCCCGTGCTCGGTGAAGGGCCCACTCGGGAGCCCATCCTGCCGGGACCAGCAGGGAACGCCGGAGCATGTCCCGGGCGTCCACCACCTGATGCGTTTTGGCCAGGAGGCCTGCGGGCTGCCGGCCGCTCTCACGCTCGCGACCACGTGGCCACACATGTGTTTCGTGTAAACTGGCGACCACAGTTTTAACAAAACGTGACCAGCCGTGACTCAGCAGCAAAAGCCGAAACTCCCCGGTTCATTTGGATGCAGGAATTTTATGGCCGCTTTTAAGGTGAACCTGGGACGTGGTCACCAGTGTCCCCGCCCGAACCACGCGGCTTCTGCTCCGAAGTCGTGCTGGGCCTCCGGCTTCTCCGTGGCTTCTCTCGAGGACGGAAGGCGAAGGCCTTGGGGACCCGGAGGCCGCCATTCTGTTGCCTGTCTATGTCGGGCGTTGCTCACAGCGAGGTCGTTTGGAGGCTCGCTGGGGCTGAGGGCCCTTGTCTCGTGAGGTGAGGGCGAGCGGGTCCTCCCGTCCTGCAGGCGTGTGACGCCGGAGCCTCCGCGTCTGAAGGCGCCCGCAGGTCCAGGTGTGCTTAGCGGACGTGCTTCTGGGTACAGCGTAGCGTTCAGAAAATGGCACTCGGAGTTGAGGTGTATCAGCAACACTGAGGGGTGGTCGCCGTGTAGCAGAATAGGCGTATTTGGAAGAAGCCCTGCATCTAAGACGTGCATCGGGGGGACGGGCCGCCAGTGGGGACACCTGAGGGACAGGGCCCCGTCGGGGACAGGCTGGCCCGCGGCCGGGGAGCTGTGCCACCTCGAGTTCCTGGCCTGCTCTGCGCGGCGTGGCCGAGCTGGTTGCCCCGAGCATCTCTCGTGAGCCCTGGGCGTGAGCTTGCCTTTCAGGAACGGTCCCCAGGGCTGTGATTGCGAAGGGTTTGCTCCCCTGGTCCCGGTCAGGATGGGAAAGACAGGAGAGCTCAGGAGCGCACGGTGCGGACGGCGTCTGGCAGGGCGGGGAGGGAGGCGGAGAGGCCGCTCCGCGGTTCTCGGGGAGTGCACGGTCCGCGGTCCCGTCGTGGGGCCAGGCGAACGCCGGGTCTGGCGGAGCGCGGTTCTGTAGACCAGCAGGGGGTTCGCCTGTTTGACCTGTCGGCCCCGTGGGAGCCGCTGCCCTACCTGGAAGGGTGAGTGACGCACCTGCTGCTTGACTTCCAGGGCATCAGGCCGCCCCCCAGGCTGAAGCAGAGCGAAGTCACAAACACCCAGCCTTCTTCCAAGAGAGCCAGGTAGGGGCCAGCGCCGTGCTGCGGTCGGCTGTCCCCACGGGCAGCTGGGAGGCCCCCCGACCCTTGCTCAGCGAACAGGGTGTGCAGGGTCTGCTTGCTGCTTCGCAGCCTGCTTGTGGCATTTCTTATTTTATCGTTGGCAATAACTGGTCAACAGGCCAGTTTTTTTTTCTCTTATTAAAATAATAAGCAGAAGAATCTTTTTGAAGCACAACTTGCCAGTAGCCCCAGCGTGCAGACCCGAGCCATGGCGGGACTGCTGGAGGGCGGAGCGGCCCTGCGTGCTCTGGGGGTGCCGTCCCCGGGGCCCCAGCCCGCAGTGACACGCTGGCCAGTGCTAGCCCTGTGAGCCCTGCCCGTCGTCACGTTAGTCGGGCACAGCGGGTGCGTGGAGCTTGCTCTCCGTGTGACTCTAGGAGACGCTTTCTGCTCGAGAACGTTTTTATTTTAAGTAACAAAGTCGTCATTCCATTGTGTGCATTCACCTTACAGAATCG
The DNA here is from genome assembly GCF_902729225.1 of Pteropus medius. NCBI lineage: Eukaryota > Metazoa > Chordata > Mammalia > Chiroptera > Pteropodidae > Pteropus > Pteropus medius. Next base: position 1,836,757 of record NW_024340847.1, read on the forward strand.
AAGATATACCACCGCCCACTAAAAAGCTAACCCCAGAGCTGACCCCGTCTGTGCTCTTCACCGGATTCGAGCCCGTCCAGGTTCAACAGTACGTCAAGGTGACGTGTCAGCCCCCTCGTGCGGGAGTGGCCCGTGCTGTCTGTGTCCGCTTCTCACTAGCCGTTACGGAGCTGACTCCTAACGGAGGGTCTTGTTGTGACCGTCTTCCTGGTGCGTTTGTGACCTGCCTGGGGCGATGTTGAGTGACAGTGTCCCGCCAGCTGCTCGCTTCCTAGCGGTGGCGGACTAAGATTCAGGTAGCAGACCAAGAGCCATTTGTTATCGCGTGGACGTTTGCAAGGCTGCTTGATGTCCCTCTAGGAAAGAGGTCCAGTGTGAAAGGGTCACTGTGCCCCCCCACTCCCCTTACTGAAACCCCAGCCTCCTCGAGGTCAGTTTTCTCGGTCGGTGGGCCAAAGGGTGTATTTGTGCATTTATGTAATAAATGGGAGTAAAATTTTAAATACGCTTTTTAGAATAGTGCAAAGGATTGTGGAGTTTTGTTTTTGTGGGGCCTGGTTAAGAGTGTAAGTCGATCCGTGTCGTGTTGGGTTAGGACATTTCACTTCTTCCTTTTAAGGAAAAGGAACAATTAGAAATGCTGTCGTGAATTTAGCATAATTTCATATTTTAACTTTCGAAATTGAGCGTAGGCACCGAGATCACGTTTTACATGTTCGGCTCCCCGGTCAGCTCTCTGGCCACCCTTTTTAGGCCTGGCCTGCTAAAGGCGCATCACTGACGTGCGTCCGGCTCCTGCAGTCGGGGCGTCCGCACCTCCCACGAAGCGCGCTGCGTCGCCGGCTCAGTCACAGGGCTGTGTTCCCGGCGTCCGGTGGAGAATTCGTGTTTTGATCTCGATCTGTGGGGAACTGAGACAAACGACATTGCAAATTCTAGTTTCTACTTCTCTCCCAGTGTCGCGGGTTTGGCTTGGCTTTGCTCACAGTCCCGTTTTCCGTGGCCGGGAACTCCCCCTAGATCTCGACTCGGACGCGTGTTCCCTGTGCCACGCTGCCGTGTGGCCCGCAGGCTCACCGGCCCTCTCTGTGCTCCTGACCTTCAGAAGCTGTACATTCTGGGTGGGGAGATTGCCGAGTCTGCGCAGAAATGCACGCACCTCATCGCCAGCAAGGTGACGCGCACGGTCAAGTTCCTGACGGCCATCTCTGTGGTGAAGCACGTGGTGACCCCGGAGTGGCTGGAAGAGTGTTTCAAATGTCAGACGTTCGTTGGTAGGTAGCCGTTTTTAATGCCGGGTAAACTTCCAAAGTTGTGGTCTCGAGTTTATCTCCATTTTTATCCCAGCACATGTCCTAATTTTTAAAATTTTTCAATGTCCATTTCTCTAGCATAAACGTCGGCTTTTTCTTGGTAATCCCACGCCGGTTCTTCAGAAGGCTTATCAGCCTTAATTTTTGCCTTAGGAATTTACATTTCAAATCTATCGCTTCATGTGTGACGGCACTTTTTTTTCTTTTTCTGGTTCATCATTTTTAATTTTTCCAGTTTTCAGACATTTCCACATAATCAGCACAGCCGCGTTACTTATCTGCTGACTGGCTGATCGATTTGTATTTCTAGCAGTTATTAACCAAACTTCAGCATTTCTTTGTGATACGATTATTCTTGCTGTGGCCCATGAACTGAGAATGATTTTTACATTTTTAAAGCGTTATTTTAAAAGAATAAGGAGTTGGATATGCAGCAGAAACAAAACGTGGCCCGTCCGTCCTAAAATCTGTGTCCTCTGGCCAGCCCCGTGTGCCAGCCCCTGCTCCAGACTGCCCTTGTGCCTCTGTGGTGTGAGCACTCCGTGATGCTCTTTGGTGATTGTCACGAATCAAAAAAAAAAAAAAAAGGTGCTTTTTTGAATGTGAGACACATCATGAGAAGATTCAGACACTTTGCGATCTGTAACTTTTGAGAAGTTAGGATACTTCTTAAAGTGTTACTCAGAAAACTGAAAACCAGTCAATTAAAAATTCTGAGAAGTCTTCAGAATTTGGTAAAACTACCCTTTATGCACTTTCCTATACTTCCAGGAGTATGTTTTGGTAAATCTGACTGACTGGTCATCAGCTGGTCGAGTCTAACGTCCCTTGGGCCATCGTGGTCACTGCATGCGCACACGGGCACGATGGCCTTAGGCTTATCAGCCTGAGGCATGGGTGGGGACGTGCGGCCCCCCCAGTAGTGTGGGGGTGGGGAGCGGAGGGGGCACCAGCTTCCACGGGAGTTCGTGGCTTCAGAGGTCGAGACACGCTGACCCAGAGCGGGGGGTGCCTGTGGCCTGCCGCTCCCGGGGGCAGTGAGCGCGGTGTAGGGGGACCTCGGCCTCCGAGGCCTGGCCGGTCGGCGTGGCTGACGGGCCAGGCGGGCCCTGGGGCTCCGCATGCCGGCCCGCGCCAAGCACCTGTCCTGTCCTCCAGACGAGCAGAACTACCTCCTCCGGGACGCAGAGGCCGAGGTGCTCTTCTCCTTCAGCCTGGAGGAGTCCCTGAAGCGGGCGCACGTCTCTCCGCTCTTCAAGGTACGGTCAGGGCCGCGTCGCCGGTGCGGGGGAGGGTGATGGTGGCTCTTGGGGCGCGGGCGTCCACGGGTGCACTGCCCAGTGCTGCTCGGCCGAGTGGACGGGCCGCAGACAGACGTGTCGCCTATTGGAGACGGGGGCGGCGTGACCTGCCTGAGTGCTCCGACTATGTTCGCGGATCATCGGAGTGGCAAGAGACATTTTAGTTGATTTTTAACAAATATTATGTTAATATCATTGTCGTTAAATGTGTTAGTTGGACAATGGAGAAGATGTTTGGGGAAATATTAATGGAATGTGTGCCAAACTGATTCAGGACTAAAGATCTTAGAATACTCATTAGATAGAATACTTGGAACAGTTTGGAAATGTTTTTGTGTCAGAGTAGCTATGTAAATTAAGCTGGTTTTTATACTTTATAAGGAGCTGACAGAGGAATCAGAAATTATTTGCAGTAGTGAGTTAAGATGTGTCTTACCGAAAACAGTCTGATTTTTCTCAGTGTTTGATTCTTTTCTGAGTACTTTCAAACAAGGTACGTTGTGGCATGCTTAGGAGCAAGGGTGTTAGGAAATTAAATCATCACTGTCATCAGGTCCTGCTCCTCCGACAGCGTCCCAGTCACAGAAGTGGGGGAAGCAGGCGCCCGCGTCTGCCAGGCAGCGTGGACTGGCACGGGCGCAGGCCCCACGGGGCAGTGGGGTGTCCGGCGCCGCGCGCTGCCCGCCTTTCAGGGCTGGGGTCCTGCTCACTCACCCTGCGTGGCTCTCACCGAACTCATGCAAGCGCTTAAATTTCCAGACTCCATCCTGGCTCGCGCTGGGCCCGCTTCTGGCTGGGGCGGGGGGCTGGTCCCTCTGCGGCTTCGTGAGGGGCAATGCGTTGTCATCGTTCTTGGACGGAACGTAGGAAAGTGACGTCCTCGACGAAGTCGAAGCGCTTCAAAGCCGTAGCGTGCGTGTTCTCATCCACCTTTAGGCCAAGTACTTCTACATCACGCCTGGGATCTGCCCGAGTCTGTCCACCATGAAGGCGATCGTGGAGTGCGCCGGCGGGAAGGTCTTGCCCAAGCAGCCGTCCTTCCGGAAGCTCATGGAGCACAAGCAGAACAAGGTCGGGGGGGTGCGGGCGGTCGAGGGCACCTCTGTCGTGGGGCGTCGCGCTCAGCGGCCAACGATCCCGTTCCCTCCCCTCAGAGCCTGTCGGAAATAATCCTCATTTCCTGCGAGAACGACCTGCACCTGTGCCGGGAGTACTTCGCCCGCGGGATCGGTAGGCCGGGCCCCGCGGGGCGCGGAGCGGGGTGCGAGCGGGGTGCCCGCACGCGGCCCCTCACAGCCTCCTTTCCCCGCAGATGTGCACAACGCCGAGTTCGTCCTGACTGGGGTGCTCACGCAGACGCTGGACTACGAGTCATATCCTTTGCGAAGGCGCCGGGCGCCGCCCGCAGCCTTGATGGGGGGCCGGCCGGGGCGGGGGGGGGCCAGGCGGAGCCACCGAGCCCCGCGGGTGTCACGCTGCGTCCTCTCGGCCTTGTCTGGCCACGCGCGTTCACACTGGTGGACGCCCGTGTGGAAGGAGGACTCGCTAACAGTCACGGTGATGGCAGCTGTCACCGCAGCTTCTCCAGCCTCTAGCGTGGCAGCAGTGGGATGGGCGGCCAGTTTCGGGTGGTGGGCCCCGGATGCCGCAGGCGGCTCGGCCTGTGCCGTGGGCCTTTGGGGTGTCGGCCTGTCGGGCCGTGCGTGGTTCCTGTCAGCGGGGTCACCCGGGGGGCTCCAACAGGCACCGGGCCGGGCCCCGAGCCGGGTGTCACCGTGGCGCGTTGTCTCTGAAAGCTGTTTTCCTCAGCGGCCTACGTATAAATTCAACTGAGGTCCCCGCGGGACACCGGGAGCCCGGAGCGCGTCCCTGCCAGCGAGGACGCAGCTGCCAGCGCCCGCCCCTCCAGCCGCCTCGTTTTCCAGCTGCTTTCTCAGGGGACAAGCGTTTTAAAGCCGGAGAACACGTGTTATTAAACATGCTGCATCTTTTTAAGATGTGTGATTTTATTCTGAGGAACATAAATTATGTTTTGTATACTATGACTTGGAGAACGTTAGGTTTTATGATTCATTTGCCGGGGTTTAAATGTTTTCACAAAACTTCTGGAGCTTTAGCTACAAATAAAATGCTGTAAATAAAGACTTGTTATCTCTAAATTATGGACTTAAAGATTTGAAATGTTTTGTACTGTATTTTTATTTCTTATACTTTCTTTTATATTGACATCCTGCCCCCATTTTAAATAAATAAATGTACTTTTGAACTTTACTTAGAATCGGGTGATCCTTTGTTATTCCATATTTTTTGCATAATTTTTATGATTTGCATTAAACTGGATCACATTTTAAGTAATTTCAAGGTAAAATGTTTTCTAATAAATGTTCCCCTAAAGAAAAATCTCCCTCCCGTCACCTGCCTGTCGCCTTCCAAGCTCTGTTCTGGCCTCCGTCGCGTGTGGCACTCACTCCCCCCGCCCCCGTCCCCGCCTCCCGGGGGTCCAAGCAAGGCCTTCAAGCTGTCCCCTGAGCTGTCCCCGCCTGCTGGCTCCTCCCTCCCTGGGGGCCCTCCATACTGTCGCGAGAACAATCTTTCTGAGATGAGATCGACGGTTACTTTCGGCTAAAAAGGAGAAAGTACCCACGTTGTGTAGTTTGAAATCTTCATCTCCTGTGACCCCCAGCCCAGCCTTCACGGCCATCGTCACGCGGGATGACTCCCTGCCCCTCTCACGGGCGTAACTGTCCCTCTGGCAAGCCCCCACCCACTACGCCCATGAAGCCTTCCGGGCTTCGCCACACCGAGGGACAAGTGCCTTCCTCACAGGCGTGTGCTCGCCCGTCCACGTCTCCCCATTGCCGTGGAAAGCACCAGCGATGGCGGCAAAGTGGACCACGTCAGAGCTGAAGACGTATCAAAGGAAGGTCACGGTAGCAGCCGTAGGACGGGAGAACGTTCGCGCGTCACGTATCAATGTGACAGAGCTACCGATAAGGAAAATGATTGAAAACTGGGCGAAGGACTCAAATAGATGTTTCTTCAAAGATGTATGAGCGACCAGCAATAAACACACGAAAAACGCTGAGCATCACCGATGGTTAAGAGCAGTGCGAATCAAACCTCAGGGCAGCCAGCGGCCAGGGACACGCGCCTCACGGCCCTCGGGGCGGCCACCGTCCGCCGCAGGGACGTGCGCCTCACCCCACAGTCCAGAGCCAACCAATGACCCGACCAGCGGGTGTTGGCGAGAACGGTGCAGCCGCTGGAAAGCAGCCTGGAGCTTCCTCGACTCAGTGGATCGCCCAGTGATCCAGCACTTTCGCTTCTGGTACGTACCCCAAAGCATGGGACTCACACACCCACGTTCCAGGGTCTCTAGCCAGAAGCTGGGAGCACAGCGCGTGTCCGTCGCCAGGCGGTGGATGCACAGGGTCCAGTGTGCAGCCACTGGATGTCATCAGCCGTAAGAAGGAAGGAAATGCTGACACGCCACGCCACGGAATAACCCTGGGGACGCGGCGCCACTGAGAGACGGCGGACCCGGGACGAACACCACGCGATTCCGGGGCAGGACGGGGACCGTTCGTGAGGGGAAGTCCTGGAGGTGGTGGGGACGGCCGCTCAACACTGTGACTGCTGAACGCCACTGGGCTGTCCACTTAGAAATGGCCAGCATGGTAAGTTTACCCTGCACCACAATCGAAAAAGAAAATGCAGAAAACTGGTTGAGCCAGGAGCTGGCGAGGAGGGGCAGAGTATTGTGAGTCGACTCGGATCTTCTGCAAGACTCACTGGGTTCCTAAACCGAGTCCCCAGACCCACAGGCAGAATGACGTCACAAGCACACGAATCGGGGTGTATGCACACGCACACGTGTGTGTTTCTGTGGCTTCTGTTACATCGGAAATGGTTTTGACTCAGAAAAGGTTAAAGTTTTACCATGTTTTCAAAAAGCAGAAGACGATGTAGGTGCACTTTTGGGGGACAGGATGGGATGTGGGATCTGCTCCCCCAGGAGTGACAGGAACATGACACTTTCCATAGAACCCCTTGCAGGAGCTGGGGAGCTGGGTGGCACCAGTCCCCCAAGTGCCTTCACGACCCCTCACTGGCTCCGGGGCTGCAGCTGTCCCCTCTGCCCTTGGAAGCTGGGCCACTGCTGCCTGCGCCTGGGGCCCGCCATGCCTCCCTACATTGTGCAGCCGGGGTGTCCCGACCGCCCGCCCAGACGCCCTCGCACAGGGACCCACGGTGGCCTCCTGGAGGCCTGGCACACGGTCACCCTCACAGGCCAGGGCCCTGCACACCTGGACGCAGGGCCCAGCGCTTGTCCTCTGCTGCCCTCTGCTGGTGCCTTCGAGAGCAGCAAGGAGCTGCCGCCTTTCCAGGGCAGTGTGACCGGCGGCCGGGGCTGGGCCTGAGACCTGTGTGGACTGCTCTGGGACCCACGTCCCATGCAGTTGCCGTGCAGTGGCCGTGCTCCCTGACGCTCCCCGGGGTCCTGCCAGGTCTCAGGAGCAGCCGCGCTGAGCCGGTCACACTGCCCTGGGAAGGCGGCAGCTCCTTGCTGCTCCCATGCACTTCCTAGCACCCCGGACCATCGAAAGCAGCTGCCTTCGAATTCCACAACTGGCGCAGTCACCTTTTGGCACTTTGCATTCCCTAAAACGACCAGAACGCAGACCCAACTCCTCCGGCGGGGCGGAGCCGCAGGGCACATTGTTGGGGCTCTGCAGACAGTGACCGCACAATGCCTGCGGGGCGATCGGTCCCAGCTCCTCGCCGGCAGGCAGGCAAAGGCTCGTCTGCACCCCAGGCCAGCCCGTCGCTGTCCTGTGTGTCTCGGTCGAGGTGCCAGGAGGGCGGCCCCCGCAAACTCGTAACCACCTCGAGAGGACCCGGGAGCCTCACTGCCCTGTCACCTGTCCTGCCCGGCTTTGCCCCGCCTCCTTCCCAGCCCCAAACCGTGAAGGAAGCTGCAGACCTGTTCCCGGAGTCACGTGGGGTCTCCTCCCTGGCACACACTGTCTGTCGGGCTCAGGATTCCGGGAGGAGCCTTCCCCACGGGGCCAGGCCTGTGCAGCCTCACTGGCCACAAGGGAGGCGTCAGCACGGGGCACCGAGGCGCAGGCCGCCCCAGGCCAAGGTCATGGTGCTGCCTGTGAGCGGGGCTGGGTGTTGGCGGCCCTGGCCCTTCCTCCTTCGGAGGTCCCCATTAGGGACATGGTGAGCGCCGGCTGCTGGCAAATGTAGGGGTTTGCTGTCCCACATCCGGCCTCCTATTGGTGGTCGTCCGTGTCCGGTGCTCGGCTTGGTGAGGCGCTGGCATCAGGGAGACCAAGGCGAGTGGCCTCAGCATCACCTCTTCCCCCTGAGGATCATGGGAGACATCGTGGTTGGTGCGTCAGTCAAGCTAGAGAAACACGACCAACTCGGAAAGCAATTTGTGAGCAAAACAAACACCAGTCCCGCCACAGAGCGATTGCTGGTGGGGACAGCGAGAACACGCAGCCGGCAGGGCGCCGGCTCTGGGCTGTGACCGCGGGTGGCCGGGCAGTCACATCGGCACCAGGTGGCACCTCGGATCCAATGACCTGATACGAACCGCCTCCTGCTTGTCATCAAGCTGCCTTCTGTGGTTTTCCAAAATTAACAGGAAAGGCCTTCAGCGACCGGCATGAAGCCGACAGACATGGGACGCCGCCCGGGGCGGCCGGAGAGCGGGCGCAGCCCCCCGCAGGCCCGTCCCCACCGGCCTGACTGGAGGTGTTCGCACCGTCACAGGAGACCCCGCCTTGGGACCAGGTCGCGGAGTCATGGGCCAAGGAGGCTGTTCCCAGCATTGTCCCCTGCTGTGTTAGCGCTCAGAGGGGGAGGATTTGGGGTGCTACCTCTGACCCCTTGCTGTGCGACAAATAGCCCCAACACGTAGTCACGTCAAACAGCACATTCTCATCCCACCCACTTTCAGGCCAAACAGAGCAGGCCCGAGGGGGTGGGGACGGTGCCCGGGTCCCTCCGTCTGTCTGTGCGGTGTCAGTGGGGAGAAGCTGAAGTGCTGGAGACAGGGTAAACAAGGAGCCTTGTGGGGCCGGGGCACAGCGGGGCCCAGGGGACCTGGCGACAGTGCCTGTGTCGGAGAGGCCGGTGGGCTCGGCCCAGCCTGGGACGGCCAGGTCCTCCTCCTGAGGCTGGGTGGGAAGTGGGGCTGGCAGCCTGGCTCAGACCCTGAAAGGGGGCCCACAGGTGGCACGGGGCTCGAGATGTGGCCTGGTGACAGCCAGAGCCGTGGCTGGCACTCACGCTCAGCCCCGCTGACGTCCTGACTGACCCCCAGGCCCCCCGACTGTGGTTTTATCTGTAGGACTTTACTGGACCGTTACAGGACAGACAGACACAGGAGAAGCCCTGTGCTAATTGCAGTTCTGAGGCCACCCACCAAGGGGCCACTGAGTGGAGCGGGGCTGGGGACATTCCCTCTGGAGCCTTGGGAGGGACAGGCCATGCACAAGGCTGCACAGCCAGCGCTGGCCCCCACGTAGATGGGGCACGGGGCCTCCCCCACCCTGCACCCCACTCTCCCGACTGCAGGGGCTGGTCTCTTCCCAGCTGGACGTGCAGCCACATTGTGTCCCCTCCACTCTGTGCCCCACACTGACCTTGGCTCGACCGCTGACCCCTGCTGAGAGGGGAGAGAGCGTTTACCTTTGCAGTGGGGGGCGAACGGGCACTTAATGGAAGGGTCACTCAGTAGCTGGCCAGTCCCCGAGCTGGCGGCACAGGACCAGGATCTGGCCGCAGTGCCCAGCGGAGGCGGCTGTGACGTGAGGAGGCCCAGTGAGTCGCGGGAGCCGGCGCGGTGCCCGGTGAGAGCTGGGGCCCAGCTCCCGCCTCCTGCCCCCGCGGCCGCCTCCTTCCTGCCCCCGCAGGCCCCGCGTCAGCCTGTGCACTGCAGCCCGAGGCCTGAAGCCCGAGAACGAGCAGAGGGCCGGGCCGCGGAGCAGGACGCCCTGCGGCCCTCACGCTGACCGGCACGCAGGCTGCAGGCCCCGGGGCCCAGGGTCTGGAGGAGCCCTGGACTGAGGCCGCGTGCGGCATCCTGAGCTGGGGGCACCCTGAGCTTGGCCTTCTCCCCGGGCTCCTCGGCATCTGCTCACTCCCTCCCACCCAAAGCGAGTGGACCAGCAGAACCTGACCTGGCCTAGGTGCCTGGTGAGCCACTCATGGCACCTGGGCCTTCGCTCCCAGCCGCAGGCCAGTGCCCATAACTTGTCTCCTTGCTACCTCCCTCTGTCCCTTCCGTTCCCGGCCCACGCGATGGAGGACAACAACTCTCGGCCACTGTGGATTAAATGCGCTAGCTGTGTGCCGGTGACACGTGGGGCGCTTAGAACAGCGCCTGGGACGAGCAGAGGTCCAGCCAGTGTTCGCTGTCACCAGCAGCACAGCCCTGGCTGCTTCGCGGTGGGCAGACATGGTCCCCAGCCTCTCGCCCAACACAGACGTGCAGCTGTCCACAAAAGCAGCCCAGTGCCGGTTAGCGGTGCCCAGGCCCCTGGGGCGGCTGTTGGCCTTGCTGCTGGCGTCTGCTGGGTACAGGGTGGCAATCTGCTAAGGACCCCACGGTGCGTGGGACAGCCCCCCAAAGGAGGGATCCAGCCCCGAGTGTCAGGGAGAGACGCTGCGTATGCTGAGGGGGAGGTGGAGTGTGTGCATGCATGTGTGTGTGTGTGTGTGTGTGTGCGTGTATGTGCATGTATGTGCTGCGATAGTGCTAAAGGCCACAGGCAGGCAGGTTTTGTGCTGGCCAAGATGTGCGCTATATGTGCAGTGCGTGCAGAGCAAAAGCGCAGCGATGTATGTGTGCGCGGTGTGTGGTGTGGCACAAGATGTGCGGTGCGCAGCGGCGCGCAGGGGATCCAGGGGTCCTGACCAGCAGAGGCGGCATAACGGCGCTGACGGGACATGAGTGTGCCATATCTGTTGGGGCCGGGGTGGCCAGCATCACGAGTTACGTTTAAGGGGTTTGGACACAGGCCTGCGGGGAACACCTTAGGGACGCCTGCCAGGTTCTGCGGGGTGGGGGCGGGCGGCAGGGCGCCGGGCTCAGATGCAGCGACAGAATTCGGTGTGGTGCATGTACATGTGTCACTGTCCTCGAGAGCCGGGGTCTGTTTTGCAAAGTGCCCAGTGGACTATAACGTGTGCCGAAGTTGGAGGGCCGTGGGTCTGGAGGGTGTGACCGATCCGGGCCCTCCCGCTTCTGCATGCGGCTCCCTAGGCATGTCGTCACTTGGGACCCCAGTCTGGGAAACAAAAAGGGGTGACCGGCACCAGCCCAGCGGGTGCCCGTAGGCTGGCGCATTGCGATTCCCTGGGAGGCCTGGACCGAGCAGGAGCCGGAGGCATCTGTGGGTCGCTCACACGTTCAAGATTAGACCCTGACACCCGTTCCCCCCAGGCCTGGCTCCGTGCTGGCTGGGCCGTGCTGGGCGCCCCAACACTGGTGGGGAGACCCGGGGGCCTGAGCGTTGGAGCGCATCGTGAAAGCACGCACAGCGAGGGAGGGGGAGAGGGACGCGGGCCGTGTGGCTCTGGGTGGCTCTGTGCGGCCTCTGGGCTTTGTTCCTGGCTGTGCAGTGGGGCAGGTGGATGCAGACGGCGAGCGGCTGTTTGGAGCTTGTGGCTTGTAGACGGGACCCCGGGCCTCTGAGGACTGGTGCCCAGGGGGCTGCCACCCAGCCCCGGCATCCTGGTTCCTAGTCAGGAAGGGTGACAAGATTCAGCTAGTGCGTCTGGGGAAGACCTTGAGGTGCCAGCCGCTCGGTGGTGTGGAAGGGTTTATCTAGCCAACTCCTCCGCCTCCAGGCTGGGTTATGTTTACACCAGACTCGTCAAATTAACAAGAGAACAAACGAACTTGCGGTAGATGCAGGTTTTCCTAGAGTTTTCTAGCGGGCAGTGCGGTGGGCTCTCCGCAGCGTGACCGTTTTACTTGGAGTGGGGGGGACACCTGTCTGCACTCAGCCAGCAGCTCCCGGGACGACACCCAGGTCCGTTTCCTTTGACTGACTGGACCTCGGCGTGCGATTGGTTCTACCCTTCTCGGGATCAATGCTGTTGCTGCTGCGATGCGGGCTCGTTTGCTGCCCGCCAGGCTCGGGGACGTGTGTCCGTCCCAGGTGGGGCTCAGAGAGCACCTTCAAAGCCTTCCTGATGGCCCGCGCGCTCCCTGGGGTGACGTGCTGGGGAAAAGCAAGGAGCGGGCTCTACAAGTGGTAAAATAATGTTTTATTCCGCGGACGAGCAGACACGCCATGCCCTGGTCTCACGTCCCTCCTCCCCGAGCCCGCGGCCAGTGCTGGCGCCCCCGTCAGACCTAGCTGGCTCTGCAGTCACTGAAGTGGGACATGCACGATCACGTAGCATTCCCAGCGGTCCTGCTGGTCACCTCTCCCCAGATGGTGACGCGTCACCTTAAAAAAAAAACCCCGTGTTGCAGATCTTCCAATGGAACGGCACTGACATCCAGAGCTCGTGTGGATGAAGCCGAAACCCCCGAACACCCGAACACGACACGGACATATGTTCTCTGCGACAGGATGCCAAGGGACCCCCAGCGGGACCGGGAGCTGGAGACATCAGGACGGAACAAGCTCCAGTGAGTGACACATTTCAGACTAGCACTTCGAGAGAGTGCAGCCAGCCAGAGCGTCGGCATGCGAGCAGAAACACGATGGGGCCCGTGGGGGGCGGGCAGGGGACACTGCACGGTGCCCGGTGCACGTGGCCGTCTTTATGTACATCACGATGAAATATGCAAGGGACACCGGCGGTACATCGGGTCGCGGGGTATCTTACAAGGCCAGCGCAGAACCACAACGGCTGCGGGCACGTGGCAGGGCAGCCACCGAGCCGTCCCCAGGACGGGAGGTGACGCCAGCACGTGCCCGCCCTTTCCTGCGTTCCCACCACCCTGGCACACGTGACAGACCTGCGGGCAGAGTCGACACTTTGTATGTTTTTTAACCGAATGTCATCTGAAAAAAGATTGACGACTCATCGAGGAGGAACAAGGCTAAGTTCAAGGACATTTGCAAATGGAACATGAGAATCTAGGCCAAACCCTACTGCAGCTTGGTGGGAGAGACAGCTTTTATTTACGCATTTTCTTTTTTAGTAAATAGTATTGGATGTTTTTTCCCATCCCCTCCGTGTTTTGAAATATCTCCACGAAGTCTAACGCGGACCTTGAGGAGAGAACAGTTAGTGACTTCTGATCCGTTTCTTCGTCTAAACAAGTGAAAAGCTCACACACTGACCGGAGAACGCAAAGCGAAACACAGAGAAATGGAACAGCACAGCCGAAGGAGCCCGTGACCGCGGACAGCGGCAGGTAAAAACCATAGAAAAATACGAATCGATTCCGCAAGGCTGACCGCCAGCGGAGCTACAGTGACGCCTTGCACGGCCCCTGGAAACGGGGGCCCCGGGCACGGGACGGAGAAGCCAATCTGTGGAGCGGTGCTGCTGGGTTATTGTGCTATACTTGCGTCCGTGGCAGGGGTTACGGCAGGCGGGGTGGGTGCTGCCTGCCGGGGCCGTGGCTCTGGGGGTGACGGGGGGAAGGCGGTGGGCTTGCCGGTCCCCTAAAACGCAGGGGCTGGCTTCTTCGG